>NC_039366.1:162932554-163252967 GCF_003573695.1 Papaver somniferum | reverse complement strand
ACACACACACAAAAAAAAAAAAACCTCCTCTACTACTTCATACTCTTTCCTACTCTCAATTATTTCCAAACCCACTCATACAAATCATCTAACTAATCTAAGTAATTTAATTAATCTAATCATTTCAATTAAATTAGTGTTAATCATTGCAGGGGTAAGTTTTCCATTTAGGAAGTACAAGGATAAAGGGTGGCTTCTTTTACTTCATAATGACCTAGTTTTTCTCTCATTAGGTATACCCCAATTAATTTGGGTATACCCCAATTAAGCCAGATTTATTATTGGATAAAGAGTATTATTATTGTAGGAAACTAGTTGGAAGCCTAACAAGTTAATCTTCTCTCTTACAGTAACAGAATAGTTTCTCTTTCCTTCCTCCTCTCTTGCGATAAGAGAAATACAAAAACCCTAAAGCGCCACTGCTCCGATCTGCCTCCATGAGAGCAGATCGGAGCAGTTCTTCCTAAATAATCTCTTCTATTTCATTCCTTTGCTTGTTAGTTAAATTTTAGTACTCGATTTAGCTTTATTGTTTTCCAATTTCCAGATCTACAAAGTCTGCAACTTTTTTAGAGTTTGATACTCTTCTTAGATTCAGTAGCACGTTTGTAAATCTCGTTTTATATTTTGGTTTTTATCTTAGGGTTTGTGCTTTTTCTCCTTCATTCATAGCTCAAGCGTAAGAACATGTGTTTCTATGGTGATATATCATTTGCAACAACAACGACAACAACTTCAACTCTATCAATGGAATTAACAACATCAACCTCAAGATCATCATCAACAATCTCATCAACTTCAACAATAGTTACCAATACTCCAAGGCCGACTCAGACTGTTTCAGACTGATTTCAACCAACACAGAAGACTCCGGTTACTTTAGTTTTAGATTTAGTTTATGTTACTTTGATACTTTGGATTACCTTGATTTACAAGGTGTTAAAAAACCCTGGTTGGATATTTTGAAGATCCCATGGCTGCTTTTGGCAGTGATGCAATGCTTAGTTTGGTTTTAAACAAAACAATATTGGCCACCTGATGTAGATTTGTCCTCTATGACAATTGAGAATTCCGATTTGGTTGTAATGTGTGTAATGGTAGGAGTGACAGTCAAAAAATGGTGGAGAAAATATTTGATGATTGTAGATGATCTTTGTAAACTCTGTAATGATTTCGATCTCAAATCGGCTTTATTAATCGACCTTTGAGGCTTGCCTCTTTTATGAAAAAAAATACAAAACAAGCTAAGCTCCAACAGCGAACTACTACATTAATTTGACATAAAGAAGTTTTCATTGGATTAAGAAACTTAATACACTCCTACTTCAGCTGCTAAGGGTGAGTGGATCTGAAATGGAGGTTTAGTCCACCATATTCTAGCAAGGTTATTTATCCTTACATGTTTGGCTATAATATCATCTACCTGATTACATCCTTGGATAAAGTGCACTTCTTATTAAACACTAAAAGAGCCCATTTCCAGATATATTGATACTTTTTTTTTTTGGAAAAAGAGTGGACTACATATTATTGATAGTAGAGTCTGTGTAATCGGTTACATGCCCAAGTTGGCTATTATCTTGAAAATCATACCTAGTGTTTACATTAGGCTTACTCTAATGGGGGAGTAAGATTCAACTTTCTCCCCCAAAAGTGTCGTTCTTCCGTCGTAAAAATCTTGAGTTCAACGAGTTGTCTTTAGTTTGCTTGAACGTGAGATGGAATCAACACTGGGACGCCATTAGTTTGGCGTCTAGGAAATACTTTATAGAAATTCAGCCATCAGGATCATATAGACCGTTGAATTTATAGTCTTATTGGTGATCTAACGGTTGATACATCAGAAGCCATTTAAAATGGCGTCTGATGCCATTTCAAATGCTATCTTTGTTTTGAATCTTGAATTCCCACTACGCTTGGACGTTGAATTTTGATGACGTGGGTTCTCCAAGAATGTTAAATCTTGGAGAACCATTAGAGTAAGCCTTAGTGGTATTCAGAATATTCAAAGTTTCAGACACTTGGTTCATACTTCCTACTTCAAAGATTGAATTTTTGAATAATCCCCTTTTCGCGCCATCCCTTACGATATTTCTGGAATGACTAGCACTTCCTTCCAAAGTTATCATATCATGGTTATTCCTTTCGTCTCCATTTTTGACATTATCGAGATGACCCTGATCCATAACCTTAGTGCAGTAATCATTGATAACCATATCCTCAGTTTCACTTACTCCATTTACATTATCTGATTGGTCTTCACCCTTCCTAGAGAAACCATATGTAGAACTTGAACTACACTCCAGATTCTGATCTAACCTTTCCAAGACTTCAAACCAGTTCTTCATGTTTCTCACTTCCATTTGTGACCACATCCAATCTCTACCAAAAATAACTTTTAGCCTATACATATTACTAAGCATTATATTATCTTTCATAATATTACAGAAACCAACTTTAAAGGAAATAAAGTTTTATAAATCTTCTCAAATTCTGCATCCCTGATGTAATCTTCAAGATTCATGTTTTGTATCCCAGTATTTGAGTCTCCAGAGGACCCCTTTGCCTACCATATAACTGTGACTCTATTACATTTTAAACCAATCAGCCACCGCATCACAGTTATCATGGTCTTTTTATTTCTACAGTCATTCCTCGTGGTGCTCCACTGCACCTGGCACCTTTGAACTTGCATGCCAAATCAGTTACATACAAGATAAGGTAAGTTTCAGAACTCTGAATGTTGCTAGCCACAGTAAAATAAGCCTTATTACTTCCATTTTCTCTAGATATTGTTGTTCATGTCTTCCTCTTTCTTTTGGAGTTGTTGTCTGCCATAATATGACTCACAATATGGCTCGCTATAAACTTGTGACAAGGTTTTGTTTTCTCAAAGACGTTCTGGCACCTAGATTTCCATATAAACCAAATAGTAGTAGCACAAATGTTTTCCCAGTTAACATCATCATGACTGAAGTTTTTTTTATTTTGAAACCAATTTTTAAACCAAATTTGAAAAGTATGATTTTTTGTTTTAACTCTACTGGTGTTGTACGACAGACACTTCCAAACAATTCTAACAATTTCACAATTCATGAATAGATGGTCAATGTTCTCTATTTCAGAGTTGCACAAAGTACAACAATTATCTATGTTGTTTAGAATCCTGTGGATTCTATCTCCTAATGGAAGAATGTCATGAAGACACTTCCAAATGAAAACTTCAATTTTGGGCATAACATTCATTTTCCATAGCCTAGTCCAATTAATTGTGCTAGTAACATAACTTATAGGCGGTTGGAACCATCATTTCCGGACAAGTTTTTATAAAGAGCCCCAACAGTGAAGTCCAAGTGTGGAGTATAACTCCAGCTCAGCTTATCTTTAGAATTAATATCAAACTTGATAACAATAATTTTTTGGATTATAATTAACATCAGTAAAATACATTTTGAGTTTGTTTAAATCCTGATTGAAAAAGCGGGGGTCTAACAACCACACCCGATATTTCGTTTAGGAAATATGTATGGATTAACTCCAATATAATTCCAAGAGAATCAACTAGACAATCAGACTCAATCAAGGAAAATATATCAAGAGTTATATCTCAATTTCTCAATACAATCTGCAATCGAACATATAGGAATCTGTGAGCCTGATTGATATGAGAAATAACTTGAATGGTACCAAAGACCAATGTTCAAGTGTCAATCAATTTATATCAACAACCAAAGGTTGGATTATCTAACTGATTGAACTACGCACAACCTGTGATATTTCAATTATATAAACAAATATAATGCGGAAAAGAAATAACACAGACACCAGAAGTTTTGTTAATGAGGAAACCGCAAATGCAGAAAAATCCCGGGACTTAGTCCAGTAAGCCGCTACAGACTCTAGCCTACTACAAGTTAACTTCGGACTGGAATGTAGTTGATCCCTAATCAATCTCACACTGATAAAGGTACAGTTGTGTTCCTTACGCCTCTGAATCCCAGAAGAACTCTACGCACTTGATTCCCTTAGATGATCTCACCCACAACTAAGAGTTGCTACGACCCAAAGTTGAAGACTTGATAAACAAATCTGTCTCACACAGAAAAGTCTATTGAATAGATAAATTTGTATCCCACAGAAATACCTACGAGTTTTTGTTCCGTCTTATGATAAATCAAGGTGAACAGGAACCAATTGATACACCGGTCTTATATTCCCGAAGAACAGCCTAGTAATATCAATCACCTCACAATAACTTAACCTATGGTGGCGGAACAAGGTATTGTGGAATCACAAAGAATGAAACGAAGAGCTTTGTGATTACTTTTTATATCTTACCTATCGGAGATAAATCTCGAGAAAACCTTAGAGATGATAGTACTCAATACGATAGAAAAAAGTAAGATCAGAACATGCAACTACTGAGAAAATAGTTGGGTCTGGCTTCATAATCCCAATGAAGTCTTCAAGCCATTAACCTATAATGATTTTAGGAAAAACCTAGGTTAAAAGAGAATCGACTCTACTCGCAACTAGTATCACACATGAGGTGTGGGGATTAGGTTTCCCAGTTGCTAGAGTTCTCCCTTATATAGTCTCCAAATCAGGGTTTGATAACTTTGGGACAAAGCAATCAATATTCACTGTTAGATGAAAACCTGATTAGATTCAAGCCAATATATTTCAACCGTTAGATGGTCTTGGCTTGTTACACACAAATGAAATGTACCTTTATTTAGAATTGGGTAACCGTACCTAAACGTGTACACTTAGTTGGTCAACAATAGTTAATCGATGTTAGCCATATGAAACTTTCATATCAACCTTGTTCATCTTAATCACAACTAGTTCAAATGACTCAAATGAAACTAGTTATAGAGTTGTTCAATTGTTTATATTTTCATAGAAGTACACAAGACACAATTCATGAACATCATAGCCACGGTTTGCAAAGATTGCATTCCTTATTATATAAAGTATTTTTTCATGAGTATGTAAATATACTTAACCGATTTTAGAACTTAACCCACTCAAGTATGCAAACGGGTACGCATACTTAAGTTCCCGGACTTGGTCTTGTTCGCCAGTATGCAAACGGGTACACATACTGTCGTTCATGACCGAACTAAGTTAAAAATCAGTACGCATACGGGTACGCATACTATAGTTCCCGGACTTCAACTTTTGAATAAGTACGCATACGGGTATGCATAATAAATTCCCGGATTTGGAATACACGTGCAATAGTTAGCATACAAGTACGCATACTGTGCTATATCCAATCAATGGTTAATTGTTCTAAACTCCCATTTTAATCATTGAAACATTCTTAGAAGACGAGAATAGCTGTCTCACACAAACTATTAGCTTCAAAGAAATTTTCAAGTGATCAAATGATCAATACGAAACATTCCGAGTCTACATCAAATGACTGTCACACACAAATCATATAAGATGTCACCAGGCGATGTTCTCATGATCATCTTTTGACTTTCGTCAAGAATAAAAGATGAACTTGGTTAAAGAGAAAGCTTACCAACACATATTTTGAGAAATATGTAAGCGAGTTAAGCTCAGCTCGAAATATCAAATGTGTATAATTTAAAGTCTATATAGCTAGGAGATAGAATAGAAATAGACTTTTGAAAGATATATGAGTTCAAGTCTCCACATATCTTTTGTTGATGAAGTTCCACATACTCCCGTTAGTAGTTCTTCGTCTTTAATCGATGAACGCCGTGAAGTCTAAAGCTGAACTACACATTCTATCCTAATCCGAGACATAGCTATATGTAGACTAGAAATCAAGACTTATAGTTTTGACAATTAAACTTGATAAACAAGCTTGAGATAGCAACGCTTGCGATTTCGACTGAGCAGTGCTCTAACAATCTCCCCCTTTGTCAATTTTAGTGAAAAAACTATCTATACATATGGATTACAAAATAAATAAACTTTGTAGCTTCTCATCCAAATGCTTGATTTCCTTAGTTCTTCAACATTACTCGAAATCTTCGTCACTTCTAAGTACTCCAGTGATTCTGAACGTGTTCAACTCATTATCATAGTTGTTGAAGATCCGTAGCCATAACAATATATAAAAACAAGATGTTTTCGTATTGTTATACAGTATCATAGTATTATTACACAACATCAAATCTCAATTATATCACAACTTTGACAATAATACTATGGCGATATGTATCACTCCCCCTTAGTCAATACTTCATCTCACAATGAAAACCACTCCCCCTTACATAATGATTCGTAAACCATATTATTTGTAGTGTGAACTACACAATAATTCTCCCCCTTTTTGTCAATATAAATTGGCAAAGGTACGAAAACTAGAGGGATCAAAATGAAATTCTCATAAGATACTTCATGACTAAAAAAGAATATATCAACTTTGTTTCGATGATTTCACATAGTCGAAAGTTAGTGTATTCATGAAGGAGTTTATAAAGATACAAGATAACTCCTACAATATTCCATAGCCGCACTCCCCGCTAAGATTTGGAAATTAAGCACAAGTTCAATTAAGGACTCTCCCCCATAAAATTTCATTCCGAAAGGAACAACAAGAGTGACCTTACTTTTACAAGAAAATAAGGATTTCTTTGGACAATAACAAATCACATGAGACATGAATTTGTATCCAGAAAACTCAATTAAATTAACCACAAAGGAACCTTAATGATTAATTTAATCGGAAATGCTCAACATAAGGACACTTACAGAGCCATACAGTACTTTCACATAAAAGTGGATCATGGAAAGATCAATACTGCAGAATATTCAAAGATTCATTCTATTTTCATCAATATTTGTATAATGATACCATAGACTTAATCTTTGACATCGAAAGTTCATTCCATTTCCGATCAATATTTGCATAATGACATAATAGACTTAACTTTTGACATAACGGGACAATCATAGTTCTCGGGCGTAAACACACATATCCAATAACATTATTTTTGCAATATATAAAACCAATAAAGATTAATAGTGCAAAATCATCTTCCAAATAAACTTTAGAATTCAAATAAATAAATCTAAAAACATTGCAAGATAAAATCGTTGGCAATAGCTATGTGTAGTCACAATATATGCTATTCCAAACCCTAGTTATCCTTCTTAAAAACACAAGAATAAATTCTCATAAGAAGTTTTATAGACAAAAAAAAAACTAAAAAAAGAAAGCAAATGACTCCTAAACCGACAAAACCGATCATAAACTGAAATCAAGGAGCACTTCCGAAACCCTCACGAGTCTTGAGGCCTTTGAGCTTGTGATTTACAGCATCCACTGCTTCTTCAGAGAAGATATCCTTATTGAGAAGATCTTTAACACGTGTCTTCATGAGAACAAGGTCAGAGTTAACCTTTTTCAACTTAGTTCTTAACACATCGATACCTTTCATGGTATCAACGAGCTACAGTTTCGCTTCCTCAAAGTATTTAAGAAAATCATGAACCACTTCAGCAAAAACCATATCCTCATGCTCTTGATGAGTATATGCGTAGTAGCATGAGACATCATCATAATCTTCAGGATTTTGATATTTGATATCATCAACATCTACTAGGGTTCTTTTCTTCTTCCCTTTGGACTCGAAACCAATACCCTTATCAAGAAAACCTTTTGCAAAATCACAAGTGCGAGAAGGTGATGACATTCTTGACAAACAGAGAATACCCTAGAGTACGCATACGTGACTCAACAGGATTGGTATTTAAAGGGTTTCTTAAGGAATAACTTTAGGGTTTCTAAAAATTGGTTCGTGACACTTCAAAGTGGATACCCGTACGAAATCCAATATGGTCCCCAAACTAGAACTTAAAAACTGTAAAGTACCTTTTTACAAGGTAAAAGGAATATAACAAAAAATTTCTACGAGAAGATTTTCTTTCACAATTTTTGGCTCAATAAATTTTATATTTCCACAGAGAGAAAAATTTAGAGCACAAGAGTAGCAGACAACTTAGTTGCAAAAAAAAAAAAAAAACTTTTTCAAGAAATAAAAAGAAGGCAATCCAAGAGATTCTCGAGACACAAACAATACTTAGGCAAAGATATCTGTAGACAATAGTTTAGCTACGGACGACAAGAAAATAGCTCAACTAAGCATAAAGCATTTTACCAATAAGTAGTATACTTGATCATTAGTAAATCTTACTCAACATGATGTTTATGAGTATTCAACCATTGTGATTAATTAACACAAGTATGAGCTTTATGCTCATTAAATGAATATTTTTCATGGTTAATCCTCTTTCTCCTTCTAATTTTCGGAGGTAACCCTTTTTGATGTGAAAATGTATTATAAAATTTACTATCATCAAAATATGAGACTAAATTTGAATACTTACTAGAAGAAGTTTGCATAGAGGTTTTTGACAGTCTGTTGACGAGATCCTTGTATCCTTCAATTATCAGATTAAGGTTGTCCTTCATATCTCCAATATCATCTACTGGTACTTTTCTCACGTTTTGAACATCATCCTTTACTTTAGGTTGAAGAGAACCTTTATGAAATCTCCTTGAACGATTTGTATTAATGCTACAATTTGTTCGAACGTTCGATGAGCAGATTGAACTGACTTTCCTGGAACAATTCACAGGATGAGTACTAAAACCAACAGGTTTAGACATATGAATGTCAATTACACCTTTAAGAATTAAATATAAGGTGTGTTGAAGTCGACCAAAATAGTTGTCATTCAACTTCAATTTGCTCTTCCGTTGAACATGTCCTTTTGAATCACAAAAGAGACATATACTTTTTGATCACTGGAGTGATTAGAGTGTGTTGAATTAACAACATCGTTAGAGATTTCTTCCTTCTGTGAGATGTGGTGTTTCCTTTCTTAGAGGATGAACCAAGCACCTTTTTATCGAAAGTAAGGGTTTGAAGTGTAACTTCTGAATATGGTTTTATTAGAGAAACATGATTACAAGCAGCCATGTTTTCTAATATCACAGAAGAATCAGAAGTAATTGGTATGAATGACTGCACATAACGACCTTTATCTTGAATAAAGAGATTACTCAATAGTCGTTTTATTTCAAGGGCATCTTCTTTGAGTTTAGCCCCGACTAATATTTGGGAGGAACAAACTACAACATTTTCTTCACGAAGAACCCTTAATTGGGGATCAGGATCTTTTACCATACCAACCATTGTATTGACCTTGTATTTCAGCCTATTGATTTCAACTGCATGGATTCTAACAAGTTTTAGAATCGCTGCACTCTCTTGGGTTGCTTCCCTTTCTACTTCAGAATCAGATTCGTCAGTAAGATAATCAGGGTAAAACTTATCTAAACTTTTTTGTTTCATAATAATGGAATGTTCATCTATATGTGAGATTGACAAGTCTTTCTCTTCAATAGGTTTCATAGAAACATAACTTTTGTCTCTGGGGATGCGTTTGTCAGAGATAACACTACTGTCACTGCTACAAACACAGACTTATGCGGTCTTAAACGTGTTTGCCTGCTCTGATACCAATTGAAAAAGCGGGGGTCTAACAACCACAACCAATATTTTGTTTACACAATCTGTATGGACTAAATCCAATATAATTCCAAGAGAATCAACTAGACAATCAGACTCAATCAAGGAAAATATATCCAAGGCTTACATCTCAATTTATCAATACAATCTGCAATCGAACAGATAGGAATCTGTGAGCCTGATTGATATGAGAAATAACTTGAATGGTACCAAAGACAGATGTTCAAGTGTCAATTAATTTATATCAACAACCAAAGGTTGGATTATCTAATTGATTGAACTACGCACAACCTGTGATATTTTAATTATATAAACAAATATAATGCGGAAAATAAATAACACAGACACCAGAAGTTTTGTTAACGAGAAAACCGCAAATGCAGAAAAATCCCGTGACCTAGTCCAGTTTTGAACACCACACTGTATTAATCCACTACAGACTCTATCCTACTACAAGTTAACTTCGGACTGGAATGTATTTGAGCCCTAACCAATCTCACACTGATTAAGGTACAGTCGCCTTCCTTATGCCTCTGAATCCCAACAAAACTCTACGCACTTGATTTCCTTAGCTGATCTCACCCACAACTAAGAGTTGACAGGACCCAAAGTCGAAGACTTGATAAACAAATCTGTATCACACAGAAAAGTCTATTGAATAGATAAATCTTTCTCCCACAGAAATACCTACGAGTTTTTGTTCCGTCTTTTAATAAATCAAGGTGAATAAGAACCAATTGATACACCGGTCTTGTATTCCCAAAGAACATCCTAGTAATAACTTAACAGTATGGTAGCGGAACAAGGTATTGTGGAATCACAAAGAATGAGACGAAGATCTTTGTGATTACTTTTTATATCTTACCTATCGGAGATAAATCTCGAGAAAATCTTAGAGAAGATAGTACTCAATACGATAGAACAAAGTAAGATCAGAACACGCAAATACAGAGAAAATAGTGGGGCCTGGCTTCACAATCCCAATGAAGTCTTCAAGTCGTTAACCTATAATGGTTTTAGGAAAAACCTAGTTAAAGGAGAGTCGACTCTAGTCGCAACTAGTATCACACATGAGGTGTGGGGATTAGATTTCCCAGTTGCTAGAGTTGTCCCTTATATAGTCTTCAAATCAGGGTTTGATAACTTTGGGACAAAGAAATCAATATTCACCGTTATATGAAAACCTAATTAGATTCAATCCAATATAATTCAACCGTTAGATGTTCTTGGCCTGTTACACATAAATGAAGTGTACCTTCGTTTAGATATGGGTAACTGTACCTAAACGTGTACACTTAGTTGGCTCAATAATAGTTAACCGAAGTTAGCCATATTGTTAGAGCATTGCTCGGTCGAACTCGCATGCGTTGCTATATCAAGCATGTTTGTCAATATTAGTGATCAAAATTATATGTCTTGATTTATAGTATACTTATGACTAAGTCTCGGTCTAGGATAGTTAGGAATAATTGAGCTCCAGACTCCATGGCGATTATCTTGCAAAGACGAAGAACTACTCAAGGAACCAGTGGAACTTCATCCGACCAAAAGGTATGTGGAGACTTGAACTCATCTTGTCACTCAAAAGTCTATCTACTCTATCTCCTACTCTTGAGACAAAAGTCGTATAAGTATGATAGTTTTCATAATACACATTTGATATTTCAAGCCGAGTTTACTCGCCTATCATTTTATCGAAATACGTATCGGTAAGCTTTTGCTTTAACCATCTTCATCTTTACCCGTGATGAAATTCATGATGACGTTTCAATCCTAAAAATAGCTTTGATGACGATAGTCGATTCTTTATGTCTAATGACTGTTATAACATTATAGAAGAATGTTTCAACGATTGAAATGTAGAGTTGAGAATATATAACCACCTATGGATGTAAGCATGTAGTGTGTTCGCACATTAGTGTATAAATCCATGTGCCGGAAACCAAGTGCGTGTATATGTGTGCATCCAGTATTGGTGAAGGAGACAGGTTGGGTACGCGTACTGGAGGAAATTCACGTCCGTGAAATTCTACTGAGTTCGAAGTTTACGAACTCAAAAACCCAGTCACCTTAGATACACGTACCCGAACGCGTATTGGCGGAACTTTTTCACCCGAAAAAGTCTGTTGAGTTTGGAAACAAAAACCAACTCAAAATCCAGTAACTAAGGTACGCATACACGTACGCGTACCCAAGCTAGTTATTTCTCAAATCGGTAGTTCATGGACTTAAAATAATAAATTATAAGGAATGCAATCTTTGCAAACCATGGGTATATTGTTCATGAATTGATTCAAATGAATCAAACCGATTTTGTTTCAATCGTGTCTATGTATAAAGACCTAAGCAATTGAAAAACTCTTGAACTAGTTCTTATTATTCATTTGAACTAGTTATGAGAAAGATGAATACGGTTAATATGAAAGCACTCATATGGCTAACCATTGGTCAACCATTTGTGAATCAACCAATGTACACGTTTAGGTACGGTTACTCAAACCTAAATGAATACATTTCATTTATGTGTGACAAGCTAAGTTTCGATCTAACGGTTGAAAGATATTAGCTTGGATAAATAAGGTTTTTCATCTAACGGTGATTATTGAATGCTTTGTTACCAAGGTAACTTAAATTGCAAACCCTGATTTGAAAACTATATAAGGAGACGTCTAGCAACTGTGCAAAACTAATCCCCACACCTCCTGTGTGATACTAGTTGGTTTGCTAGAGTCGATTCTCCTTTAATCGTAGGTTTCTTCTCGAGACCCTGTCGATTAGCGACTGAAAGACTTCATTGGGATTGTGAAGCCAGACGAAACTACTTCTCTTGTAGTTGAGTGATCTGATCTTGCCATTTTCTATCGTACGATTTTAATTGAATAATTGAGTTGAGATTATATCTCTGATAGGGCAAGATAAAAAGAAATCACAAACATCTTCGTCTCATCGTTTGTGATTCCACAATATCTAGTTTCGCTACCATACGATTTAGATTATTGTGAGGTGATTGATAATACTAGGTTGTTCTTCGGGATTATAAGTCTGGTTATCAATTAGATCATTTCACCTTGATTTTTATCAAAAGACAGAACAAAACTTTTAGGTTTATCTGTGGGAGACGTATTTATCTATCCTTGTAGACTTTTCTGTGTGATACAGATTTGTTTACTAAAGTCTTCGACTTTGGGTCATAGCAACTCTTGGTTGTGGGTGAGATCAGCTAAGGGAATCAAGTGCGTAGTATCCTGCTGGGATCAGAGACGTAAGGAGCGCAACTGTACCTTGAATCAGTGTGAGATTGATTAGGGTTCAACTACAGTCCAGACCAAAGTTAGTTTGTAGTAGGCTAGTGTCTGTAGCAGCTTAATACAGTATGGTGTTCAATCTGGACTAGGTCCCGGGGTTTTTCTGTATTTGCGGTTTCCTCGCTAACAAAATTTCTGGTGTCTGTGTTATTTCTGTTCCGCATTATATTTTGTTATATAATTGAAATATCACAGGTTGTGCGTTTGTATCGATCAATTGTGAAATCCAACCTTTGGTTGTTGATTGGAAATTGATTGATCCTTGGATATTAGTCTTTGGTACCATCCAAGTTTATTATCCTTGTATTTGATAAAGAATCGCAGATTTCTATTTTCTTGAGTAAAATCAAATCAAGAGAGAGATATTAACTCCTCGATATACTTTTCTCTAGATTGAGTCTGACTGTCTAGTTGATTCTCTAGAAAGTATATTGGAGTTAGTCCATACAGATTGCTAATCGAAATATTGGGTGAGGTTGTTAGACCCCGCATTTTCAATTGGTATCAGCGCAGGCAAACACGTTTAAAGGCCTTAACAGTGTGTGTTTGTAGCAATTTGATTATGTGGAAAAAGTAGTATATCTTATCTACGCATAGTCTATGTCTTCCCATACTTTTGACTATGTCAAGTGTCTTGGTTTTTCCTCAAAGGATAATTCCTTAGTTGATTCTTCCGAATCCAGAGAAAGAAACAAGATAATTGACAAGGTGTCAGAGGAAGAAAGGAATATCACCAGAACGAAAGAAAATCCAATTGAGACAATTGATTATCATAATCATTCTCAACTCTTGGATGAATTTGAGAAGTCTCTTAGTCGAGAACGTGAACTCTATAAGATTATTGAGTCCTTTTCTAACAATATTAAAAAACTCACTTAGGAGAATATGCTACAACAAGAAAAAATAAGTATCCTTGAGAATATTGTTAGAAAGGGAACAATTAGAGAAAAACGTTTGATTGAGACACACTTCTCTGATCTGAACAAACTTCGTGTTGAAACAAAGAATATTGCTGCATCTCTTCACTTAGCCCAAAAATAGTCTGTCTCCTTAACTAAGGAAAACACTATAATGAGAAATTCTATTGTGTCACCTGCTGAGTTACCTGACATGAAGAAAAACTCACCAAAGGAAGTCCCTGCAAAATACAAACGGGACATGGGTTTGAATCATATATCCTTCAACAATTCTCTTCCACGAAATTGTTCCTTCTGTGGGAAAAGGAATCATAGTACTAAACATTGTTTTGCTAGGAAGAAACATATATCCGATCTTCAAAATCTTCTTCTATTTACCGTCAACCGAGTTAATCATCTGGCGGCATCAACAATGGATCTCACTCCCATGGATAACCAGAATTCTCATAAAAAGATTTTTAAAGATCACTCTTTTTAAAATCTTTACCGGAATCGTGTTTTTACTCATGGTGCAAACTACATCACAAAAACACAGCTTCCCAGTGTCTATGAGAATAAAACTGGTAGATCTAAGTCTAGAAGGTGGAGACCTATCTCAGTTAATCCTCTAGAACCAATCTCTAGAGGTCATAGACTTAGTCATCAAAAGGTTCCATTTAATGGATTCTCTCAAAGGACTGTAAGAAACTCCTATGGAGTTAAAAATAGTCAAAGAGAGAAAAGGAATACAAAAAACAGACTGATTTATGATATCCCTATATCTCTAAATACTCATGGTGAGATTATGTCTCATCCTGTTACCTAACTATAGGTATTCACATCCTTGTGTCTAACTTGAGAGTCACAAGGATGTCTGTTTATGAGATGCTCAAGTCTTAAGGACGACTATCATCCATTTGGTTGATGTCTTTTTTACAAGTTGAGTTTTTCTGCTACTTTCTCTGTATCTAATGTATCTCTTTTGCTCTATCTAACTTTTCAGATATTGAGCCTTGTTTAAAAGAGAAATTTTGAGAAACAACTTGTATTTCCTTTTGGGTCCTTCTTGTTTCTAATATATTCTCCAGGTCCACGAACGTCCAAGTCTTCTCTAAGGAAATCTAGGGTTTCTATCAAGAGTGTCTTCCTTGTTTGACAACATATATATACCTTATATGTGTTTATCCTGTTCCCAGAAAAAGTTGTCTATGGGAACCTCTATTGAACCTCAAAAATAAGTAAACAAAGTTGTCTATGGGAACCTCTATTGAACCTCAAAAATAAGTAAACATTGAGATGGAAGAATACTTCAAAGGATGTGATTCAGCTCCAGATCTGATTTTGAAAAAGATGCTTGAAAGAAAAGAGTATAACTCTTGGATAGGAGAATCTGTCAAGGATTTAATCTTCACCCAGACTGAGGTTAAGAACGAGCTTGCTAACCTTCAATTGCAGATAAACCAACTCATTGATGGACAAGCGAAAATCCTTGAGAATCAAAACATCTTGATCAGGAACCAGAAGAAGGTCATCCTTGATTGCGTCAAAGACAGGCATCTTGCTCGCATCGTTGACCGAAAAACTAATGTTCTAACTCATGAACATGGCGTCTCTATGGTCAAGAAAATCAAGGATATCAGTGACTCCTATTTTGATGGACCTTTTCAAAGGTATGAAATAATCAAAGAAAACTAAGTTATATGTCTAGTAAATCTTCTTCTTTTTTCTTGTTTTGTTTAGAAGAATAACTAGAGTTTGGAATAGCCATTATTGTGAGTACACATAGCTATGTCCAACGTTTTCATCTTCTTCTTTTTTAGATTTATTTAAAATTCTAAAAAATTGTTTGGAAGATGATTTTTGTAGTATTAATCTTTATGGTTTTATATATTGCAATATGTTATGGGATATGTGTGTTTGCGTCCGTGAACTATTATTGTCCCATATGATGTCAAAAGTTATCTCTTTTGTATGTCGATATGCGAGTATTGATACAAGATCGATGAACTTTTGACAAACAAAAGTTAATCCTTACTGATGGAAGATAGGTTAAAATATTTTGTTTACAAGGATTATGTCTATTGTATGTCATTGTGTAAATAGTGATGGAAAATAGAATGAATCCTTGTATATGTCGCAGTATTGATCATTCCCTGATCCATATCTTATGTGCATACTGCAATGCTCCATAAGTTTTTCTTGTGTTGAGCATAAGACGATTGAGTTAATCATTCTTTTATGGTGAACTTAGTCGTATCTCCGAAAGCTCTCTTATGTCGAGCATTTCCAACTAGATTAATCATAGATTTGTTTGTGGTTATTTTGGTTGTGTATTCCGATTAAATTAATCATGGGTTCTCTTGTGGTTAATTTAATTGAGAATTTTGGATATAGAAAATCATTTTTATGGTTTTTGGTGTCCAATAAAATCCTTCTTTTCTTGAAAAACAAAGGTCGCTCTTGTTGTTCTCTTGGGAATGACATCAAATGGCGGAGTGTTCTTTTGAACTTGCGCTTAATTTCTATATCTTTGTGGGGAGTGCGGCTGTGGAATTATTTAGGGGTTATCTTGTATCTTTATAAACTCCTTGATGAATGCATTTAGCCTCGGCTTTATGATTGCATCTAAACAAGTTGATATGTACTTTTCTTTGGTCTTGAAACGTCTTCATGGAAATTTCATTAGGATCCCGTTTTCGTACCTTTGCCAATTTTATTGACAAAAAGGGGGAGAATTAATGTGTAGTTCACACTAAAAATACATATGATTTACGTGCTTTACGGGTCATTATGTAAGGGGGAGTGGTTTTCATGTTGAGACGAAAGTATTGACTAAGGGGGAGTGATACATATCACCATAGTATTGTTGTCGAAGTTGTGATATGAGAACTTTGATGCTGTGTAATAATACTATGACACTGTATGAAAATGATCGAGAGCTTTTGTTTTCTCATTGTTATGGCTGCGGAACTTCAACAACTATGATGCTGAATTGAACATCTATGGAATCATGGGAGTACTTGGAAAAGACGAAGTTTTCAAGTAACGTTGAAGCACCAAGGAGATCAAGCATGTGGAAGAGAAGCTACAAAGTTTTATTTATTTTGTATTCCATATGTATTGATAGTTTTGTCACTAAAATTGACAACGGGGGAGATTGTTAGAGCATTGCTCGGTCGAACTCGCATGCGTTGCTATCTCAAGCATGTTTGTCAATATTAGTGATCAAAATTATATGTCCTGATTTCCAGTATACTTATGACTAAGTCTCGGTCTAGGATAGTTAGAAATATTTGAGCTCCAGACTCCATGGCGATTATCTTGCAAAGACGAAGAACTACTCAAGGAACCAGTGGAACTTCATCCGACCAAAAGGTATGTGGAGACTTGAATTCATCTTGTCACTCAAAAGTCTATCTACTCTATCTCCTACTCTTGAGACAAAAGTCGTATAAGTATGATAGTTTTCATACATACACATTTGTTATTTCGAGCCGAATTTACTCGCCTACCTTTATCTAGAAATACGTGTTGGTAAGCTTTTGCTTTAACCATCTTCATCTTTACCCGTGACGAAAGTCATGATGACGTTTCAATCTTGAAAATAGCTTTGATGACGATAGTCGATTCTTTATGTCTAAAGACTGTTATGACATTATAGAAGAATGTTTCAACGATTGAAATGTAGATTTGAAAATATGTAACCATCTATGGATGTAAGCATATATATAGTGTGTTCACACATTAGTGTATAAATACATGTGCTGGAAACCAAGTGCGTGCGTATGTGTGCATGCGGTATTGGTGAAGGAGACATGTTGGGTAAGTGTACCCGTATGCGTACTGGCGGAAATTTACGTCCGTGAAATTCTGCTGAGTTTGAAGTTTACAAAATCAAAAAAACAGTCACCTTAGGTACGGGTACCCATACGCATATTGGCAGAACTTTTTCACCCGAAAAAGTCTGCTGAGTTTGGAAACTAAAACCAACTCAAAATCCGGTAGCTAAGGTACTCATACCCGTACGCGTACCCAAGCTAGTTATTTCTCAAATCAGTAGTTCATGGACTTAAAACAATAAATTATAAGGAATGCAATCTTTGCAAACCATGGGTATATTGTTCATGAATTGATTTAAATGAATCAAACCGATTTTGTTTCAATTGTGTCTATGTATAAAGACCTAAGCAATTGAACAACTCTTGAACTGGTTCTTATAAGTCATTTGAACTAGTTATGAGAAAGATGAATACGGTTAATATGAAAGCACTCATATGGCTAACCATTGGTCACCCATTTGTGAATCAACCAATGTACACGTTTAAGTATGGTTACTCAAACCTAAATGAATACATTTCATTTGTGTGTGACAAGCTAAGTTTCGATCTAACGGTTGAAAGATATTAGCTTGGATAAATCAGGTTTTTCATCTAACAGTGATTATTGAATGCTTTGTTATCAAGGTAACTTAAATTGCAAACCCTGATTTGAAAACTATATAAGGAGATGTCTAGCAACTGTGCAAAACTAATCCCCACACCTCCTGTGTGATACTAGTTGGTTTGCTAGAGTCGATTCTCCTTTAATCGTAGGTTTCTTCTCGAAACCCTGTCGATTAACGACTGAAAGACTTCATTGGGATTGTGAAGCCAGCCGAAACTACTTCTCTTGTAGTTGAGCGATCTGATCTTGCCATTTTCTATTTTACGAGTTCATTGACTTGAGATTATATCTCCGATAGGGCAAGATAAAAAGAAATCACAAACATCTTCGTCTCATCGTTTTTGATTCCACAATATCTAGTTTCGCTACCATACGATTTAGATTATTGTGAGGTGATTGATAATTCTAGGCTGTTCTTCGGGAATATAAGTCCGGGTTATCAATTGGTTCATGTTCACCTTGATTTTATCAAAAGACAGAACAAAACTCTTAGGTTTATATGTGGGAGACAGATTTATCTATCATCATAGACTTTTCTGTGTGATACAAATTTGTTTATTAAAGTCTTCGACTTTGGGTCGTAGCAACTCTTGGTTGTGGGTGAGATCATTTAAGGGAATCAAGTGCGTAGTATCCTACTGGGATCAGAGACGTTAGGAGCGCAACTGTACCTTGAATCAGTGTGATATTGATTAGGGTTCAACTACAGTCCAGACCGAAGTTAGGTTGTAGTAGGCTAGTGTCTGTAGCGGCTTAATACAGTGTGGTGTTCAATCTGGACTAGGTCTCGGGGTTTTTCTGCATTTGCGGTTTCCTCGTTAACAAAATTTCTGGTGTCTGTGTTATTTCTATTCCGCATTATATTTTGTTATATAATTGAAATATCACAGGTTGTGCGTTTGTATCGATCAATTGTGAAGTCCATCCTTTGGCTGTTGATTGGAAATTGATTGATCCTTGGATATTGGTCTTTGGTACCATCCAAGTTTATTATCCTTGTATTTGATAAAGACTCGCAGATTTCTATTTGCTTGAGTAAAATCAAATCAAGAGAGAGATATTAACTCCTCGATATACTTTTCTCTAGATTGAGTCTGTCTGTCTAGTTGATTCTCTATAAAGTATATTGGAGTTAGTCCATACAGATTGCTAATCGAAATATTGGGTGAGGTTGTTAGACCCCCGTATTTTCAGATATGATCACTTTCATATCAACCTTGTTCATCTTAATCACAACTAGTTCAAATGACTTAAATGAAACTAGTTATAGAGTTTTTCAATTGTTTAATTATATTCTCATAGAAGTATACAAGATACAATTGAAGCAAAATCGGTTCTGATTCACTTGAATCAATTCATGAACATTATAGCAACGATTTTCAAAGATTGCATTCCATATTATATAAATGTATTTGTTCCCGAGTATGTAAACATACTTAACCGATTTTAGAACTTAACCCACTCAATTATGCAAACGGGTACGTATACTTAAGTTCCCGTACTTGGTCTTGTTCGCCAGTATGCAAACGGGTACGCATACTGTCGTTCATGACCGAACTCAGTTGAAATCAGTACACATACTATAGTTCTCGGACTTCAACCGTTGAATCAGTACGCATATGGGTATGCATACCAAATTCCCGGACTTGGAATACACTTGCAACAATTATCATACAAGTACGCGTACTGTGCTATATCCAATAAATGGTTAATTGTTCTAAACTCCCATTTTAATCATTGAAACATTCTTAGAAGACGAGAATAGATGTCTCACACAAACTATTAGCTTCAAAGAAATTTTCAAGTTATCAAATGATCAATGCGAAACATTCCGAGTCTACATCAAATGACTGTCTCACAAAAATCATCTAAGATGTTACCAGGCGATTTTCACATGATCATCTTTTGACTCTTGTCAAGAATAAAAAATGAACTTGGTTAAAGCGAAATATTACCATCACATATTTTGAGAAATATGTAAGCGAGTCAAACTCAGCTCGAAATATCAAATGTGTATAATTTAAAGTTTATATAGCTATACGACTTTGTCTCAATAGGAGATATAATATAAATAAACTTCTGAGTTATATATGAGTTCAAGTCTCCACATACCTTTTGTTGATGAAGTTCCATAAGCTCCCCTTAGTAGTTCTTCGTCTTTAATCGATGAACGCCGTGAATTATAAAGCTCAACTATAAGTAGACTACTATAAGTAGACTCGAAATCAAGATTTATAGTTTTGAAAACTAAACTTGACAAACAAGCTTGAGATAGCAACGCTTGCGAGTTCGACCGAGCAGTGATCTAACACCAATTAGTAGCTTGTTCATTAAATAGAATCCTGACTTTAACGAAATTTAGTCTGGCCTCTTCATTAATGGGAACAACCATAATATCCTCACCTGGAATCCACTTGTGGTTCCATATATCAATATTTGTACCATTATTGACTTCCCAAAAACTCCCCTTCCTGAGATTCTTAAATCTCTTGGAAATCCATTTCCAAAGCCAAGAATCAGTAGGTTTAGCTTTGTAGTTTATATCTAAGATATCACCATTAGGGAAATACTTCAACTTAAAAATAGTACCCCATAGAGACTTAGAATAAGTTATCAACCTCCGACCTATGTTAGTTATCATAGCTTCGTTCATAATTTTTAGGTTACGGAAACCTAACCCACCCTCTTTGTTTCTTTTATTAACACTAGACCGGGCTTTGGGGTAAAGCCCTTTAGATTTACCATCTTTCTCCCCAAAAAAAAAATTACGTTGCAGCGCCGTTATTTTATTTAAAGTATACTGCGGAATTCTGAAACAATTCATTTGATAATTCGTAAACGTTTCAAGGGTGGATTTAGTGAGCACTCCTCTGCCGACAGGGGAAACATTCCTATTTCTCCACCCTTTTAGCCTACCAACAACTCTACCTACTAGAGGATCAAAACAGGCTGTTTTGGAAGTGTTTGTGAAAAGAGAAGCCCCTAGGTATTTGTCATCTAACTTGATTTTCTGGACTTTAAGGATTTTGATTATGATTCTCTGAAATTTGTTAGGAAATCTACTACTAAAAAACATCCATGATTTTTGAAAGTTTATAAGTTGGCCCGATCCTTCATTAAGAGTATTAAAAATTTTAAGAATGTTTTTACTTTAAACGAGGTTAGCATCAGAAAAAATCAAATAATCATCTGCAAAAAGAATATGATTGATAGAGGGAAACCTTTGGTAACTTTAATACCGTGGATTAACCCTTTTTTTAGCATCCATCGAATAACTGGAAAAACTTTCCATACAAAGAATAAATAGGTAAGGAGATAAAGGGTCTCCTTTCCTTATTCCTCTAGAAGGATAGAAAATCTTCCCCGGAGAACCATTTAATAACATAGAAGAAGAGGTTGTACTGATGCACTGGTGAATAAGATTACACCAGGCAAGACCAAAACTCATTTTCCTAAGGACGACTAAGAGGAAATTCTATTCGACCATGTCGAACGCTTTAGACATGTCAATCTTTAAGCCTAAAAAACCAGTGTTTCCTTTCTTTTTTTCATTGTGTGTATCAGTTCGTGAGCTATTATTATGTTGTATGAAACCTGCAAATTTGGAACATAAGCCTATTGGAACAGAGAAATCAGTTTATCTAAAAGAGGTTTTATTCTACTAGCCAACAGTTTTGAAATTATTTTATAAGTAGTATTTCATATACTTATCGGGCTGAAGTGGCTAGCTTCATCCGGATTTTTGGTTTTCGGGATCAAAGAAATGAACGTATTATTCATCTCCTTTAGAAGAAAACCAGAGTTAAAAAAATTTTGAACCATGGAAACAATATCCAATGAAACAAGATCCCAATGTTTCTGAAAGAAAACAGCCGGGAAACCATCCGTCCTCGGAGAAGAAGACGGGGTCATTTTAAAAACGATGTCTTTTATTTCCTCATATCAAGGAGTTTTCATAAGGACCAAGTTTTCCTCATCAATAACCATACAAAGAATATTATACAAGAGTTCACTATTAATTTCAGTAGTAGTCGCCATTTTAGAGAAGTGTTGAAAGTAACCAGTATCATTCTGGTTTCTACTTTCCATCCAAACACCATTATCATTCTTAATTGAAGTTATTCTATTTCTTAGAGCCCTAGTTCTCACATGACCATGAAAGTAACCAGTATTTTTGTCTCCTAAATTCAATATTTTATCACCACTTTTGATTTTTAAAAAAGATTCATTAAAATTGTACCATTTCTCAACTCACATATTTAATTATTTCAAAGTTTCAGATTTATTTTTGACCTGATTGTTATTATTGAACTTTTCAAGATTTGATATCGCCTGATCTAACTTTAAATGAACATTACCAGACTGGTTTTTATTCCAAAGAATTAAATTTCTTTTGCAAACAGATAATTTTTTAATAACTTGAAAGGGGAGAGAACCATCATGATGAATTAACCAGGAATCACTTACCACATCTATACAAGATTTTTCATCTAGCCAAGTGACAAAACATTTAAAGGGTTTAACACCATCTTTACTATCATATTTAGTGCTTAAGATAATCGGACCATGATTTGAAGCTATCGGACTCAAATGCAAAACCTTAGCATCCGGTAAGAGAAAGATCCGTTCATTATTCGTTAAACTTCTATCTAATATCTTTTCGATCAACTCTCTATCATTTCTGTGATTAGACCAAGTGAACGGATATCCCAAAAAACCTAAATCTATTAGACCAGCCTCATTCACAACACTAACTGAGTTTGTGATTTCCCCTCTATTGATCCTACCAACACCCTCGATTTCATCCTGATGTAGAGTGAAATTTAAATCCCCTATTACCATCCATGGAAGGGTAATAATGGAGGACATATGTGACAAAATATTCCACGTAATGTTCTTGTTATTAGGACTACCATATAAGCAACTAATTATCCAATCCTTACCACTAATCTGATCTGTTATGCAAGCATTAATGAAGTAGTCTGAGTACTGAGTAACTTTTAATTTAATTGTGCAAATCCAATCCATAACTATACCCCATGATCTTACAATTGGATCCACTATTTTCACATTATTATAGTTGACCGATCTGAAAAGACTTCTAACATTTTGTCTAGTATTTTTAGTTTCACCAAGGAAGATAATATTAGGTTGTATCGGTTGGACTAAGTTCTTGAAGTGTTATATTGGATACTTTTTACCACAACCCTGACACGATTTTAGTTGGATCCCATCCAATCAAGGTTTGTGCACTAAATCCACAAGAGACGAAAACTAATAAGAATTATTCTTCGTCTTCAAATCTTCTATTGCCTTCAAAAACCTGCACAACACAACTTGAATCATCTTCGGATCAATCACACACAGAACAAAATCTGTTAACAATGTATTATCATAAGATGTCTTTAGATCCGAATATGGTTCTAAAGATCCTGTCAATACTTTAATCTAGTTTGAGTGAGCGTTATATCAGAAGAGAAGGTTCTCAAGAATAAACAAACTAGGTGCAATCAAAGTTTCAACAACCGTTAGTCAATCAAATAAATAATCGAAAACTACAATAACAATGCAATTATCTAGTTTCCCACCAACGGTACTCGTAGAGATTCTTGATCCCACAGAAGTCATTTAACGAGCGGTCGTAAAAGATTTAGCCTAATCAGGGTACTTTCCTCTCCGGATAGACGACTCCACCAGAAATAACAAGAATGAAGTTTTCCTGGCTCTTAGGATAGTTTGCAAGAAATGAAAAATCATGTATTTATAGACCAAGGTTGTTTGGACAACAAGGAAATTCCAAAACCGGAAATATTATGCAATAAGTACCTATTTTTGATTTTCCTATTTCCAATTAATGTTAACCAACATTTCCGAAAACTCTCATAGAAAACTTCTATTATTAGTCTAGCACATTAACTAATAATATTTCCAGAGGATATGCTTTAATTGCTGGTAATTAAAACATATATGATGAAAATCATAATTAAATGCTTTTCAAATATTTCGGACCATGATCACCTTGAGCATCAAGGAATATCTTTGAACAATAAATGATAAGAGATTTATGTACATGTTCAAATATGTCGACATCTGGAAGCTTCTCATATTGACAAACCCCAAACCCTAATTCACACACACCATGCATGGAGAAATATGCGAAACGTGAAAATTGGTTTTGCTCATGGAACCAATTAAACCATCACTCCAAAATATGTTTTGACCGGTTATAACATGATTCCCAATGTAGGTTGTAATTGGTTACACCTTGCTCCATGAAGTAACTTGTGACCGATTACACCTTGCTTCCCGAAGTATCTTGTGACCGGTTACACCTTGCTTCCCAAAGGTAGCTTGTGATCAATTACAACTAACTTCCCAATTCATCTTGTGACCGGTTATACCTTGAATTCCAAATTAACTTGTGACCGGTTACAACTTGCATTCCAATATAGCTTATGATCGGTTACGCCTTGATTTCCAAAGTAACTTGTGACTGATTCCAACTTGCTACATATCATAGGAAACAACATGAGTTAAGATAGGTTCTACCATTGTCATCTTCCATTGATCATCCAAAATATATTCAATAAAGAACAAGTCCAATCATGATTTCCCTTTTGATTATGGAAACAAGTTCATACGTCTACTTCCTTAAACTAATGTAATAATACATACTTTTATAGGATGAAATCACACCTATATCAAGTAACTAAACACACTAGATTATGTCGATGTTGTTTTTACAAAGTTCCTAAAGATAAGCGTTTATACTTCGTAATATGTTTCCTTGATACTTTGATCATACTGTTATGACCAAGTCTCATCACTGGAGTATTATATACAATATATACAGCTTCACATGTTATGTTTTTAATATAGCACGACTTGAAAGATACCTTAGGAATGGAAACAAGATCAAGTCAATATTACTAACCTCAAGTGGAAGGATGATTTCCTCGTTGTAGTCGTTACTTCTTCTCATTCTTCAGATCTTCAGAGTAATACTTGTATGTCTCAACATTCCTAGACTTTCTAGTCTAATATAAACGAAGTTAAGTCTAGTATTTAATCAAGAGACTCTAGATGAGTTTTGGTACTAAAATATGACAGTTAAACTTGATATACCAGCGCTTGATGGGTTCAACCGAGCTATGCTCTAACAGCTGGAATGCATTTTGAATCCACCATAAGGTGCCTGATGTATTTGGTTGTCATATGAGTCATTCATGTGCACTAGAGACTAAGGATCGACTCCCACTCCCCTGAACACGTCTAACTTTATTTATTTTTATTAACATGCTTAAGCAGGCCGTCCAGTCAGGCCCAAAGCAGGCTCGGGATTTAGAAATGCCATGCCATATAAGCTGGAAGGTTAAATATCGTAGCCCCACCTGGGCATGCCTTGAGCCTGGACCTGATCCTGCCTATTTAATTCACAAGCCAGGTCTGGGACGACCAGCCCTTTTTAACGCCTCTATTCACATTATACATATGTTTCAAACATACAACACAACATAAGAGGCTTTTTCTGTCCACCTTTCACCTCAAGTATGGAACATGTAGTTTATGCATTCTAGTATAAAGACAAAGTTTGAATATGCGATTAAAGGAGTTAAGCCAAGTGCAAACACACAACAATAACAAAAGTACAATTGATAAAAAGATGGATCTTCATTTTGATTTACGTTGAACATAATTTCCAAAGAAAAGCTGCACTTTAGATTGACAATTATCCAAATAAAAATTCAAATCGGGGTTGAATCTCTCGGTTCACCATTTAAAATCATGTGGACATATTTAAAGCTAGGGATGTCATGCTAGGGATAACCTTCACCGTCTATAATATGTATCCACGCTTTTAAGCTCATCCATATCAGCATCTAGCATAGTTAGGATGGGATCGTTCCCTTATCATATCATTTATTTCCCTCCCATTAACATTGCAAGTAGGGCTGCACATGGGACGGTACAGTCCGGGTTTCTTATGAACCCGATACCTGTACTTGGAGTTGACCGGGTCTTCATTTTGAGGACCGCTACCTGTACATGTACTTGTACCTGTACTTGTACCGGTTATACAGGTTCGGTTCTAGCCGGGACCGAGTTTTTACCCATACTTCAATTGAACAGAAAATCAAATCACAAATTAACCTTAAAACCAACTCACAAATTTATCCATACTTCAATTAAGCAGAGATACAATGGAATGATTATTTGCATATAGAGACATAAAACAGAATTAAACCCCCAATCGAGCAATCGTCTTCAAGAACTCCGTCTGAATCCATTTGCACATTTGATTAAAAACACACAACTATTCAATTTGTGTAATACCAACAACAGTAAACAATATCCTTCTGCAACTCAATTAATTTGTGCATATTTTCGCCTTCTGGTAGCAATTTTACATGAACAACAACACTATAGTACATCAATACACATAATTTCACTTCTTCAATTTCATTTCTCTATCAAGAACTCTCAATACCAGAGCTTCAATTTTATTACTCTTTCCTAGTCGAGGATGGATGTGAATGCATTCTCTAATATCAGAGCTTCAATCTGCACACAAGTAAAAAACCCTAAATCAATCCCCAAATCAATGTCAAATTAAACCCTAAATCAGACATCTCAATCAGACAGTCAAATACAAATATGAATGGAACCAATATGAAATTTCAATCCCATCTAAAAAAACCTTTCAATTCTCATTTAACTGATTCAAACCAAACATGCAATTAAACAAAAACCTAAATCAATTATATGAATTACCTGTAGAAAAAAAGAAGTAACAGAAGAAAAACTAAAGAAATAAAAGACGAAAGAGAAGATCATTGAGAACTAAATGGAGATTATTTTGGATTCGTGGTGGTGGTATCCCTCTCTGTGACGATGAGTATGGCGAAGAATAAGAGAGAAGAGTTTCCGTCTCTGTAATGAAGAAGAAGAGATAAGAAAAATATATGAGGTGGTGAAAGAGATTTATCCTTACCCTAAAACCAATGGTCCAGATTCATTTATATAGATTTTATGAATGGTTTATATACACCGGTTCTTTGGGTACCGGTTTGGTCGGGAATCTTAGTAGAACTGGTACCTGTCCTGCTCTACACCAGTTCTTATATTTTATTCCCAATGTCTGTACCGGCAATTCCGGGTCCGGTACGGTACAAGTCCGGATTTTTCGGTTCCTAACCGGTACATGTAGTTTGGATCGGGTCTTGTGCAGCCTTAATTGCAAGGTATGCCAATAGATAACCGAATATCCAACATCGGTCCAAGATAATATTGAAAATTTAGGATATCTGATATAGATACAAACACCTTATAAGATAATTTTCTCTTATTGCAAATAGATATAAATAATATTTTATAGAATAATTATCCGATATTTGATAACATAAATATATAAAATTATTATTATAAGCTAAATTTACCTAATTTTATATTACCTGTACTAATGATTTTGTTCGAAAAATAAAATAAAGGAATGGCAAATTCATCAAAGCTAATTTGGTGTTACAGATAGAGATAAAAAAAACACATCGAATTGTACGTTAATCTTACCGGATTTGCATATGGAAATAGATTACGTATTATTCGTCGGATTATCAGATACGGATGTCAAATGAAACTAACGGATTTGGATAAGGGACAACCATTATATGATCCAGGGGCACAACAAGCCTATTGCAAGGGTGTGCACTTGCATCCCTTTCCCAGCTGGCTCCAAAACCTATTTTAGGTCCAACGAGGATTATTTTTGCTTCTTTGCACCCCTTAAAATTCTTTTTACACCCCCATCTCATACTTCTTGGCTCCGCCCTTGTTCTGATCCATTTAGTACGGTTGACAGCCCTAAAATTACCCTTTTCTTTCTTTCGTTCGCTTGGTTTAAAACGGTTGATTTATCAGATATGTACCTCTAATTTTCCGCTCAACTTACCTGTAATTCCAGAAGACTCTTGGCTCCGATTAAATCAGAGGAAAAATGATTTTTCTTGGAAGTAAATCATAACCATTTAGTTTGTTTTCTTTTTTAAAAAGATATGCTCCCAAAATAGGAGTGATTTGCTCAAATATCTTGTAACTAGTGATGAAGCTTCCGTCGTCAAGAAAATCACCCATGAAAATGAAGATTCCGTCGTCAAGGAAATCACCCATGGCTAAGTTTCCATTTCAAAATGCCGGTTGATAAATAATCTTTCATATCACTTCTTTAATAGTTTTCCTGATAGATTTTTCTGAAAATCTTCACAAGAGAAAAACCCTAACTTGATTCGAAGAATGCCTGTTAGAGTTGTTGAAAGTTCAGCCCCATCGCAAATTACAGGTAATTACAAATTTTAATTCACGAGGTTTTTATTTTGGTTCTACTTGCAGAGTTCCTTTGTGTATGGTTAGGGATTAGGGTTCGTTTAGAAATGAGAAAAACTCTTCAACGTTTCCATTAATAATTGTTGGCCTGTCCGAATTCGTCGATCTTATGTGACTTATTTGTACTTTCCAATTTCATCAAATTTATCTCCTTTATTGGTTCTGAAATCTACTTTCCGTTGTTTTTGCAGGTGGGAATAGTGAACATTCTCTTCCTCCAGCTTGTACACTTTTGAGTGTTGGGCAGGTGCGTTGAATCTTGATTTTCAGTATGTGAAGTTTGTATTGAATCTGTAAGTGTCAATCGGGTCGTTAGTTTCGTTTTTTCTTTCTTTGCCTGTTTTGATTGATTTTGAGAGCACAGGCTTTTGCTGGAACTCAAAACGTTTCAAGCTTACAAAAGGATGAAGCCTGGAGAGTTAATGTTCGAATTCAAGGATGTGACCTTGATCGTGGTTATTTATGCGGCACTATGGAAGCTCTTAATGTACCATTGGCAGACACACCAGTAAGTATCTTTTTTCTCACCAAAAAGCAAATTAGATTTGTAGGTTACTAATCTTTTACTTTCCAGTTCCGTCTTCTGTATTAATTGCAACCAAGGAACTGCACCGTGAAAGACACTTGTCCCAGATTGAATGGCTCAATATCTGGGGTGGAATCAAGATAACTAATTGATGTACCACAATTCAGTTGAGCTCTTGAAAACTTGTGTGCTTGTTTGATGGTGCATTTGCAGGTAGTGACATTTTGGGAGGGGGAGATTGTTGACACGAAGAATTATACATTTTTCACTGGCAAGTGGGAAGCAACGTAGGTTCACTTTTGTCCTAGCCATGGAAGCCTTCAAAATTCTCAAAAAACTAGATCTTGCTTTCATCTAGATTTGTTGTTCATTGTTAACAGGCCAGAGGATGATATAAGGCACTGGTCCAAGTTTCCATCTTTTAATCCTTTGTTAGTAAGTTCTATCTTCCACCATTTAAGGAACAAGAATACTTTCTTTCGCTCAATTACTCACTGAGTAAATCTTCTCCTCTTTTAGAGTCAAGTGGAGGCCGATGGCGGAAAATCGTTGGACCTTAGTAACTATCCTTACATATTCATGGTATACTCTCTATCGTTTTTCTCAACTGTGATACAGAATCATGGTACTATGTTAAATAATCTTGTCATTCTATTTGTATGCAGAGATGGAAAGAGCAGTATTTTGTGAATGTTGGTATAGACTGCGGCTTAACCATTGCTGGTTTTTACTATGTTTGCTTCTCTTGTAGCGATGGATCTATCAATGGTTTTTATTATGATCCTAATAGCAGGTAGTCACGATACTTCTCTACAGTTAGTTGGATAAAATGTCAGTAGAGAAACTAAGCATCAGGTTTATCCTCACTAATTATGTTAAAATTGGATTTACTGTCTGAGTCACTAGTTTCACCACATCATATATGTTTCCCCTCTTCCATACGACCAATAATGAGTGCTCTTGTCAAGTTAGTATGTACTTTTGTCTCTTGCTTGACAGTAGTTGTAGCAATATATGAAGCAACTGATACATACTCCGCTAAACTGCAGCCCTTTTCAAAAGCTTGAGCTGAAGTCGACCAACGAAGGAAGATCCGGCTTCAGCTTTTCTTCTTATCAGTTGCAATAACTTGGATTTCCAGAAACAGTTCAATCTTCAGATTAGTAGATATAGAGGAAGGGGTTACTAGTATTCTGTTAACTTATTGCAAGGACAGAGCAAAGTTGTAATAGCATAGAAGCATTATATTATTTGATACGGATAACTGTTTTTGTTGTAAGAAGGGTCTTGGTTTTTCCTCAGGTTAGGGGGGTCTTGGTTGTAGGATTTGCTTTGTTGTTGCAGGCCTGTTTGGCTTTTGTACTTTCCTCTTGTTGTTGGTGGTGGTGCTACCTTTCTTGTTTTCTTTATGTTTCTATAATAACATTATAAAAAAAATTACTACAAAAATAAAAGTATCAACGATATTGAATAAGATAATCTAATACTTCTTTCGTAAGTCTGGAATGGTATACTTCTTTCGCAAGCTAGCAAGTTAGTACTAAACAAATCAGTACTCTCTTGCCTGCCCATCTATCAGATGGGTTGTTTCATTCTTACAAGAAAATATTGCTCTCATAATTAATGCAACTCGAAGAAACTTTTGGTGGGGAAGGAAAATAATTCCAAAGGGAGTAATCCGATGATAGCAAAGTTGGCTTGGAGGATTGTAAATAAACCTAATATTTTAATGTCTTCACTACTAAAAGAAAAATATTTTCCCAATACGGCTTTTCATGTTGAAAAACATTACAATGCCTTTTGGGTATGGAATTGCATCTTGTAAGGTATACCTATCATTCACAAATAGGTAGGTGACGATAATTTGATTGATATTTGGTACGACATATAGATTCCAGGTATGAAGGAAGGTAAACCTAATATCTGCTTTTGGAAACAAAACCAATACTTTAACACTTGTAGCTGAGCTTATAAACTCAGACACACACAAGTGGGTTTGTGAAAAAGTGAGAAATAACTTTACTAGAGAGATTATTGATTCAATATTAGAAATTAGAATATATACACACAAGTTAGGAAACTTGAACAAGGACAAACTAAGATGGTTACTAACTAATAGTGGAGAATTTTCAGTTAAATCAATTATAATAAACTGCAAAATATAACCAATAATGAAATGAACTATAATGGTGAAACTGCCAACTTTTGGAAATCTTTCTCGAAGTTAAAAGTCTCGCAAAGGATCAAGAATTTCATATGGAAACGCATTCACAATGCACTACCAGTTAGGAAAAAACTAGGATAGGGGAGACAAAACTTTGATACGAAATGCATTTTCTGCAATTATCCATGTGAGTCAGTTAAACATCTATTCTTTGAATGTTCTTATGCGAGGTCAACTTGGATGCTACCGCCTCTAGCAGGTTTGATCTTAAACATATCAGATGTTTGCCCATTTATAGAAATGTATACCAATTGGATTGCACAAAAAATTAATGTAGAGATTATTGAGATTGTAGCAACCAAATGTTGGATGATCTGGAAAGAAAGATGTAGGAGAGTCTTTCAGAATCAATCAAACACCAGCATGCAATTCAAAGACATTTACAATTTTGGTCACCCCACTTAGACATAATGAATGTTTCCACTGCTTTACAAATGAATTTTGTATGCAACTTAAAGATCATGACATCTAATTTACAGAAATGGGAAGCACCTGTTTTACATCAGCTTAAATTGAATATAGATGCTTCTTGGCTAAATGCTACTTCAATATCTGGTTATGGTATGATTTTGAGATCTGATTCAGGTGAAGCTATCACAACTAGAGCTGGGAAAGTCAAGGCAACCTGTCCTGAAGAAGCAGAAGCACTAACTCTGCTGGAAGCAGCTTCATGGGCAAAGGAGATGGACTTTCAATCCTTTTGGATTGAAGGAGACTGTCATAGAATCATGGATTTTGCAAATATTAAGCCATCGTCAATACATTGGAGAAACCAAGCAATAATCTTTGAAGCAAAGAAACTGTTAGAGTCCTGTGGAAGCAACTTTTTGGGTTTCACTTTCAAGCATAGAAGTAGTAATAAAGTAACAGATGTTCTAGCTAAGAAGGCAAGGAATGAGGGATATCTGAAACAACAATGAAATCAACTACCGAATTTTTTTTTGCCTGCTTTAGATTTGGATAGATGGAATTTAGTTAATTCTGACTTTGTTTTATCAGTTGTAGAGGATACAATGTTGTTGAGGGTTTCACATATCTCTAGTGATGTCCCGGAGATAAGCGCAACTAACTGAAAAAGCGGGGCGTCTAACAACCTCACCCAATATTTCGATTAGCAATTTGTACGGACTAACTCCAATATACTTTCTAGAGAATCAACTAGACAGTCAGACTCAATCTAGATAAAAGTATATCAAAGAGTTAATATCTCAATTTCTCGATTTGATCTTTACTCAAGCAAATAGAAATCTGCGAGTCTTTATCAAATACTAGAGAGATAAACTTGGATGGTACAAAAGACCAATATACAAGTGTCAATCAATTTAAATCAACAACCAAAGGTTGGATATTCTAATTGATTGATCTTAACGCATAACCTGTGATATTTCAATTATATAACAAAATATAATGCGGAATAGAAATAACACAGACACCAGAAATTTTGTTAACGAGGAAACCGCAAATGCAGAAAAACCCCGAGACCTAGTCCAGATTGAACACCACACTGTATTAAGCCGCTACAGACACTAGCCTACTACAAACTAACTTCGGTCTGGACTGTAGTTGAACCCTAATCAATATCACACTGATTCAAGGTACAGTTGCGCTCCTAACGTCTCTGATCCCAGTAGGATATTACGCACTTGATTCCCTTAACTGATCTCACCCACAACCAAGAGTTGCTACGACCCAAAGTCGAAGACTTTAATAAACAAATTTGTATCACACAGAAAAGTCTATGATGATAGATAAATCTGTCTCCCACATATAAACCTAAGAGTTTTGTTCTGTCTTTTGATAAAATCAAGGTGAACATGAACCAATTGATAACCCGGACTTATATTCCTGAAGAACAGCCTAGAATTATCAATCACCTCACAATAATCTAAATCGTATGGTAGCGAAACTAGATATTGTGGAATCAAAAACGATGAGACGAAAATGTTTGTGATTTATTTTTATCTTGCCCTATCGGAGATATAATCTCAAGTCAATGAACTCGTACAATAGAAAATGGCAAGATCAGATCGCTCAACTACAAGAGAAGTAGTTTCGGCTGGCTTCACAATCCCAATGAAGTCTTTCAGTCGTTAATCGACAGGGTTTCGAGAAGAAACCTACGATTAAAGGAGAATCGACTCTAGCAAACCAACTAGTATCACACAGGAGGTGTGGGGATTAGTTTTGCACAGTTGCTAGACATCTCCTTATATAGTTTTCAAATCAGGGTTTGCAATTTAAGTTACCTTGGTAACAAAGCATTCAATAATCACTGTTAGATGAAAAACCTGATTTATCCAAGCTAATATCTTTCAACCGTTAGATCGAAACTTAGCTTGTCACACACAAATGAAATGTATTCATTTAGGTTTGAGTAACTATACTTAAACGTGTACATTGGTTGATTCACAAATGGGTGACCAATGGTTAGCCATATGAGTGCTTTCATATTAACCGTATTCATCTTTCTCATAACTAGTTCAAATGACTTATAAGAACCAGTTCAAGAGTTGTTCAATTGCTTAGGTCTTTATACATAGACACAATTGAAACAAAATCGGTTTGATTCATTTAAATCAATTCATGAACAATATACCCATGGTTTGCAAAGATTGTATTCCTTATAATTTATTGTTTTAAGTCCATGAACTACTGATTTGAGAAATAACTAGCTTGGGTACGCGTACGGGTCGTGTACCATAGCTACCGTATTTGAGTTAGAAACTCAGCAGAAATTTTCGGTCGAAAACTTCGGTGGGTACGCGTACGGGTATGCATACCTAAGGTGACTGGTTTAACATTTTGCAAACTTACAAACTCAGCAGAAATTTTCGGTTCGAAAAGTTCCGCCGGTACGCGTACCCAACATGTCTCCTTCACCAATACCGTATGCACACGCATGCACACACTTGGTTTGCGGCACATGGATTTATACACTAATGTGCGAACATAATATATATGCTTATATCCATAGTTGTTTACGTAATCTCAACTCTACATTTCAATCATTGAAACATTCTTTAATAATGTTATAATAGTCGTTATTCACAACTGTCGTCATCAAAGCTATTTTCAAGATTGAAACGTCATCATGATTTTCGTCACGGGTTAAGATGAAAAGTGGTTAAAGCGAAAGCTTACCAACACATATTTCGAGAAAAAGATAGGCGAGTAAACTCGGCTCGAAATAACAAATGTGTATGTATGAAAACTATCATACTTATACGACTTTGTCTCAAGAGTAGGAGATAGAGTAGATAGACTTTTGAGTGATAGATAAGTTCAAGTCTCCACATACCTTTTAGTCAGATGAAGTTCCACTGGTTCCTTGAGTAGTTCTTTGTCTTCGTAAGATGATCGCCATGGAGTCTGGAGCTCAACTACACTAAACTGTCCTAAACCGAGACTTGGCTATAAGTAGTCTAGAAATCAAGACATATAGTTTTGAAAACTAAACTTGACAAACATGCTTGAGATAGCAACGCATGCGAGTTCGACCGAGCACTGCTCTAACAATCTCCCCCTTTGTCAATTTTAGTTGAAAAACTATCAATACATATGGATTACAAAATAAATAAAACTTTGTAGCTTCTCGTCCACATGCTTGATCTCCTTGGTGCTTCAACATTACTTGAAAACTTCGTCTTTTCCAAGTACTTCCATGATTCCATAGATGTTCAATTCAGCATCATAGTTGTTGAAGATCCGTAGCCATAACAATGAGAAAAAAAGCTCTCGATCATTGTTATACAATGTCATAGTATTATTACACAGTATCAAAGTTCTTATATCACAACTTCGACGACAATACTATGGTGATATGTATCACTCCCCCTTAGTCAATACTTTCATCTCAACATGAAAACCACTCCCCCTTACATAGTGATCCGTAAAACACGTAAGCCATATGTATTTGTAGTGTGAACTACATATTAATTCTCCCCCTTTTTGTCAGTAAAATTGGCAAAGGTACGAAAACGGGATCCTAATGAAATTTCCACAGAGATGCTTCAAGACCAAAGAAAAGTACATATCAACTTGTTTAAATGCAATCATAAATCCGAAGCTAAATGCATTCATCAAGGAGTTTATAAAGATACAAGATAACCCCTCAAATATTCCACAGCCGCACTCCCCACAAAGATATGGAAATTAAGCGCAAGTTCAAAAGAACTCTCCCCCATTTGATGTCATTCCCGAAAGAACAACAAGAGCGACCTTACTTTTACAAGAAAAGAAGGATTTCTTTGGACACCAAAAACCACAAAATGATTTTGTATCAAAAAATTCTCAATTAAACTAATCACAAGAGAACCCATGATTAATTTAATCGGAATACACAACCAAATTAATCATAAACGAATCTATGATTTGTTTAGTTGGAAATGCTCACATAAGAAGACTTATGGAGCCGCATAGTATTATACATAAAATATGGATCAGGGAAGATCAACACTGCGGAATATACAAAGATTCATTCTATCTTCATCATTATTTGCATAACGACATATAATAGACATAATCTTTGTAAATAAAATATTTTAACCTATCTTCCATCAAAAAATTGACATAATAGGCTTAACTTTTGTTTGCCAAAAGTTCATCGATCTTGTATCAATACATGCATATCGACATATGAAAGAGATAACTTTTGACATCGTATGGGACAATAATAGTTCACGGACGCAAACACACATATCCAATAACATATTGCAATATATAAAACCATTAAGATTAATACTGCAAAAACAATCTTTACCCTTAGAAGGTAGAATCAATCTTTTTCGCACGGATTTACACCAAGAGTGGTTTCCAAAGGCGTATAAAAAGATTTTCTTAACAAAGAAGAACATACAAAATCATTAAAGACCATGCATCATAGTTCACATAAGATGATTGTGAACATTCAAGAATTTCATAGCAATGCGTACTACTGCCCCTTCTTGAACTTCCTTCTTTGTGATTCACCAACATCATTCTTGTAAAAGCTAATGAGCTTAGAAGAGAATTACTCCAAGAATCCAAGTGCCCAAGTCCAACAGAAGTAGAACAAGTGCGACGAAATGGAGCAAAACACTCAAAAACAAGATACGGGACAAATACTAACCTCAACTCATTCCAAATTTAGTATTTCTAATCACCATTTTGAAGAGAATCCAAATAGAAAGAGAATTCAAAAAGAATGAGGTTATTCCGAGTTCGTACGAAGAAGTTACGACCAAAACAAGTTTGCCGAAAAACGACATCTACAGACCAGTATGCATACGGGTTTGCAAATGAATCTTCGTTTCCTGGAGAAGTGTGCAAACGGTTATGCGTACTAAAACCCCTGTATTTTGATTTGAAATGATGGTATGCACACCTGGAATGTGTACCATGAAGTCCAAACATCCCGAACTACTATTTTCAACCCTAAACATTTAAGAACCTTAAACACAGATCAAGTTAGGTAGAAATGAACAATAAGCAAGGTGCATGGATCATTATAAGTAATCTAAGCAAATAAAAACACAAATCTTGCTCAAGTCTATATACATACCTTTTTATAAGAATCCAATCGAATTCTATAGCCTTACCGAACATAATTTGTGCGCACCAATTCTCGTGCTTCCCTCACCGTATACATAGCAGGGCATTCCTTGGTGAGGATGCACTTTCAACACACTCAAGTTGTGTTGAGCTGAACAATATCTTGCTCACCACAAGTGACTTTTGTATTATCATGAAAGATATCGCTTTTAGAACCTCACATCCAAATCCATCTTTCCAAAGAACTCTTTAAGTTCCAACATCATGGATATTGCCTTCACCATAGTCATGGAATTTTCTGGGAGATCATTCCTTTTCACACTCAAAGCATCATTGACTTTCTTTGGAACCCACTTCTGAGTGTGTTTATGAAAAACCGGAACCTTCTTCCCATTACTCTCGTCAATATTTCTCGAAAGAGAATTGGATGGACTATTCTTTTGCAAGTTGGTTTTTCTCCAATTGGGAGAATCGGATCTTGTCTTCGTCTTTACGAAGTTATCCTTTTGATAACCATTACGATTGTGAAAAGGATTCGTATGACGTTTATAGGCAAATATAGGTTTATCACGACAATGATCCCTTTGCCTAAAGGTTGTACAGTTACAACCTGACGTTAAGGGGATTAGTCTTAACGTATGATCTTGGTTTCACAACTTCTTGTGATGCCCATACGAGAACATCATGTAGTTTCTCATTCCTTATACGGAAAGGACATCTCCTTTCCAGGTGACCTTTATTTCCGCAATAGTGTCAAACATAAGGAATGTTCTTACCTCGATCCGTGTGTGCTGACTTTGGAGGTTGATATACTTTGCTCTTAACTGCCGGTGAATGTATTTCACTTTTGCCATCATTAGAAACCTTTTGTTGAGAAGAATCACTAACCTTGATAAATTTTACCTCTTTGCTAATACTTGGAGCATCAATTCCCTTATAGCCCAATCCTCGTGTATCACGATGATTTTTACTTGCTCCCATCATAGTGGTTAATTTGCTTGAACTAGTATTGAAATTTTTCAAGTCATCTTCCAACATCTTGATTTTATCAAGAGCAGTAGCTAAATCATCCTCAAGGCCTTTTTCTCGAGTGAGACAAGCGCTTTCTCTGTCATCAAAACTTGTTTGCTGGGAGTTAATCCTTGCTTCAGATTGTGCAAGTTTCTCTTCCAACAAAAAAAAGCTTTTGATAAAGATTATCACATTCAAGTGACTTTATACGTAAGTTTTCCTCAGAATCTTTGAGGATCGATTCGTTAGAATGATTCGAAACATAAACACCTGCGTAACATCTTCTCAATTTCTTGTTTCTCGACAGAGAGGAGTCAGAAAAAGTGTGACAATGAGAAGTTGTCATCTTCTTATTTTCCAACGAATTCAAAACCTTAACATACTCCGAGACTTCCTCATCAAACTCTCTATCAATATCTGAATCACCTTCATCAGAAAGTTCATCCAACTGTTCTTCTAAGAGTGTTTCCCAGTTATTAACAGTTTTTACATTAAGAGAATGTTTAGATATTGACATAGATGTGACAGTTCTCTCAGGTGAATTCAAGCTTTGATAAACATCTGGTAATTTCTGACCTGGTACGTTATTAGAGATAGACTCGTCCATAATCAGATCGCTACAAACACAAACTTATAAGGTCTTTAATGTGTTTTCCTGCTCTGATACCAATTGAAAAAGCAGGGATCTAACAACCTCACCCAATATTTCGATTAACAATCTGTATGGACTAACTCCAATAAACTTTCTAGAGAATCAACTAGACATTCAGACTCAATCTAGATAAAAGTATATCAAAGAGTTAATATCTCAATCTCTCGATTTGATCTTTATTCAAGCTGAAATTTTGCGAGTCTTTATCAAATACTAGAGAGATAAACTTGGATGGTGCTAAAGACCAATATCCAAGTGTGAATCAATTTAAATCAACAACCAAAGGTTGGATATTCTAATTGATTGATCTTAACGCACAACCTATGATATTTCAATTATATAAAAAATATAATGCAGAATAGAAATAACACAAACACCAGAAATTTTGTTAACGAGGAAACCAAAAATGCAGAAAAACCCCGGGACCTAGTCCAGATTGAACACCACATTGTATTAAGCCGCTACAGACACCAGCCTACTACAAACTAACTTTGTTATGGACTGTAGTTTAACCCTAATCAATATCACACTGATTCAAGGTACAATTGCGCTCCTTACGTATCTGATCCTAGCAGGATACTACGCACTTGATTCCCTTAGTTGATCTCACCCACAACCAAGAGTTTTTACGACCCAAAGTAGAAGACTTTAATAAACAAATCTGTATCACACAGAAAAGTCTATGATGATATATAAATCTGTCTCCCAAAGATAAACCTAAGATTTTTGTTCCGTCTTTTGATAAAATCAAGGTGAACATGAACCAATTGATAACCCGGACTTATATTCCCGAAGAACAGCCTATAATTATCAATCACCTCACAATAATCTAAATCGTATGGTAGCGAAACTAGATATTGTGGAATCACAAACGATGGGACGAAGATGTTTGTGATTTCTTTTTATCTTTCCCTATCGGAGATATAATCTCAAGTCAATTATTCAATTGAGCTCGTACGATAGAAAATGGAAAGATCAGATCGCTCAACTACAAGAGAAGTAGTTTCGTCTGGCTTCACAATCCCAATGAAGTCTTTCAGTCGTTAACCTACAAGGTCTCTAGAAGAAACCTAAGGTTAAAGGAGAATCGACTCTAGAAAAACCAACTAGTATCACACAAGAGGTGTGGGGATTAGTTTTTCCAGTTGCTAGATGTCTCCTTTATATAGTTTTCAAATCAGGGTTTGCAATCCAAGTTACCTTCGTAACAAAGCATTCAATATTCACCGTTAGATTAAAAACCTTATTTAACCAAGCTAATATCTTTCAACCGTTAGATCAAAACTTAGCTTGTCACATACAAATGAAATGTATTTAATTTAGGTTTGAGTAAGCGTACCTAAACGTGTACACTTAGTTGGTTCACAAATAGTTAACCAATGGTTAGCCATATGAGTACTTTCATATTAACCGTATTCATCTTCTTCACATAACTAGTTCAAATGACTCATAAGAACTAGTTGAAGAGTTGTTCAATTGCTTAGGTCTTTATGAATAGACACAATTGAAACAAAATCGGTTTGAATCACTTGAATCAATTCATGAACAATATAGCCACGGTTTGCAAAGATTGTATTCCTAATTGATTTATTGTTTAAGTTCATCAACTTCCGATTTGAGAAATATAACCAGCTTGGGTACGCGTACGGGTACGTGTACCATAGCTACTGGATTTGAGTTTAGAAACTTAGCAGTCGAAAACTTCCGTGGGTACGCGTACCTAAGGTGACTCGTTTAACAGTTTGCAAACTTACAAACTCAGCAGAAATTTTCGGTTCGAAAACTTCCGCTGGTACGCGTACCCAACCTGGCTCCTTCACCAATACCGTATGCACACATATGCACACACTTGGTTTCCGGCACATGGATTTATACACTAATGTGCGAACACACTATATATGCTTATATCCATAGTTGGTTACGTAATCTCAACTCTACATTTCAATCATTGAAACATTCTTCTATAATGTTATAACAGTCATTATTCACAACTATCGTCATCAAAGCTATTTTCAAGATTGAAACGTCATCATGACTTTCGTCACGGGTTAAGATGAAAAGTGGTTAAAGCGAAAGCTTACCAACACATATTTCGAGAAAAAGATAGGCGAGTAAAATCGGCTCGAAATAGCAAATATGTATGTATGAAAACTATCATACTTATACGACTTTGTCTCAAGAGTAGGAGATAGAGTAGATAGACTTTTGAGTGATAGATAAATTCAAGTCTCCACATACCTTTAAGTCGGATGAAGTTTCACTGGTTCCTTGAGTAGTTCTTCGTCTTCGTAAGATGATCGCCATGGAGTCTTGAGCTCAACTACACTAAACTGTCCTAAACCGAGACTTAGCTATAAGTAGTCTAGAAATCAAGACATATAGTTTTGACAACTAAACTTGACAAACATGCTTGAGATAGCAACGCATGCGAGTTCGACCGAGCAATGCTCTAACACTAACAATTAGATATTCTCTTGTATCTTTTTATTTTGCTTATTTTCTGGTTTAATATGGCGTGCAATCTTTAAAAAAAAAGAATAAGATAATCTTCAAAATTAATAGTCACCTATTCATTTTTTAAATTTTATCTGTGGCATACGTTATTAAACTAGGGGATATTTCTTAAGCTACCTTTTTAACTGATTATTGCTAGTATAAGAAATACGTAAATTTGATAGCCATGTTTATATTCGTTACTTAGGTGTTTTATGAATATCCATGGTCTAGTTTGAAAAATAAACTATTTCTTAATTGGGTTTTACTAATTATTATCATATCAAAAAGGGTATAATTGTAAAAAAATATATTTGAAAATACTCCTCTCTTCCTCTTCTTGTCTTAAGAATTTTGCAAACTTGAACTAGATCACCTATTACGGGACGAAGTATATGATATTGACATTCTCGGGAACAATAGAGATTCTGTTATTCACATTGAAAGTGGGAGGAATCTTGATTAACTATCCAGAACATCATCCCCAAACAGATGACATTTAACCATTTGCCGAAGTATCAACGGGATTGGTTGTCCATTCATAATGTCCAACCAATAGTGGAATTGATCTTTCAGTAAGATCGAGTCCCCAAGTATAGAAGTGGCATGCCATGTCTAATAAAAATATATTGAAAGGTTAGTTCAAGATTAATTACTGAAAAGGAGAGGGTACCAAGTACACCGCCAACTTTTTCGTTCAGAAACCTTTATGGACAAAAATCCAATACAATTACAATTACAATTATATCTAAACAAAGATTCTTGAACAATATGTTTGTAGAGTTCTTCTCTTCCAATTTTTTACAATCAATATGTTTAGACTTAAAAGTCTTTCAACCTGATTGTTTAGAATAGTTCTTAGACGATCTCATAAATGAATATCTTATATCAATCTAATCGTATCCAAATTCTAACAAGTATGAAACTTGTAATCTATCTTTTAAGATATGAATTCAACAAAAGCGAGTTTCTTTTTCTATCTCAATTTATAAGGACTTAAACTATGTAGGTTGATTACGTACTACTTGTGCAATTCCTATTATAAAGATAAATAATATAACGCAGAAAAACAAAAACAGAAGACACCAGAAATTTTGTTAAGGAGAAAAACTGTACCCGCATAAAACCCCTGGATCCCGTCCATCTTTGAACACCAAACTGTATTAAGTCGTTACAGACATCAACATACTATCATAATTTGGCCTGGAATGTAAATGAGACCGAATTAAACCTCCAAGCAATTCAGTTGTAGTACTGCTCCTTACGTATCTTGAACTTCGTAAGGTTCCACGTAATTGATTCTCTTAGCTGGCATCCTTTACAACCTAAGTTTCTTTAACCTAAGTGAACATTTTTGATACAATTCTTCCTCTACTAGATAAGCTTATATATTAGATTTACCTTTTAATTATTAATCTAGGTTGGAAGTCTATCTGTAATACACAAACTCCGTCAAACCTCACGAATTTGGAATACTTACACTAAACTATATAAGAAGCCTGGATTACTAACCACCTCTCAAGAACAATCCAATTAAATCCAAAAAGAGTTTAGATATTTATCTGGAAGAATCACAAAGTTTGAGACGAACAAAACTTTGCGATTTCTATATTATGTTGTTCCTGATCTGAGATGACTAGAACCTCGAAGATCAATAAGGAAAAGATTTGGATACACAAATTATCATGTAAAATATAGTCGGACCTGGCTTCACGAATCCCTAAGTTAAGTCCTCAAGTCGTAACCTAGAATACAGTTCTCGAAGAACTTAGGTTATAGAGGACGACTCTAGCTTAGCAACAAGGTCACAAAAGTGCCAGGGACTAAAAATCATGTTGCAAGAGTCTTTTTATTTATAGATTTTCAAGGCTCTAGGTAATTTTTCTACCAAAACAATATAAATAATTACTTCAACAAGATTTAACTTGGTATGTAGTTAAATTTCATTCTCGAACTCTTTCAATCCTTTCTCAGTCACAAGTTCCCTCTTCATATTTTTTGCAACAATCATAGTTTTGTTATCTAATTGGCCTTTATAGGCTGTTGAAAAAACTCTTCAGGTAAACTTTTTTGTGGGTGTAGGATCAGAATCTCGCAGCTGCAACACATCAGCGAAATTATTAACAACATAACACAACAATGTCGCAAAGCAATTTCAGAAACGAAATAATAAACGACATCAGCTAAATCATGAGGAAAATATGATGGACTTGCGAAAATTAGGAAGTGTGCGAGATTAATATTTGTAAGGTTGCGAGAATGTCGTAAACCATATCCGAAAATAAAGGATAGATTAGCTGTCATCCACTATGTAATTCGCTATAAATAGCCATTCAGTTGTAAAGGAAAAGAGAGAGATCTTTTTAGAGAGAGGAATAAAAAAACAATTAGGAGAGAGAAAATCAAGAGTGGTTGTTGTTCTTAATCCCTTTATCTTTTCTTTTAAGATTTTTCAAAGATTCATCAATAAAATTAAGATTGTTAATCCAAAAATGAGTTGAATGTTAATGAAATCTTGTGAGGGATGTAGTGTAGGATTTCCTGCAACTACATAATGGCGCTAGAAACAGGGAGTTGAAGATTTTGAAGATTGTTCTAGAAAAAGTTGAAGATTAATATTGTGATTTATTAGAATTGAAAGTAATTGGTGAAAAAACTTACATAATCTCTTACAATTTATTAGTATTGAAATAATGGCTAGAAGGAGAAATGTATCGGAACAACCGACAACTGCTAGAAGAAGAAGTAAAAGACTTGCTGGAAGGGAGAGAAGTGAAATGGGAGAATCTACTAGAAGGAGAAATAATGGAGAAAATCAAGTTCAACCGCCAGTTCAGCAAACACCGGTACAAAATGGAACAACAGATTATGATAGAGTGAGTATACATACTTGGCTATCAAATTCAGCAGAAGAAGTAGAAGAAGAGCAGCAAACCAGAAACCATAGACAGGTAGAGAGAAATCAAGAAGCAGATGAAGGAATAATTCATGGAGATGAGGAAATTGGAGCGTTAGAAACGTTGAGACGAAGAATACATGAAGAAAAAAGAGCTGAGGCAGAAGAACGTGCAAATCTAACAAGGAAAAATCACGAATTGAGGATGGAAAATATGAGACTACAGAGTAGAAGATCGAGAAGTACTACAAGATCATATTCAAGATCGACTAGAAGAGAGATGAGGCGAAACTCACCCACAGTTAATGCTGTAAATAATATTCGAGAAGAAATACCAAATCCTAATGAAGAACATCGCGAAGATCGAGAAAGGACTGATGATCGTTACGTTCCACAAAATGAAACTTTTGATGATAGGAAAAATGATAGAAATCAAGAATATGGACAATGTCAGGGACGAAATAATCAAGATGGCGAAGGGAATCGAGAGGAAGGAAGGAGAATTTTACATGAGAGAGAAGCTCAAAGAAATCAACAAACGATTGAAGAAGAAATTGAAAGACACTATGCTGAACAAGCACGTTTAACTCGCGAACGTGAAAGATTGAGAGTGGAAATGGAAGAACAAGAGCTGCAGGAGGCGATTCGCCAGAATAATCAAGACAATCGAGAAAGAAGGCGTACACAAAACCGGTATAACGGTAATCTCAATGAAGAGTATGATAGAGTACAGAGGAGGGATGAAATAAAACGAATGGAATTGATAAGAAATGAAAAAAATCATGGAGGGGAAAATGAGAGACATCATTATATGCGAACTCAAGATAGAGATCAGGAAGAGAATCGCAGGAGAAGACGATATGAGGATGATGAAGAAGAAATGCAAAATTTCGCGAGAGAAGAAATACATGAACGCAGAAGAAGGGAGGCGAAATTAAAAAGACCAATGGATCAAAATTTAGGCGTAAATGAACAAATCTTAAAAGAATTGGAATAAATGAGAGGAATGCTAAATAATTGAGGGGAAGTAGGCAGAAGACAATTAGACAAAGTTATAGAAGAAGCGAATACAAGCTTATTACCCAAACTAATAAACACAGTGGCGAGCACTTCGCAAGGACAACAAGAAAAGGTGACGGGCAACAATCAACAGAAACTGGTGGCTATGGGAAGCCGAGATCAAGAGGAGTATGAAAGAGAAAGAAATTTCTACAATCGTGGTGGAAATAACAAGATTCAAAGACTTGATCATCCGCGAGAAATTTATGGAGGTCAGAGGCAAAACTATCATAGAGGACAGGGAAGCCACAAGATAGTGTGGGAGGAGATCAAGATGCCACCTCTAAATGCAAGCGCGGAGAAAATATGGGAAGCTATAATTTTGATGGAGAATATACCAACACCATAGAACATGGGAACTGAACCACCTCCAAGCAACAGAAGTCATGAGTTCTGTTCTTATCATCATTTCCATGGACATACTACAAATGATTGCAGAAATATAAAGAGAATTATTCTGAGAATGATAGATCAAGGAAAGCTAAACCACTTTCTGGTAGGGCATCCACAATCTCAACCATTGCCGTCACCACCACTAGAGCATCACAGAGTAAACACGGTAAAAGAAAAGGAAACATTCTTCGTAGAAATTGGTGCAAAAGCAAAGAATCTATTCTGTCACTCTATCGTACATTCATACAAGACAATTGAAGATTTTCATGACAATGTTTTGAGTAGAGTGTTCGCAAGAGACAATGATGGAAAATAATTTATGAATATTGCGAAAATCTCGCCGCTAGAGCGAATGGCAGAAACAGACTATTTCTTTTACCGCAGAAGAAGTCCCTGAAGGTGGAGAAGTACATGACAATCCATTAGTGGTAAAATTAGAAATTAATCCAAAACCTAAAGAAGATGAAGATGATGAAGCTGCAGATTCATGGGAAATTAATAGAATTCTGATCGATACTGGAGGTTATGTGAATATCTTATTCTATCATACTTATAAAACCATGGGAGGGAGAGATGATGATCTTATACCATCAACATATAAGATATATGGTTTTAATGGTACTGCCAACAAGCCTAAAGGGGAAGTTACTATGAAAATCCCATTGAAGGGGATATCTTCTGAAATCCTGTTCTGTGTCGTTGACATAGAATCACCCTACAATGCATTGATTGGACGGCCTTGGCTACATGGGATTCTAGGTGTAGCTTCATAAAGGGAGATTGGGTTGAAGGAAAGAAATGTTACGAAACTGAGGTAGAATCATGCGAAGGAAGAGCAACCAAGAAGGAAAGTTGGCGACAGAAAATCAGAGAGACACAAAGAAGTGAGAGGTTGATGGCGGATTCCATCGAGCAAAAAGAAGAAGAAACGTTGTGAGGTTGATGCTAGTTCATAGTAAGAAATTGTGAAAAGTTTACTATCAATGAAGCAATAGCAGAGAATAACAAAGAGGCAAAGAATGACGAAAATAATAAAAATAAGAAGTGTATGAATGATTGATTTGTTGCGACACTCTCGCAACAAATAAAATTCTCAAAAATACATTTTATTGAATGACAAAATTGAGATTGCGAAATGCAAATACAATATGATGATATACGAGAACTTCGCAGAGATAATAAATTCTACAAAAGACAATCAGAGAACAATGACAAAAGAGAAAGGGGCGAACCTTTATGGCGTACACCCTAGTTCGTGAATAAAATTTCGCAAGAGTAAAATGTAAGACCTAAAGTACGTCATATAAGGGGGTACCTGTTGCATGGCTCAGGGAAATGCTACACTGCCACCGGAACCTGAGTCATGGAGATTTGGGGTCAATAAAGCCCATCCGGTAGAGGCACCTTGGATTCTCAGCTTAAGCATATGACTTAGGTTGGGCGACTAAGGTAATAAGGACTCTCCCAAGAAGTGCAGAATCTGACCAAGGCGCCGAGGTACACGGTTGAGTCAAGAGTGCCAGGGGCGTCTGGAGCGTACCTTGCCATTCTTAACAAGTCTTGGCTTATACTGCACTCGGCTTGAAGAAAACCCCACTAAGGGTGCAGTCTCGTAACCTTAAACCCTATAGGTAAAAGGGATAAGAGGCTGCGAAAACAACTGGTTGTTGTTAATACCGGATGGGAGGAGTCAATCTTGTATGGTAGAGGTACGCCTCCTTGAAGGGGCAACCAGGGGGGAGATAAGGGCGGCACCATCCATTAGGGAGCTGATAAGTGTCTTAAGACGCAAATGTCATGAGGCTTTTTACTCGCAAGGGTATTAAGGCTTGTCATATTTGTGCGACAATCCTGAAGAGGCAATAATACTAAAGAGAAAGATAATACGAGATCAATGGGTTTTCGCATGAAAGTGCGAAGACGTCCTGCGATTTCGTCGCAAGACGACAATGTCATGGGGCTTTATTTTCGTAAGAATATTTAGGCCTGTCATATTGTCGCAACAATCCTGAAGAGGCAATGATACAAAAGAAAAGTTAAGACAAGATCAATGGGTTTTTGCATGAAAATGCAAGGACGTCCTCCGATTTTGTCGCAATGACAAGAGGTGGCATAATAAGACCTTTAACTAGGAAGGCAAAATAAGACCACACAAGAATGAAATTTCGAAAAGAATCAAAATTCACTTCGCATATGATTGCGAAATTATACAAAAACAACTGCGAAGCTGAGGCACAAAATAATAGAAATCTGCAAAATCTCTCATTTGAATACAAATAACAGAGGCAAGTATGGGAATGAATGAAATCAAAAAATGTTATTTGTCTCCACATGATAAATTTACGCAAAAAGTTAAAAATTAATGATTATATTGATTAACTATATTGCAAGGAAAAATTATTTTAATGAATGCAGGTCAAAATAAAAGAAACTTATATATTAAGGAATATGGGGAACCAAGAGAATTCGCGAGTATACGAAAAGAAGGAATAAATGTACAAGTGTTACAGAAGATCAAAGAAAGAAACAAAGACTACTTCTTAGTTGATTCTTCATCATCTTCATCAGAACCTTTACCTCCATCAGAATCTTCATCACCATCAGATTCTTCATCATCAGCTTCACTATCAGAGATGATCAGACTAGAGGTGTTCTTTGGGATCTCCTCTGAGAGACAAGGATAATCAGAGTGAGGAATGCTATGGTCATTGCAAACCATTTGAATAGTTTGATTGCAAAAATGTAGAGCGTCATTATTAAAGTTAGCAACAGTGATCTTGTATTTATTCTTCAATCTAGAATATTTATCGTTGCGAGAAGAAATACTCTTTGCGAGTTCCCCTTTCTCAGCTTCAAGTTCTTCAATTCTGTGGCGATATCTACTCTCAAAACCTGCGAACAAAAGACAATCAATTAATAATTTAGTGAGAACTCAAAAGAGACGAAAGACTAGTAAAAAAGAACAGTTGGTGACCTTCTCTGTCAGAAATCATATCTTTAATCAAGGATGTATGCTCAGCTTGGAGATTAATATTTACGCCTAAATCCTTTCTGGCATCATCTAAGATTTTCGCAGCCCAAGTGAACTCATCATCATTATTTATGAGAAGACGAGAACGAACTTGGTTTTTTCTCTCGCTAAGCACAGCATTTTGACGATTGGCTTCATCTCGTTCAAGTTGAACCTCAAGAAGGGTCTCTTGGAATTTCGCCAAAGCCTTAACACCTTGATCAGAGATACGATCTTTATCATCTATAAGTTTGCTAATCTTGGTTCTTAATTTATTGATCTTCTCTTTAGAATTGAGATAAAAACGTTTAAATTGGTTGGCTAAACCTAAACTAGATCTATGATCAATATCTAAGAGGCGAAATTTGGATTTAAGTTCATTCAAAGACAGAGATGAAATTTTATCATTAGAGAAACTATTCAAAGATTTATTAAGATGTTCAAGAAGAGTGTCATTATCTAGGGCATCGGGAAATGAACGAAGAAGAGTGGCTTCATCAGAAAGACCATAAATGTATGCAAAAAGTATTAATCAAATAAGATAAGACAATAAGATGAATGAATGAAAGGAAAGGAGAAAAATTGCATACCATAGAGCTGATCATTAGCTTTTTGAAGAGTAGAAATTTTGTTCCTTTGTGAAGAAGTCTCGGTTTCCAGTTGTTTGTTCTTCTCGCGAAGACCTTTAACTTCAGCTTCTAATTGTTCGTTCTTCTCACGAAGACCCTTAGCTTCAGTTTCCAGTTCTTCATTCTTCGTACGAAATTGAAGATTCTTCTTTTCAAGAATTTCGCGTCTCCTCTCCAAATCTGAGGCAACAGCGAAAGAAGCTTTTCCATCCTGCGAAGAAAATACAAAAAATAATTAAAATAAAAATTGAGTCACAATAATGAAGAAGTAAAAAGACGAAGGCATACCAAACTATTGAGAGAATTTAGGAAGCTAGGAGTCACTGATCTGGAGACTCCACGAAGAGAACTATTACCATCCAACAAAAGAGTATCGCAAATAGTTGCGAGAGCTTTGCATGTACTGGCGAGGCAATTATCTCCCATCCCTTGCCAAGAATCAGAGAAGATACCAGATAACAGTGCCATAGAGGATTCAGGTGGAGAATCTTTATTCGCAGCAGAGTCGTCATCATCATCTTCAGAACCATCAGGTAAATGAACATATGAAGGAGGAGAAGAATTCCCTCTCTTTGTTTTCTTTGAAGAGGATGCAGATGATTTTCTTTTGCGAAGAATATCTTTACCCTTATCACCAGCCGTCGCAGCCTTGGTGGGTTCTTCTACTTCAGCAATAACCTTCACACACCAATGAAGATAAGAAACAGAGGCAACAATATATTGTTTAAAATCATGAAAGAATATTTCTTACCTCATCTATGTATGAGCGAAGAGCTAGTAAGGTATTGGCTTTCCCAGTCCTGCTGTAGCTATCTTTCAGTTTCTGGATCTGTAGAATGTCGCAAGAATCAACGAACACAAGAGTAAAGATAAATAAAGAAACATAAATTGGGCGAAATTGGAAGAAATATACCTCTTTCACTTTATCAGGCCAAGAGAATACCCAGGGTCGATAAGCGGTGAGATTCGCAGGAATGACATTAGAACCAGCAATATAGGGTCCTTTCAGCATCAAGGGGAAGACACACCATTTATCATCTTTGGATTGGCGAGGGGTTTTATTTATTCCAGAGTGCCAATCAATGTCATGCATGGGCATTTTATCTTCAGCAATAACATCCTTCCTTTTCAAGCGAACACCCCAGCGAGTATTCTCCTTCTTCATAGATATTAGTTCATAATTTTCGAAGAAATTCTCTATTGTGTACTTCTCAGCGACTATCTCCAAGTCTGCGAATTTAGGATCCCTAAACTCTTTAGGATAAAGAGATCCTTTACCAGCACCGCGATTAGCAAACTCCAATATCAGACGGATGCAATCCCCACTTAATTGGAAGATAGCTCGCGAAAAATTCGAATGAGCAAGAATTTCATAAAATAGAGGAATGTCAGGGTTATAAAGAGGAATAGGGAGACCTGCGAGAATTTGACCCATCGAGACTATGATTGTCTGATCATCACAGTGATGATCAGAGAAAAGTTTAATGAAAAGAATTGATTTGGCACTTTCACTAGGAATGGTAGAAAGTGTGAAACCTCTCTCGGCAAGATCTTTTTGAACTTCCTTCAAGGATTTCTCATGCTTTTGACCGCTTGGAGGCATATTTGAGTACAAAGTATGGGAATGAATGAAGAATTAAGAAGATTGAAGAAACAAGATAGAAGAAAAATTACAGTAGAGGAATTTACGGAGAAAATGATGAAGTTGCAGAGAAGATAAAAAGAGAGTAAAAAGAGAGAAAAGGAGAGTAAGAAAGAGTATATATAGAGGAAATTTTTTCGAGAAGATAAACACAGTTAAGGCGAAAAGACGTGAACGGTTGAGAAGCAGCGGTTACAGAAGACGTGTCAAGAAACAAATGGAAGAAAAGATACGTGTAATAAATGCAGGATACGAAGAGATGAACAACTGCGGCATTTCTCATATCATTCTCTTCTTCGCAGAGACGACATGAGAAGATGCAAGATGTAGGATCAGAATCTCGCACCTGCAACACTTCAGCGAAATTATTAACAACATAACACAACAATGTCACAAAGCAATTTCAGAAACGACATAATAAACGACATCAGCTAAATCATGAGAAAAATATGATGGACTTGCGAAAATTAGGAAGTGTGCGAGATTAATATTTGTAAGGTTGCGAGAATGTCGCAAACCATATCCGAAAATAAAGGACAGATTAGCTGTCATCCACTATGTAATTCCCTATAAATAGCCATTCAATTGTAAAGGAAAATAGAGAGATCTTTTTAGAGAGAGTAATAAAAAACAATTAGGAGAGAGAAAATCAAGAGTGGTTGTTGTTCTTAATCCCTTTATCTTTTCTTGTAAGATTGTTCAAAGATTCATCAATAAAATTAAGATTGTTAATCCAAAAATGAATTGAATGTTAATGAAATCTTGTGAGGGGTGTAGTGTAAGATTTCCTGCAACTACAGTGGGATAAAGTTGTTTTTCGGTGTCCTCAACTCTTGAATCAAATATGCACCTGCTTCAGCAGCATATGTATCATCAGATTCTGAGTTTGGTTTTTTCTTGAAGAGACAGAAACAAATTATTCCGAGTACCACAATTATGAAAACTTCCCCCAATAAACTAGCCAAATTGCTAATGAGATTGATAACTAATATGAGGAACCAGGTGGACCGCTAGATCCTGAAGATGATGTGTGGACTCCGACGTTTTTTCTAAAATTAGAAAGGGTTCTAATAAGCTTATTATTTGAAAAGTCAACTTTTTCCAGATAATTAAGTTAGAGTTACGAGCGTTGTAGGGATTATAACCGTTAAGTTGTTGGAAAGAATTATTGTTCTCATCGTATTCAACAAAATATTGCAGGATAAATATTACCAAGAAGCTTCATATGTTCAATGGCTTCTCTTAAATATAGCCCACACTTTTATTAACCACAGCCCAAAAAGTTTAAGTTAAAATGAAAAATCAAAAGTTCAAATGAAAAACCAAACAAGTCTTAGTTTTTTTGCAAATAATTAAACTTAGATCTTCTTACTCAAAATCGAAATAAGTCCTAACTTTTTTTTTCTTAATTATACTTAAAATTAATTTTTATTGCTCTTTAGTATTCTCACAAATTGAACAATTATATATAAGCCCTAATTCTTACTTTTTCCCCAAAATAAAACAAAACAAAATAAACTCTAATTCTTATTTTCTCTAGAATAAATTTTTCTTCATCATGATTACATCAAAATTGATCGGGGTGTATATTCTAATTGTTCCCTTAAAAAAATTCCACAACAACGTCAATCGAAATGGAATTAAGGTTTTAATTCTTTTCTTAAGACCATTCTCCTAGAATTCCATAAACATAATTTATAAAAAAAAATCTATAAGATGATGTTTTTTTTCTTCTCAGTCATGATTATACTAAAAATGATTAGATAGTTCATTATTCTTAAAAAAAATACTAATTATGTCAAATATCTTACATAAATTTGATTAGATAATTAACTTTTTAATTTCTTTTTGATTTTGTTGATGTTGATTTAGGGATTTAATGATTATCTTATTACTACGGGCTATATATAATAGTTATCATAATTTCGTGGGTTATGTCGAATGATTATAAATGACTGTTTGGTTAGTTTAAGCACTTATTTTAAATGGATTATGGTTAATAAATGTGTGGGTTACATTTAAGAGAAGCCATGTTCAATAATGATACCAATTATATATATATATCCATGTTCAATAATGATACCAATTATATATATATATATCCTTCATTGCAGTTAATTCTATAACCAACGCACGAGGATACTTTCCTTTCTAATTCTCTGCCAACTTGAGTGGGTAATTCACAGACTACACAATGGAAAGGAGCACATTAACACGCAGGTCACAATCTCTGGGAGCTAAGAAACTGTTGTTCTCCTTTCCAACATCAAAATCCATATATCTCTTGAAAGTGGAATGAGACCTTGAAAATAGTTACTAGTTAAGTTTACGTCTCCCAAATTTATAAGACTGGTTGATGATGAAGGAAAGAGGAATGGGACCTTAAAAATGATTATTTGTTAAGTTAACATCTGCCAAATTTATAAGACCGGTTGATGATGAAGAAAAGAGACCAAAAAATTGTCAATTAGTCATAGTATAGAATATAGTGTCAGTTTGGTCCTGTTGATTTGGTTCAATTGCTTTAATGTCAATTAGTCATAGTATAGAATATAATGTCAGTTTGGTCCTGTTGACTTGGTTCAATTGCTTTGAGGTTCAGAACTACCATTCTTTCTCTTATTTTCTCTCAATTTATAAAAATAAAGGAAAAAACCAACTAATCTACTTGACCAGCTAGTTAACAGCTGATTATAGTGTGGCATCTATATGTTAGATAGATTGAATTTTTCCTTATCATCCATGTATCCAAAAAAAATTAATAAAACACGAATTAGGGTCGAGATAAACTATTCCTCTTTTCTTTATATTAATATATAAGATCTCTTAACCGGGAGAAACCCTGTAGAGGTCAAGAAAATGAATAGGTTGTAACCAAACTTCATATGTATGTTTTTCTTAATTAATCTTAAATTGTGGAGAAAAATCTGAACTGTTAATATGAGAAAGTACTACAATTAATATTTTTCTTTATTAGGTTTTCGGTACTATTCTAGTATTGTATTAGATTTTCCTACTACTCACAATAAACATCTTGTATGGGTAACATAAAAACATCTTACACAATTTAAGCCTTTTATATTTTTGAAAAATAAAAAGTATATGTGATGAATGTGATAGTTTCTATATTTCAAAATATAAAATACTACATATACTTTGTAATTGTATTTGAATAATCCTTTGTTTTTTCTATATTTTTGTTTATTGAGTTTCTTACTTATAAAAATCACAATTTGGATTTTATTGTTGTAAATATAAAGAAAGTTCTGAAGTTTTTAATGAATTGTTAGTTTTTCATCCTAATATGATTTATATGTGTATAAACAAAAAGTACCGTAGTTTTTGTTTTCCCTAGGTCTCGTATATGTTAAGGATGACTCTGACTAGATTTCTCAGCAGAAGAAATTTCAACAAACCTGTTAGAGCATTGCTCGATCGACCTCGCATGCGTTGCTATGTCAAGTATGTATGAATCCTGCTGCTAGGAGCTTTGGCAAATCCTTTTCTACCGCATCTTGGTAGATGTCTGCTACTTTGCGATTGCGTTGCTTGATTGGTGTGATCTCCGGTTTGATCCGAAGGTAGTGTGAGACTAGGTTCAGATCAATTCCCGGCATATCTTCCATAGACCATGCGAAGATTTCTGCGTACTCGTGGAGTAACTTATGTAACTGCACTTCCTCATCCTCGTCTAGTAAGGTTCTGATGGTGATATCTTTGGCCGCTCCTCCTTTCCAATGTTGATTTTCTTTGTTGGATCCACATGTGAGAAGGTTGTCTTTTGACGCTGTCGAGGAGTGCTTTTCTGTAATTGTTATTTAGCGGAGGTATCTGCTATTGGAGTAGTGGAAGTGCTGGCTCCGTCATCTGAGGGGGCCTCGGGAACTAAGAAGCCTCCGTTTTTCACTTATTTGGCATCCTCTCTTCATCTTTTTCGTGCTTGTTGCTATGTTGAGGCTCTTTCTTCGTTGAGTCTGACCTCCGCTAAGTTGCAAAGTCTTGCATCATGTTGATCACCCTTGATTTCCATTTCACCCATAGATGTTGGGAATCGAAGGTATTGATGGTAGGTCGGCTCTGTCCCCCTTAGTCGGTGGACCCAAAGTATTCCCATAATTACATTGTAAGGAGAAGGCGCATCCACCATGCAAAATCTTGTGTTAGTTACCAGAGGGCCTGCGCGTACCTGTAGCATAATTTCATCCGTGGATGGGGAGAGTGATCACCAGTGGATCATTGTGCATTTCGACCTCCTGGTCGACGTCCTTTGTTGAGAATGTTAATGGTGTGTCCATCCACTCTTCCCATGTGCTAGTTGGTGGTCCACTTAGTTTATACACTTCGTGTGTTTCTATCTTTTTTCTGTTCCGTGCAAGTTCGAGTATATCTTCCAGTAACTCCTCCTGAGCTCCGTCCGAGAATGTGATCATGTTGATGCATTTGTCATCCTGTGGTAGCTCCACCCTCTTCTTTGAGATATCATCATCCTTGGTAGGTGGTAGCTGCACGTATTCCATGAGCTTGCCATCATCTATGAGTCACTGAATTGTGTTCCTTAGGTAGTTGTATGCCCGTAGTACTGGTGGTATGCACAGTACTCCTTAGACTCATTCGTTTTATCTGGTTTGTTCCCCTTAGTGTTAGGGTATGAAAAGTATGGCTTCGCTCCTTCTTTTCTTAGGATATGAGAAAAGGTTGTGTTCAGCTTCGTGTAGACTTTATATTCAAAGTCTTCTCTGCCTTTTCCTCTGCCTTTTCCATCTCCGTATTTGGATCTTTTGTCCCCGAGAGTTGGTTCTGCTCCTAGATTTGTTTTGTCTCTTAGGTAGCTCCGGAATTGGTTCCAAATAGTTGGTTCGCTGCGGAGCCGCGGTTTCCTTCGTTTGCGCTCTGGGATTGTCCTTCTGGATTTCTTCAAGTATGATCTGACGATCCTGGATAACTCGAAGCTCCCCTTCAGAATCGAGGGTTCGGTTATGAAGCTCCACGAAGATAGCTGAGATCTTATCAAGTCCGTGCTTATAGTAATTAATGCTAATTTTTGGATTGACTTTTCTGATTGCCTGGCATGTTTTCTTCCACCTGTCTGTGCATTGCATCAATGTTTCCGGGGTCCGATAGCTAGAGAAAATAGCCTATCTAACCTTACATTCGTAGATTTGGTGTACATGTATGTCTCAAAGAACACAGTATACAATTTCTCAAAAGAGTCAATTGAATTTGTTGGTAGGTTGTCATACCATGCTAATGCTAATCCTGTCAAGCCTACGGAAAAGTACCTACAAAGTACCACCTCATCTCTTTCCCAATAGGCAAGGACACGAGTGTAGTATCGTAGGTGAGCCGCGGGATCTGAGGTACCATTGTATGCCTGGAACGTAGCTACCAGGTATTTCGCAGGGATAGGTTCCCTTAAAATGCAATAGGACAACAGAGATGTTGTCGCCTCCTGAAGTACCTCCTCCAATCTTGCGCCTGCGTGACCAGTTTTTAACCCTTGAATTTTTTTGCATTCTTTCCATTTTCTCCATAACCATTCCTACATTGTGAACAACAATGTCTCATCGTGGTAGGATTGAGAGGGCCTGTATGAGGGATGCGTCTCATCTGGATCATGCCTTGTCCTCATAGTTCCTCCTGGTGGGTGATCCTTCGGTGGGTTGAGACCACCCCTTCGGTGTCCGAAGATGGCTCCTTGATAACGCCTCATTAAGGGAGGGTGAGTTTGGGAACCTTTGATATGCACTTCCATCATATCTTTCAAGTCCTGGTTCTTCTGAGCCATCACGTGTGTCGCATCCTCATGCTCCTTGTTGCGCAATAGCAGAGCTGCCACCTGCGCTGCCATTTGCTCTTCGTTGTTGATTCCACCACCCTGAGGAGTATTGTTAGCCGGGTCCTCAGAGTTTTCTTCTATGATTGGAGCATCAGGATTGTTCTGATCTGGTGTTAGGTTTACCAACCCTCGTCCGTTAGGAACTAAGGTTCTGGGTAACCCTCCGTTAGCAGCAGGAGGTTGCGTAACCTTAGCGGTCTCCGGTAACGGCATGTCATGCGGTGGTTGTGAAAAAGCGGGGGTCTAACAACACCACCCAATATTTCGCTTAGCAATATGTATTGACTAACTCTGAAATACTTTGCTAGAGAATCAACTAGACAGTCAGACTCAATCTAGATAAAAGTATCTCAAGGAGTTAATATCTCTCTCTTGATTTGATTTTTACTCAAGCTAAAAACAATAGCGAGTCTTTATCAAATACAAGGAATACTTGGACGTACCAAAGACCAATGTCCAAGGATCAATCAATATCAATCAAAAACCAAAGGTTGGATTTCCAATTGATGATCACGAATGCACAACCTGTATTATTTCAATTATATAAAATATAATGCGGAAAAGAAATAACACAGACACCAGAAATTTTGTGAACGAGGAAACCAATGCAGAAAAACCCCGGGACCTAGTCCAGATTCAATACACATTGTATTAAGCCGCTACATACACTAGCCTACTGCAAACTAACTTCAGACTGGACTATAGTTGAACCCCAATCAGTCTCCCACCGATCCAATGTACAGTTGTACTCCTACGCCTCTGATCCCAGCAGGATACTGCGCACTTGATTCCCTTAGCTGATCTTACCCACAACCAAGAGTTGTTGTAACCCAAAATCACAGACTTGATAATAAATAGATCCGTCTCACACAGAAAAGTCTATCAAAGGATAAATCTGTCTCCCACAGATAAACCCTAGGTTTTGTTCCTTCTTTTGATATAAAATCAAGGTGAACAGGAACCAATTAATAATCCGGTCTTATATTCCCGAAGAACAGCCTAGATTAATCAATCACCTCTCTACAATCCTTCCTGACTACACAAGCGGATTATCGAGGAATCACAAACAGTGAGACGAAGATGTTTGTGACTTCTTTATCTCGCCTATCGGAGAACTCTCACGATCTCAAGCCAATCAATCGATTGTACTCGTACGATAGAAGATGCAAGATCAGATCACACAACTATGATAAAGTAGTATCGGTCTGGCTTCACAATCCCAATGAAGTCTTTAAGTCGTTAACCTGATTTTAGAGAAGAAAATCAAAGGTTAATGGAGATCGAATCTAGCGGGCGCACTAGTAGCACACAGACGTATGGGGATTAGTTTTGCACAATGCTAGATGTCTCCTTTATATAGCCTTCAAATCAGGGTTTTTCCTTAGTTACAAAGCAATCCTTATTCACCGTTAGATGAAAACCTGATTTAGATTCAAGCTAATACTTCTCAACCGTTATATCAAAAACTTAGATTGTCACACACACTTGGGTAGACATTTACTGGGTTCGTGAAAACCATTGCCAAACGTGTACGTGTATGTTGGTTCAACATAGTAACCCATAAGGTTAACCATATGAGCATTTCATATTAACCTTGTTCTTCTTCACCATAACTAGTTCAATTGACTCAAATGAACTAGTTAAAGAGTTGTTCAATTGCTATGAGATCTTATGTAACTACACAAGACACAATTGAAACAAAGATGATTCGATTCGATTGAATCGGCTCATGAACATTATAGCCACGGTTTGCATAAAGCATTCATTAGTAATTTAATGTTTCATGTTCAAAGCACATCTTTAGATCATAACCTCTTAAGTTCACAAACAAGTTCGCGGACTTAAGTTAATCGGTTGAGTTTTCCAAACGCAGCAGAAATTCTCGGAAAGAGAACTTCCGCCAGTTCGCGGACTGGGTTCGCGGACTGAGTTCCCGGACTTAGCACACAAACGAGTTTTGGAAAATCCCGCAGAAATTCTCGGTCGACAACTTCCGACAGTTCGCGGACTTGGCAAGCCAATTCCACAATCCTCCCAATTTCTCTTGATCAACAAAGTTCGAAAACTTCGGTTCAAGGAATACATGGTTATGTAATCTAAACTCTCATTTCAATCATTGAGACATTGTCAGAGGACGCTATGTAGCCGTTATTCACAGACCGATTCACGTCAGAGCAATTCTCAAAGTGATTGAAACTTTTCATGACTTTCGTCACTAGGTGAAGATAAAGTTGATCAAAGCGAAACGCTTTACTAACACACGATTTCGAGATAAAAGATAAGCAATGAATGCTCAGCTCGAAATGTCAAATGTGTATGATCTAGTCTATATAGCATACGACTTTTGTCTCATAAGAAGTAGGAGATAGAAGAGATAGACTTTTGAGTGTAATATAAGTTCAAGTCTCCACATACCTTTTTGTTGATGAAGTTCCACGGTTCCTTGTATAGATCTTTGTCGTTGTATGATGAATCTCCATGAAGTCCTTGAGCTCAACTACACTTTTCTATCCTAGTCCGAGACTTAGCTATGTAGGCTAGAAATCAAGACTTATAGTTTTGATCACTAACATTGAAAAACATGCTTGAGATAGTAACGCATGCGAGGTTGACCGAGCTATGCTCTAACAATCTCCCCCTTTGTCAATTTTAGTGACAAAACTATTAATACATATGGAATACAAAAAAGATAAACTTTAGTGGCTCTTATTCCATAGTCTAATGTTCAACGTTCCTTGAAATCTTCGTCCTTCCAAGTACTCCAATGATCCCAAAGGTTGTAAGTTTAGCACCATCGTTGTTGAAGATCCGTAGCTATAACAATGAGAGAAATCGAGATTCTCGATCATTATTATACAGTATCATAGTATTATTACATAACATCAAATTCCAATTGTATCACGACTTTAACAATAATACTACGGTGATATGTATCACTCCCCTTAGTCAATATTCCATCTCGATCATGGAAACCACTCCCCCTTACACAATGATCCAAAAACCATATGTATTTGTAGTGTGAACTACAATATTTCTCCCCCTTTTGGTCAATAAAATTGGCAAAGGTACAAGAATGGGATCATAATGAAATTTCAACAAGAGACATTTCATGACCAAAAGAAAAATACATACCAACTTAATTTAGATGCAATCTAATAGCCGAAGCTAACAACATTCATCAAGGAGTTTTAAGATACAAGATAACCCCTATAAAATTCCACAGCCACACTCCCCGCAAGATATTACCATTAAGCACAAGTTCAAAAGAACTCTCCCCCATTTGATGTCATTCCTGAGAGAACAACAAGAGCGACCTTAATTTCGAAAGAAAAGAAAGATTTTTTATTGGACACCAAAAACCGTAAGAATGATTTTCTATATCCAAAACTCAACCAAATTAATCACAAGAAAACCCATGATTAATTTAATTGGAATACGCAACTAAATCAAAACACAAAAGTGATCAATCTAATTGAAAGTGCTCAACATAAGTAAACTCACGGAGCTACGACTAAGTCAATCATATGGAGATGACTAACTTAACCGTTCAAATACTCAACATAAGGAAAACCTTACGGAATATATGACTACATTAACCAAAGAACATGGTAGTGTAGCCTTTCATATACTCAACACAAGAACTTGTGGAATATATGAAAACTCAACTAGATTAATTACAAGAGAACCTATAATTAATCTAATTGGAATACAAACAACCAAACTAATCACCGAAGTAATCAATTTAACTATTTTGGGCTCAACATAAAAGAACTTATGGAACCCCGACTAAGTTCATCATAGAATATGACAACCTTAACCTTACATGTACTCAACATAAGAAAGAAGACTTATGGAGTACTAACTAAATAACCAAGCTAGTTGATTAATTTAGTTCCTAATGCTCGACATATAGCATCTTATGGAACAACCAACAAAGCCAAGGTAAATCGACTTAGCTGTAAGGTGCTCAACATAAGACACACAATGGAGCCTTCACGGTAAACCATAGTAAAATGGATCAATGAAGATCAATACCGTGGATAACATACAAGGATCTATTCTATTTTCTATCATAACGACATAACAGACTTTATCCTTGTTGAACAAAATATTTTATCCTATTTTCCATCAAATACATGATTGCATAGGCATAACTTTTGTATATGTCAAAAGTCCATTCGTCCTTTCATCAATCGAATACCGAGTCATGAACGACTTTACTTTTGACTGCAATATGGGACCTTCAAGTTCACGGACGTAAACAATACATATCCCATAAAAATATTGCAATATCACAAAACATTAAAATACCGCAATAAACATCATCCTCCAAATATTTTTAGAATTTAATACCAATAAACCAAAAAAATAACATAAGAAGACGAAAACAAAAATAGCTATGTGTAGTCACAATCATCGCTATTCAAAGCACTAGTTATTCTTCCACCTAATCCAAAAAGAAGACATCCTAGGCGACAATGCCTTTGATAAATTCAGCATCATTCCCAAACTCCTTGTTGTCAACATCCATTGGAACATAAGGTTCACGAAGATAGGAGTTTATATCAACGAACTGTCTTGGCTGATTATGTCGTACCAAGGCTCTCTGAATTTCTAAGGATTTGACACAAAAGCCTTTATTTCACGAATCTCCTTTCTTACTTCCTTCAACTCATCAAGAACATCGGAAAACTTCTGAGAGTTAGAAGGCACAGCCCTGGGATTTCTTGTATTCCTTCTTTTTCTTTTCAGGGACTTAGAAACAGAAGATTTTTATTTTTCCTTGATTGAAGATTTAACAATCATGTTGACATCCTTTCCATCTGACATGGTGCTTTGAGAACAGTTATAAACAACTGGATTTGTGTGATTGAATCACTTAACTCAACAAGCAATCTTATATAGGATGTCAAAAAGGAAAAATGAATGTAGGGTTCGAAACCTATTAACAGGTTCGTATACGCCCAACTCTAAAACCCTATAAAGAGTAGAATTGTCGATAATAAACCTTTTATTTTATTTGATAGACAGGAAATAACAAATCTAAGAAAAGAAGGAAAAACTTTACTAAATCCTGAAACAACACTCAATCTTGTCTCTTTTCGATCAGGCACATGAGACAAGATTTTCCCAACAACACAATCAAGTTGTGTTGCGATGAACAACGATTTGTCCATCTTTTTCCTCAAGGGAGGAATCTTCAGACTTCTGTCTATCAAAACGATTCGACCATACTTTCTTTTCAAATGGTCTTACTCTATCCCTGGAAACCAACTTCTTAGACGAAGATAAGATCCTACATACCTCGGCGGTCTTCTGAGCAAGTTTCAGCTTCCTTGCTAATTGATCTGCTCTTCGTTGAAGTTTGCTGGCGTGCCTTATTTGGTGCTTGTACTTGTAACACCTTTATAGTTTGTGTCCCTTCATCGAACAAAACGAGCACGTCAAACTTGGATAGTAATCAGGCATCTGAGATGTGCAAGCAGCTAGACATACAGTAGATCCTGAAACATTACTGACAGGGTTTCCAGTTAGAGAATCTTCCAGTTTGATTGGGTTTCCTTCTTCTCCGAACCCATTGAGGTTGATATATGTATTGCTACAAGTATTAAAATCGATGTTTTCACCAAGGAGTCCTACACTTGATTTCCTATCTTCATCGGAATCATAGGTTTCAGACATTTCATCAAGTGTTACAGCTAGACCTTTGTTCCCAGTGTATTTTCTACGGTTTGGGCATTCGTTAGCAAAATGGCCAAAACCATTACACTTAAAGCACTGAGGCATGTCCTCATCATCAGCCTCGTCAGCATCCCTGTTTTTAGGAGGTACGCAACCGTGAGGTTTGTCTGATGACCTAGGTTTGTCTCTTGAAAACCGTTTACTTCTCTTCAACAGAAGATCCCTAAATTGTCTTGTGATCAAGGAGACCGACTTGTCAAGGTCTTCATCTGAAAAATCATTCTCAGACTGATCATCCTCAGAGACATGAACACTTTTACCTTTGGCAAGTAATTTAGTGCTCATATGTACTTTAAAGGCAACATCCTTACCGAATTTGGATGTATGCTCATGGTCAAAGATCTTTAGCTTCCCAACCAAGGTGTTTCTGGAAAGATTATTGAGGTTATTCCCCTCAACGATGGCATGCTTCTTAGACTCGTATCTAGATGGCAGCGATCTGAGAATTTTCATCACAATGTCCTTTTCAGGAATAGTCTTACCCAATGCAAAAGATGCATTAACAATTTCAGACACTTTGTGATTAAACTCATCAAATGTTTCTTCATCTTCCATACGAAGGTTCTCCCAATCGGAATTAAGGTTTTGAAGCCTAGCTTCCTTTTCACTGGAGTTTCCTTCAAATACGGTTTCTAAGATATCCCAAGCATCTTTAGACCTAGTACAATTATACACATGGTGTTGAAGACTTGGGGCAATGGCATGTATGATAGCATTTAATTCAGAATTATGCATTGTAGCAAGAATCTCGGCAGCATTATATTCACCAATATTCTTGGGGACAGTTCCGTCTCCAGCTGCAACAACGGGCGCATCATAACCATTCACCACATATACCCATGATTGAAAATCACGCGATTGAAGAAAAGCTCGCATAGCAATTTTCCACCATAAGTAATTGGAGCCATCAAAGACTGGTGGTACGTTAATAGAGATAGAACCTCTGTCCATAGAGTCAGATCGCTACAAACACGGACTTGTTAGGTCTTAAACGTGTTTGCCTGCTCTGATACCAATTGAAAAAGTGGGGGTCTAACAACACCATCCAATATTTCGCTTAGCAATCTGTATGGACTAACTCCGAAATACTTTGCTAGAGAATCAACTAGACAATCAGACTCAATCTAGATAAAAGTATCTCAAGGAGTTAATATCTCTCTCTTGATTTGATTTTTACACAAGCTAAAAACAATAGCGAGTCTTTATCAAATACAAGGAATACTTGGACGGTACCAAAGACTAATGTCCAAGGATCAACGAATATCAATCAACAACCAAAGGTTGGATTTCCAATTGATGATCACGAACGCACAACCTGTATTATTTCAATTATATAAAATATAATGCGGAAAAGAAATAACACAGACACCAGAAATTTTGTTAACAAGGAAACCGCAAATGCAGAAAAACCCCGGGACCTAGTCCAGATTGAATACACACTATATTAAGCCGCTACAGACACTAGCCTACTGCAAACTAACTTCAGACTGGACTATAGTTGAACCCCAATCAGTCTCCCACCGATCCAAGGTACAGTTGTACTCCTACGCCTCTGATCCCAGCAGGATACTGCGCACTTGATTCCCTTAGCTGATCTCACCCACAACCAAGAGTTGTTGTAACCCAAAATCACAGACTTGATAATAAACAGATCTGTCTCACATAGAAAAGTCTATCAAAGGATAAATCTGTCTCCCACAGATAAACCCTAGGTTTTTTCCGTCTTTTGATATAAAATCAAGGTGAACAGGAACCAATTGATAATCCGATCTTATATTCCCGAAGAACACCCTAGATTAATCAATCACCTCTCTACAATCCTTCCTGACTACACAAGCAGATTGTCGAGGAATCACAAACAGTGAGACGAAGATGTTTGTGACTTCTTTATCTTTCCTATCGGAGAACTCTCACGATCTTAAGCCAATCAATCGATTGTACTCGTATGATAGAAGATGCAAGATCAGATCACACAACTACGATAAAGTAGTATCGGTATGGCTTCACAATCCCAATGAAGTCTTTAAGTCGTTGACCTGATTTTAGAGAAGAAAATCAAAGGTTAATGGAGATCGACTCTAGCGGGCGCACTAGTAGCACAGAGACGTGTGGGGATTAGTTTTGCACAATGCTAGATGTCTCCTTTATATATCCTTCAAATCAGGGTTTTGCCTTAGTTACAAAGCAATCCTTATTCACCGTTAGATGAAAACCTGATTTAGATTCAAGCTAATATTTCTCAACCGTTAGATCGAAAACTTAGCTTGTCACACACACTTGGGTAGACGTTTACTGGGTTCGTGAAAACCATTGCCAAACGTGTACGTGTATGTTGGTTCAACATAGTAACCCAAAAGGTTAACCATATGAGCATTTCATATTAACCTTGTTCTTCTTCACCATAACTAGTTCAATTTACTCAAATGAACTAGTTAAAGAGTTGTTCAATTGCTATGAGATCTTATGTGATTACACAAGATACAATTGAGACAAAGATGATTAGATTCGATTGAATCGGCTCATGAATATTATAGTCACGGTTTGCATAAAGCATTCCTTAGTAATTTAATGTTTCATGTTCAGAGCACATCTTTAGATCATAACCTCTTAAGTTCACAAACAAGTTCGCGGACTTAAGTTAATCGGTTGAGTTTTCCAATCTCAGCAGAAATTTTGAGAAAGAGAACTTCCGCCAGTTTGCGGACTTAGCACACAAACGAGTTTTGGAAAATCCAGCAAAAATTCTAGGTCGAGAACTTCCGACAGTTCGCGGACTGAGTCTGCGGACTGGGTTCGCGGACTTGGCAATCCAATTCCACAATCCTCATGATTTCTCTTGATCAACAAAGTTCGAAAACTTTGATTTAAGGAATACATGGTTATGTAATCTAAACTCTCATTTCAATCATTGAGACATTCTCAGAGGACGCTATGTAGTCGTTATTCACAAATCGATTCACATCAGAGCAATTCTCAAAGTGATTGAAACTTTTCATGACTTTCGTCACTAGGTGAAGATAAACTTGATCAAAGCGAAACGCTTTACCAACACACGATTTCGAGATAAAAGATAAGCAATGAATGCTCAACTCGAAATGTCAAATGTGTATGATCTAGTCTATATATCATACGACTTTTGTCTCATAAGAAGTATGAGATAGAAGAGATAGACTTTTGGGTGATAGATAAGTTCAAGTCTCCACATACCTTTTTGTTGATGAAGTTCCACAGTTCCTTGTATATATCTTCGTCGTTGTATGATGAATCGCCATGAAGTCCTTGAGCTCAACTACACTTTTCTATCCTAGTCTGATACTTAGCTATGTAGGCTAGAAATCAAGACTTATAGTTTTGATCACTAACATTGACAAACATGCTTGAGATAGCAACACATGCGAGGTTGACCGAGCTATGCTCTAACAGTAAGGACTCTATTTCTAAGACGAGAGGTCAACTTCAAAATATTTGCAATTTTGATTGTTATCTATCGCAAGTAGAACCTAGAAACATTGATGAAGCTCTTATTGATCCCTTTTGGGTGAACACAATGCATGAAGAGTGAAATCAATTTGAAAGACAAGACGTATGGAAACTCATACCTTGTCCCCCCTAATATAAATATTGTTGCTACCAAATGGATATTCAAGAACAAGTTTGATGAATTTGGCACCATTGTCAGAAACAAAGGTAGACTTATCGCTCAGGGTTATTCATAGACTGAAGGAATCGATTTTGACGAAACCTTTGCTCCTTTGGAAATGACCCAGCAACAATGTATTCTGCTTCACACGTTGAGAGGGATTGTGAATTTTGTTTCTTGCTATGCCAATCTACAAGATTCATTCCTACATAGTAGAATCCTCCTGATGTACTCTTTCTGTCTTCCACACATCCTGCCCAATCGACATCTAAATAGGAAATAAGATCAGTGTTAGTATCAAAAGTGTAAGAAAGACCATACCCGACAGTGTAACTGATGTAACGTATGATCCTTTTTGTGGCAGCAAGATGAGATTCTTTTGGATTTGCCTGAAACCTAGCACAACAACCAACACTAAAAGCAATATCAGGTCTCGTAGTAGTGAGATACAAAAGACTTCCAATAATAGATCGATAAAGTTTTTGATCCACATTTACACCTTTCTCATCTCTATGTAGTTTACTCGTGGTAGGAATATGAGTGAGTTTTGGAGTTGACTTATCAAGACCAAATCTTGAGACAAGCTTTTTTGCATATTTTTATTTGGATAAGTAAATTCCATCCTTGTGTTGTTGAATTTGTAAACCCAAAAAGAATTTTAATTCACCAACATTGCTCATCTCAAACTCCTTACCAAGAGAGACTTGAATTTTTTTTGCAAGTTTCTACGATGTTGATCCTAGATGATATCATCTACACACACTTCAGAAATAACAACATCTTTACCACTCCATTTGGTAAACAAAGTTTTGACAGCTCCACCTCTTGAAAAACCTTTCCTAAGAAGAGAAGTGATTAGTTTTTCAAACCAGGCACGAGGTGCTTGTTTTAATCCGTATAATGCCTTATTGAGTTTAAGAACATGATCATGGAAATCAGGGTTTTCAAACCCTTTAGGTTGAGCGACATATACTTCTTCCTTTAAGTTTCCATTTAGGAAGGCGAATTTAATGTCCATCTGAAACAACTTAACCTTAAGAAAACAAGCATGAGTTAACAATAAACGAATGGACTCAAGACGTGCCACAGAAGCAAAGGTTTCGTCAAAATTGATTCCTTCAATCTATGAATAACCCTGAGCGATAAGTCTACCTTTGTTTCTGACAATGGTTCCAAATTCATCAAACTTGTTCTTGAATATCTATTTGGTACCAACAATATTTATATTAGGGGGGACAAGGTACGAGTTTCCATACATCTTGTCTTTCAAATTGATTTCACTCTTCATGCATTGCGTTCACCAAAAAGGGATCAATAAGAGCTTCATCAATGTTTCTAGGTTCCACTTGCGATAGATAACAATCAAAATCGCAAATATTTTGAAGTTGACCTCTCGTCTTAGAAATAGAGTCCTTACTGTTAGAGCATAGCTCAGTCGACCTCGCATGTGTTGCTATCTCAAGCATGTTTGTCAATGTTAGTGATCAAATCTATGAGTCTTGATTTCTAGCCTATATAGCTAAGTCTCGGACTAGGATAGAAAAGTGTAGTTGAGCTCAAGGACTTCATGGCGATTCATCATACAACTACGAAGATTTATACAAGGAACCGTGGAACTTCATCAACAAAAAGGTATGTGGAGACTTGAACTTATCTATCACTCAAAAGTCTATCTATTCTATCTCCTACTTCTTATGAGATAAACGTTGTATGCTATATAGACTAGATCATACACATTTGACATTTCAAGCTGAGCATTCATTGCTTATCTTTTGTCTCGAAATCGTTTGTTGGTAAAGCATTTCGCTTTGATCAAGTTTATCTTCACCTAGTGAACAAAGTCATGAAAAGTTTCAATCACTTTGAGAATTTCTCTAACGTGAATCGGTCTGTGAATAACGGCTACATAGCGTCCTATGAAAATGTCTCAATGATTGAAATGAGAGTTTAGATTACATGACCATGTATTCGTTGAATCGAAGTTTTCGAACTTTGTTGATCAAAAGAAATCGGGAGGATTGTGGAATTAGCTTGCGAAGTCCGCGAACCCAGTCCGCAGACTCAGTCCGCGAACTGTCGGAAGTTCTCGACCGAGAATTTCTGCTGGATTTTCCAAAACTCGTTTGTGTGCTAAGTCCGCGAACTCGGTCCGTGAACTGGCGGAAGTTCTCTTTCCGAGAGTTTCGGCTGAGTTTGAAAACTCAACCGATTAACTTAAGTCCGTGAACTTGTTTGTGAACTTAAGAGGTTATGATCTAAAGATGTGCTCTGAACATGAAACATTAAATTACTAAGGAATGCTTTATGTAAACTGTGTCTAGAATGTTCATGAGTCGATTCAATCGAATCGAATCATCTTTGTTTCAATTGTGTTTTGTGTAGTTACATAAGATCTCATAGAAATTGAACAACTCTTTAACTAGTTCATTTGAGTCAATTGAACTAGTTATGGTGAAGAAGACGAAAGTTAATACAAAATGCTCATATGGTTAACCTTTTGGGTTACTATGTTGAACCAACATACACGTACTCGTTTGGGGATGGTTTTCACAAACCCAGTAAACGTCTACCCAAGTGTGTGTGACAAGCTAAGTTTTCGATCTAACGGTTGAGAAATATTAGCTTGAATCTAAATCAGGTTTTCATCTAACGGTGAATAAGGATTGCTTTGTACCTAAGGCAAAACCCTGATTTAAAGGCTATATAAAGGAGACATCTAGCTTTGAGAAAACTAATCCCCACACGTCTGTGTGATACTAGTGCGCTCGCTAGAGTCGATTCTCCTTTAACCTTTGGTTTTCTTCTCTAAAACCAGGCTAACGACTTAAAGACTTCATTGGGATTGTGAAGCCAGACCGATACTACTTTTATAGTAGTTGTGTGATCTGATATTGCATATTCTATCGTACTAGTAAAATCGATTGATTGGATTGAGATCGTGAGAGTTCTTCGATAGGCAAGATAAAGAAGTCACAAACATCTTCGTCTCACTATTTGTGATTCCTCGACAAACCGCCTGTGTAGTCAGGAAGGATTGTAGAGAGGTGATTGATTAATCTAGGCTGTTCTTCGGGAATATAAGACTGGATTATCAATTGGTTGTTGTTCACCTTGATTTTATATCTTAAGACGGAACAAAACCTAGGATTTATCTGCGGGAGACAGATTTATCCTTTGATAGACTTTTCTATGTGAGACAGATCTGTTTATTATCAAGTATGTGATTTTGGGTTGCAGCAACTCTTGGTTGTGGGTGAGATCAGCTAAGGGAATCAAGTGCGTAGTATCCTGCTGGGATCAGAGTCGTAGGAGTACAACTATACCTTGGATCGGTGGGTGACTGATTGGGGTTAAAAAATAGTCCAGTCCGAAGTTAGCTTGGAGTAGGCTAGTGTCTATAACGGCTTAATACAGTGTGTATTCAATCTGGACTAGGTCCCGGGGTTTTTCTGCATTTGCGGTTTCCTCGTTAGCAAAATTTCTGGTGTCTGTGTTATTTCTTTTCCGCATTATATTTTATATAATTGAAATAATACATGTTGTCCGTTCGTGATAATCAAATGGAAATCCAACCTTTGGTTGATGATTGATATTGATTGATCCTTGGACATTGGTCTTTGGCACGTCCAAGTTATTCCTTGTATTTGACAAAGACTCGCTATTGTTTTTAGCTTGAGTAAAAATCAAATAAAGAGAGAGATATTAACTCCTTGAGATACTTTTATCTAGATTGAGTCTGAAACCAAAGGTGTCGTGTAGAGACACGCTCTTGTTCAAGAGGAACAACTTGACTAGAACTTTTCTCCTCATCACTAGAGACGTCAGGATCAGCAACCGTTGGAACAACTTCTTCTGATTCTGACGTTTCTTTGACATTCTCAATTGTCTCGGTTGGAGGTAATTCAGTAGGAGAGTCATCACGATGAAAATCATTTAGATCATCAATGTCTGAGATTAAAGACTTGGAAACCAAGACTATCAGATGCATAGCCGAGAAAAATACCCTCATTGCATTTTAAATCAAACTTCCCTTATGTAGCACTTACTGCCGAGCACTCTAAGATAGTGTAAGTTGGGTTTCCTACCGTACCACAACTCATAGGGAGTGTTTAAGGTCTTTGACCGTAAGTAAACACAATTGATCAAATAGCAAGATGTAAAAACAACCTCACCCCAAAACCTTAATGGTAGGTTTTTGTTATGGAGCATTACCATGGCCATTTCCCGAATATTTCTATTCTTCCTTTCTGCAACTCCATTTGTTTGTGGAGTGATTGGTGGTGAGTATTGTTGAATAATTCCCAGAGAATCACAGTATTCAAATACCTTGGTGTCTTTGAATTCTGTCCCACGATCGCTTCTAATTTTTTTTAGTTTGCGACCTTGCTCATTCTGGATTCTATTAACAATAATCTTGAACTCACTGAGAGTTCCATTCTTGTGAGCCATAATGCCACTCAGGTGAATCTAGTGTAATCATCTACCATAACCAAATCATACTTCTTCCCAGCCACTGTATATTGTTGATTTGGGCCAAAAAGATCCATATGAATTAAATCAAGTGGAGCTTTGGTGAGAATATTCCGGGATGATTTATGTGGAACTTTCGTTTGTTTACCCTTTTGACAGGCACCACATACACCTTCATCCTTAGCACTAATTTTGGGAACGCCTCTAACAAGTTCTTTATTAATGATCTTAGTTAGAAGACGATAATTGATGTGACCAAAACGTTCATGCCAAAGGTGTGTAGATTCAACCTTAGTCAAATTGCAATAGTTACTGAACTGAGTATCAAGAAGATAACAGTTATTTTTTCCATGTGATCATTGAAAAATCACTTTTCCAGATTTGTCGACAATGTCACATCCTTTATAATTGAAAACAACCTTCTGGACCTTGTCACAAATTTGACTTATAGAAAGGAGATTAGCATTCATACCTTTAACGTATACGACATCATGAATTTCAGGAACGCAAGGTAATTTGACCGTCCTTTTCTTGCTTATGTAGCAACAGCTTCCATCTCCAAAAGTTACGGGTCCACCATCAAAATCACTTGAATTGATGAACCATGAGAGATCACCAGTCATGTGCCTGCTACATCCACTATCAAGGAACCAAAGAAAGGGTGATGTTAACTTTAGAGCAAAAGCTCCCATACCAGCACTACTAGCCATTTTGGGCTTTCTTGTTAGTATTGAAGGTCTTTTAAGAGATGACACAAGTTGATTAGTTTTTTTATGAAAATCACTAGCAAACTTTAGTCTTCTCTTGAAGGACAAACACACATGTTGAAAGTAATTGTGAGAACCACAAAACAAACATGTACCAACAAACTTAACCTTATTCGAAGAGTTCTAAGCACTGTCAGATTTCACAAAGCCTAGACCTTGTTTATCACCTGACAGATGGCAATTCTTCAAGGAAGAATTAGAGTTGTTGTTCAAATCTTTTGAATTTTTTTTTACGGACTTCAAATCCTTAAGCTTTGCAATTTCTGCAGCAAGATCAGAATTGATCCAGATTTCTTTATCTAATTTTTTCTGGAGTACAACAACCTCTTCAGAGTAATCATGAGCAATAGGTTTTTTGATACAACCTTCGCAACGATGATTATCAATTTCTTCATCCGTCGAAATTTTTCGAGACACAAGAACTTGATAAGTTTTTTTAAATCAGGATTCTCAAACTTTTCGACTGTTTCTAGAACACACTCGATGTTGAGTTTATCCATTTCTGGTGAAGCGTTTTTAGAGACAATATTTTCCATCATCAGATCGCTACAAACACAGACTTATGAGGTCTTTAATGTGTTTGACTGCTATTATACCAACTGAAAATGCGGGGGTACAAAAACCACACCCAACAATTCGTTTGACAATCTGAGATGACTTACTCCAATACACTTTCTAGAGAATTATGAGTGGGGAAAAACGATTTGCTGGTTTTTACGGAATTGAAGAGTCGACCGTGTGGAGACTCCTTGAATCGAGCGAAATGTTGAACCTCACACAGATGCACTTCAAGAAGGGAGTGCTTTAAGTTCGAGAGATCAATCTGTAAGACCCCGGCCTAAACCAAGAACAATGGCCGTTCCAGAGTCAATTCGGTCACAAGAGAGGATGGGTTGACCTGTAGGAGGGAAGCTAAGAAATGCGTGAGATCAATGGTGATCTGACATTGTAGGTGTGTTGTGAATTCAGCGTGAAAATGCTCTGAATGATTGAATTTTGCTCAATTGAGAGTAATTTCTGTGAGTTCGTGTAGACGAAAGATTGTCTGTATGAACTTTGATGAGAAATTGCTCGTTTTGGCGAATGTTGTTCGATTGTTCGAAAAACCTCTATCTTTTCAACCAGGATTCAGAGACATTTTATAATGCCGTAGTTGAAAACACCATGATCCCATGAAGTGTGACAGTTGCTGGAATCAGAGAATGGGAAATGGGGAAATTGTGTTAAAACCAATTACTCATCGTGCAAAGACTTGGTTAACTTTCCACCCACTACTTTGCTGACTCTTCCAACTGATTGCACGACTTGCTCACATTCTCATCGTGGGTGAACACACGTGCCGTAGACCGCCAGACCAAAACTCTAGTTAGTATCCCCTATGTGACACGATTGAAATCTTGTGATTGTGGAGTCAGTTGCTGACTTTATGGGACGATGATTCCATATATTTCTGAGTTGAACATGATTAGAAAATGTTTCGAAACTCATGAATTTAATGTGTCTGCTGAGACGAGGTATCAGTATAACCTAAGACGAGCAAAACTGTGTTGCTAAATTGTTGAATATTGGTAGTTGAACCAATATTCTTTGATTTGAGAAAATATTGCTAGTCTGAGCGAATATTGCTAATTGAATAAATATTGCCGGTTCGAGCGAATATTTCTAGTTCGAGCAAATATTGTTCTTTTGACGAATTGTTGGTAGCTGGACCAAATAAAATATTAATTTAAGTCACTGACTGCTGGGTCGAGCAAAATAAATATGAATATCAATCATGGAATCAACATAAAATTACCAGAGTGTTCGAATATCTGTGCAGAATGACGTTTCTGCAGAGCTCTGGATTCAAAACCCTAATTTTACTGAAATGATGATTTATTGCAAATCAACACGGGACCGGCTATATGGGATGAAGGGTTCACCATATAACGCCCACATGCTCGAATGAGCAAAAAATACCAAAGTCTCTTGAGGACCAGTTGGTGAAAGAATGATTAAATGCTGGTTTAATCATTTACTGAAATAATGCTCGTGTGAGCAACAAATCATAAAACCTGATGTAGAAAATATGAGGGGGCGAACAAGAGGTCATGAGACCGGCTCTTGATGGTCGTGGGACCAGTAGATGGTCGTTTGAGAGAACTTCCAATTGTTTGGAAAGAGTTTGAACCTAATATGAGCAACTGAGCAAATTACGTTAAAATCATTAAAACATGCGGAACCAGCTGTTCGCAAGCCTCAGGGTCACCCTTGGTCGGTCAAGGGGATGTGCCCGTGTCACCATAGTGTCCGTGCTTCAGTCCTGAGAATTTTGATATTTTCTGATGCACGTTTGAGCAACATTTGGAGAAAATATGCAAAATCCATGGTTTTGCTGAAACCGGCAAAAATACATGAGATGATGTAAATAATAAATAAAACATGGGATTTCAAGGTGTGGGACCGGCACGGCTAGGGCATGGCCGGCCGGCTGACAGACGCGGTCCCACATGTTTATCCCAGTTTTATGTGATTTTACGTGTTTTCTCTGATTTGAGGGAAATTTCATGAAACTGGAGAGTTTGATGAAATTAGGGAACTCTCATGAGAGATAAAATAATAATAAAATAGGGAATTGGAGTGTGGGACCGGCATGGCTAAGGCATGGCCGGTCGGCTATGAGCGCGGGTCCCAAGCCGCTGTTCCCAATTTTATGTAATTTTTGATGATTTTAGCTAATTTTCATAAAATCAAAAGGATTTGTTGAAAACCAAGATATTTTGTTGAAATCAGGGAGTTTTCATGAAATCAGGAAAAAAAACACCAAATAATAATAAAATAATGGGACGTGAGGTGTGGGACCGGCCACGGCCAAGGCATGACCGGCCAGCCGGCGGTCCCGCGACACCTTTCCCTAATTTTATTATTTTTTGATAAAATCATGTGATTTAGATAAAATACATGAAATTAGGTGATTTTAGGGAAAATTCATGAAATCAAGGGAATTTTCATAATTTAAGAGGAAATAATAAAATAATGGGGCGTGAGGTGTGGGACCGGCCATGGCCAAGGCATGACCGGCCGGCCGGCGGTCCCGCGACACCTTTCCCTAATTTTATTATTTTTTGATAAAATCATGTGATTTAGATAAAATACATGAAATTAGGTAAGTTTCATGATTTTAGGGAAAATTAGTAAAATATGATAAAAATATAAAATTGGGCGTGGGACTGGTCACGGCATGACCGGCCGGTTGGTGAGCCCAGTCCCCTGGCGCCTCTGCTAATATTTTTACTATTTTTCCTTCATATTTTGCATAGGTTCCTCGTTCATTCGTATTTTCCGAAATGTTCGTTTGCGCATTCAAAATGCTGGTCTGTGCATTATTTGTTAAGTACACTTGCACCTTTTTTGTCAGGGCTTATTCGATTCTTAGATGCCTGTTCCGTTGAATATTTATTACTAACCTGTGGAATTCTGCAGGGAAGAACCACAGATTGAAGCAACGAAATATAACGAGGAATCGTAGAATATTGTTGAATATTCAGGCGATTAATTGACGACTCGTAAAATATTGATGGACATTCAGACGATGGCTCGTAGAATATTGTTGGATATTCTGACGATTTAAGATAATTAATTGCTGGCTCTATACTAGAAGGGCTTCCTGTCTAGGAGCATTAATTATCTGAGGGTTGAACAATATGAACTTGCTGGAGTGTCATATTCCTCTTGCATAGTCGGAGAAAATCTGGTTACATCCCGAAGACGTTGTCGCTCTATACTAGCAGACATGTTGTCTAGGAGCCGCCCAATCTTTCGATTCTATACAGTATGAGATGTACCGTGGCCTCAGCTGAGAGACTGCGCATCTTCATCTTCTCTGAGAGACTTTCTCCATCAGAGGTGGCATGAGCTTTCATGCACAAATACATGAGTCTAGATACTCATCCGATTGACGGATCCGGAGTAATTACTGAAATTGCTCAGTATTCATGAGATGTGTCGTGGCCTCAGCTGAGAGACTACACATTTACACGTACTCTGAGAGACAGCCTTCTCAGTCAGAGATTTATGACATGAGCTTTCATGCTTTAATGAGAGACATGAGTCTCAATACTCATCTGGTTGCCGCATCTGGAGTATAGTTTCACAATTCTACCCTTTGTCGAAAATCCACCATCTACATTAAGTCCCCTGCTTAGTGAGGAACAGTCATGTTCCTCAGTCAGCATTTAATGGTGATTTTCCAGGTATAAATAAAAATAAGTAATTGAACTTAGTCATAAGATAGGATATTACCGGATTTCGACTGAATGAGCAGACCATGGTTTGAGCGGAAACCTCTGTGGCATAATAGAGCGTCATCCAGTGAACATAAAACCGTGTAGAACCGCTGGTTCGATGGTGGAACCTTGGTTGGTTTAGGATTCACGGGTCGGGCCCAAAAGGGAAATCCTTTTGGAATTAGGTTTTGGAAATAAAATTAGGTATAAAAGGAAATTAATCCCTTCTTCTTATTTTTTTATTTATTCCCACAACCGACCACCATCTTCATATTCCTCCCATCTCACGTCCGAGCATCAGGAGCAGCAGGAAAAGTTTGCCAGAATTCCACCGCCGGCGCCGTCCGTTCATCGTCCGGCCGACGCCGACCAGGTACATGCAATTTTATTTATTTTTTCAAAGTTTGCTGATTTCATGAGATGTTCATGCTTCCATCATGTTAAAATTATATACATGGGTATATGTTGATGTGAGTTTTGTGGGAAAACCCTTATTTATTAAACGTATGTTCGTTCGATCGTTAGTTTTAAAAACTAATAATAATCTCTGATTTAGAAGGAATTTTTATATGTATGTGGACTTAGGTCCAGTGATAAAACTTAGTGTATGAGATTTCATGTGAACCAAGATTTTACCTTAATAGATGTGAGCTTTCACAAAACCGAAATAAACCCCGTTTCAGAAAATTATGCTCATTCGAGAAAAAATAGATACATGTAATTTTATGTATGTAAATTTATGTCCAGTGATAAAACTTTGTTTATGAGCTTTCATGTGAACTAGTATTTTATCACAAGAGATGTGAGCTTTCACAAAACTAGCATAAACCTTCGTTTTTAATCAAACGCTAATACGAAGGAAAATAGATTTTTTTTTATATCTATGTAGCCGTGACATATTTTATGTGAAACATGATGACATATTTTATACACATGGATTTGTTCTTATTAGATAAATTCTGAAAATTTATATGAACAAATTGCATTAATTGTTGTTTTGTAAAATCAAGACGTGGGTTTTGAGTAACCTTCAAACTAGACAATTTATTTACGATGAAATAGTGTCTTGTTGTAAATTTCATGAGGTCAGTTGTGTGAATGTTCACATTATGAAAATTATGTCTATGATTTTATGAGAAAATCATTTTTCATGAACTAATGAAGTGTTGTTCATTATTGCAGGTTTCAAGGAACGGATTGATTTCGTGTGTTAACTCTTACATTGCAACCACTATTGTTAGTGAAATTGAAAGAGGTAAGAGTTCAATATTTACCGTTTGTAAACACCGGCGTTTTAATTTGCATGATTCCATCATCTTATTGGATTCGCGGATGACTGAAACATTGTGTGGATTTCACAGCAGCTTTGCGAAGATGTCTGATTCTCCAGCCAATGACGCTTCCAGAGATGAAAGGTGTGAAGATGATGATATCTCCATAGAGGAAACATGCACGGATGAGACTTTCGTTGGTGAGGAAGACGAAACACCTGGAGTCAAGAATGTCCCAAACATAGATGACGCTTTATTTGAGGTTCAGGAGCTCGAAAATCGTCTCAAGTCCCCGGTATATCTCCTTCTGATCAATCCCAGGACGGTCACTCAAAAGAAATTGGTGACTCCTCGTGCTGCTATTCGATTCTTTCTTGAACGAGGACTGTTCCAGGCTTCAATGATTGAATTCAAGCTTTCTCGACGCCCCTTAGAGAAGTTCTCGGGATGGTCTAGACACATGCTAGGATTTCCTCGTGTTAGAGCTATGCTGGATAGAGCACAAATTACCAGGGCCGTTCAAACATCTGGAGATTTGTATATCTTTCATGACGCACGAGGTATTGTAGCTCTTCTTTCTCGCTGGTGCATCCCAACTCACACGTTTATATACAGCTGGGGAGAGTTCACTATTACCTTGGAAGATGTAGTTGCTTTATTGCATCTTCCAATTACAGGTAACTTTCCTGAAGAACTTTGGACAGCGGAAGAGAAAGCAGTTTCCAAAACTTTAACAGCTGAGATGGAGAGAATCAACAAGGTTTTTGGTAAAGGTTGTTACACTCATTGGTTGAAACATTGGTGGCCACGAGACGTCCCTCTTGATGAACCCGACGGTATGTTGTCTATTGCTGCTTTCTTGTGATTATGGCTGTCTAGGGATGTGTTTGAAGATACTGGTACCTTGTTGAAGCCGTTTGTAATTCCTTTCGCTATTAAGCTGGCTCAAGGTGAACAACTTCCGCTAGGTAGATTATTCTTGGGCTCTTTATATTCTAACCTGGACTCTTTAGTCGTAGACTCCAGTTTTTCGAACGGCTTCATGAAGATTGAATGCTATGCCAACACGATGTTTCTCCAAGCTCTGATGTGGGAGCGTTTCGGAAACTATGCACCCATTCCCCGTAGTGTCTTACAAAGTCTGAACTCTGTTGATGCTCGAAGTATCTTCCATGAGAAAGACAACGCTAGGATTATGCGCTGGTTTACGAAGCAAATTCAGTCCAAGACACGCTTCATCGACGTATTAGATGACGAGTCTGAGTTCAACTTCCGTCCTTGGGTGGTGGTTCCTCCTCACGTTTCTCAATTGAAGACTTTAAATGCTGGAGAAAGCAAGTATTTGAAATCCGGTGCTGATTTGAGTGATGGCGAAATATCTTTCACGCTGAGTTGTACTCCCGGTCACATAATATCAGCAGTGTATGGAGATTTTTCGGTGGAGGAGTATAATATTGACAGAACCGCCCGTCAGATGGTTATGGACCAATGTGTTCCAACCTTCAGAAGGAGAAGACCATCAATGGAACAACTTAAGACTTGTTTAGATCACACACGTGATGAAGGGAGCTCCTATTGGTTCCCTTGTATTTGATCGAACCACGTATGTGACTCCAGGTTATATGGAATTCTGGGATCAGCATCTTGAGCGTCTTAATAATTATGTGACGGCCTCCCAACCTTTAGCGAAGGATCCCCCTTCTTCTGAGATGAGTGCCTCTCGTCCCAGACTCAGGAATATTTCTGGTGGTGACAAACGAAAGACATCTCCAGGAGGTTCACCAGTATGTATGCTTTTGCATATTCCTCATACAACTCGTATAATCGTCTTTAACTACTACATCAATTTCTTTTGCAGGAGGGTTGTGCTGTGAGACCTCGAATTGAAGTGAATTTCTCAGAAGCGGAGGCAATTTCCCACGGTGGAGAAGGCAGGAGCAAGAATTGCAAGTTGTTTCCCAACACCATAAAGTCCCCAGTCGCCTTTTTGGTGAGTTGTTGATATTTTTCGCTGTGACTTCTTCCATCCGCATTATCAGGATCTCAAAATCAATATTTTTTATTTGGTTACATGACTTTGCTCCGTCTAGTATTGATGGTCTTCGATTCTCTGCTGCTGTGCAGACGACTTCTGATTTGAGCGTTGAAGAAGAAGTCGTCGTGAGTAATTTCCTTTACCATCGGACATAAAAGTTTCATGTGAAGATGCTAATTACTTGATAATATGTCCAGGAGGATGTCATCATGGAGGCAGAAAGTGCTGATGTTCGACCTTCCTCTGAGAATATAGATGAAGGCGCTTCCAAGGATTCAGAGCCAAATATAAATAATGAACCCCTTGTCGTTAAGACGGACGATCTTAGTTCCTCGAGTACTTCGGAGACCTCCAAAGTAAGTATATACCCTGTACCCTCTTCATAGAAGTATGAAAGTGATGATTTGTGAATGAATGAATGAGAATCTATGTGTGTATATGAAAAACTTGGTCGAACTTCGTCGTCAGAAAATTCAGAACCCAGTTTTTTACAAAAAACGCCGTAAAATCTTCATTTGGTGTCGGATTTCAATATCTGCATATGTATCCTCAAGCCCAGGAAATTTCCAAGCTTTAACACATTGGTCCAGGAGCATTAATTATCTGAGGCTTTCCTGTCTAGGATTTAAGATAATTAATTGCTGGCTCTATACTAGAAGGGATTCCTGTCTAGGAGCATTAATTATCTGAGGGTTGAGCAATATGAACTTGCTGGAGTGTCATATTACTCTTGCATAGTCGGGGAAAATCTGGTTACATCCCGAAGACGTTGTATCTCTATACTAGCAGACATGTTGTCTAGGAGCCGCCCAATATTTCGATTCTATACAGTATGAGATGTGACGTGGCCTCAACTGAGAGACTGCACATCTTCATCTTTTGTGAGATACTTTCTCCATCAGAGGTGGCATGAGCTTTCATGCACAGAGACATGAGTCTCGATACTCATCCGATTGCCGGATCCGGAGTAATTACTGAAATTGCTCAGTATTCATGAGATGTGACGTGGCCTCAGCTGAGAGACTACACATTTACACGTACTCTGAGAGACATCCTTCTCATTCAGAGATTTATGACATGAGATTTCATGCTTTAATGAGAGACATGAGTATAAATACTCATCCGGTTGCCGAATCTGGAGTATAGTTTCACAATTCTACCCTTTGTCGAAAATCCACCATCTACAAGAATCAACCAGACAATCAGACTCAATCTAGATTAAAGTATATCAAAGAGTTTAATATCTCTAACTCTTAATTCAATCCGCAATCAGCAAATAGAAATATGCAAGCCTGATTGAATATAAGATGAATTACTTGAATGGTACCAAAGACCAATGTTCAAGTGTCAATCAATGTAAATCAACAACCAAAGGTTGGATATTCTAATTGATTGATTTTAACGCACAACCTGTGATATTTCAATTATATAACAAAACATAATGCGGAAAAGAAATAACACAAACACCAGAATTTTGTTAACGAGGAAACCGCAAATGCAGAAAAACCCCGGGACCTAGTCCAGATTGAACACCACACTGTATTAAGCCGCTACAGACACTAGCCTACTACCAATTAACTTCGTACTGGACTGTAGTTGAACCCTAATCAATCTTACATTGATTCAAGGTACAGTTGCGCTCCTTACGCCTCTGATCCCAGCAGGATACTACGCACTTGATTCTCTTAGCTGATCTCACCCACAACTAAGAGTTGCTACGACCCAAAGTCGAAGACTTGATAGACAAATCTGTCTCACACAGAAAAGTCTATAGGATTGACTAAATCTGTCTCCCACAGAAATACCCAAGATTTTTTGATAAATCAAGGCGAACAGGAACCAATTGATAAACCGGACTTATATTCCCGAAGAACATCCTAGTATTATCAATCACCTCACAATAAACTTAATCGACTAGCGAAATAAGTTATTCTGGAATCACAAACGATAAGACGAAGTTTGTTTGTGATTAATTTTCTATCTTGCCCATCGGAGATATAAAATCTCGAGCCAATTATTTCAATTGCACTCAACACGATAGAAAAAACGAGATCAGTTCACGCAACTACAAATATAATAGTTGGCTCTGGCTTCACAATCCCAATGAAGTCTTCAAGACGTTAACCTACACGGTCTCCTGAAGAAACCTAAGGTTAAAGGAGAATCGACTCTAGTTATGCAACTAGTAACACACAGGAGGTGTGAGGATTAGGTTTCCCAGTTGCTAGAGTTATTCTTTATATAATTTTCAAATCAGGGTTTGCAATCCAGTTACCTTAGTAACAAAGCATTCAATATCCACCGTTAGATGAAAAACCTGATTCAACCAAGCTAATATCTTTCAACCGTTAGACCGAACTTAGCTTGTTATACACAAATGAAATGTACCCTCATTTAGGTTTATGTAGCCGTACCTAAACGTGTACACCATGTTGGTTAACAAATAGTTAACCGAGGTTAGCCATATGATTAGTCTCATATCAACCTTATTCATCTTAACCATAACCAGTTCAAATGACTCAAATGAAACTAGTTAAGAGTTGTTCAATTGTTTAGAAAACACAATTGAAATCAAATCGGTTTGATTCATTTGAATCAATCATGAACATTATAGCCACGGTTTGCAAAGATTGCATTCCTTATGATTTAAATGTTTAAGTTCATGGACTTGACCGATTTGACAAAGTAACCAGCTTAAGTATGCGTACGGGTATGCGTACTTAAGCAACCGGTTTTGAGTTTGTACAGTTTCCAAACTCAGCAGAAATTTCCGGTTCAAAAACTTCTGCCAGTATGCGTAGGGTACGCATACTTAACCTGTCTCCTTCACCAAATCCGTGTACACACATCATACACATTTGACATTTCGAGCTGAGCATTCATTGCTTATCTTATGTCTCGAAATCGTGTGTTGGTAAAGCGTTTCGCTTTGATCAAGTTTATCTTCACCTAGTGACGAAAGTCATGAAAAGTTTCAATCACTTTGAGAATTTCTCTAACGTGAATCGGTCTGTGAATAACGGCTACATAGTGTCCTCTGAGAATGTCTCAATGATTGAAATGGGTGTTTAGATTACATAACCATGTATTCCTTGAATCGAAGTTTTCGAACTTTGTTGATCAAGACAAATCGGGAGGATTGTGGAATTGGCTTGCCAAGTCCGCGAACCCAGTCCGCAGACTCAGTCCGCGAACTGGCGGAAGTTCTCGACCGAGAATTTCTGCTGGATTTTCCAAAACTCGTTTGTGTGCTAAGTCCGCGAACTCAGTCTGTGAACTGGCGGAAGTTCTCTTTCCGAGAGTGTCGGCTGAGTTTGGAAACTCAACCGATTAACTAAGTCCGCGAACTTGTTTGTGAACTTAAGAGGTTATGATCTAAAGATGTGCTCTGAACATGAAACATTAAATTACTAAGGAATGCTTTATACAAACCGTGGCTAGAATGTTCATGAGACGATTCAATCGAATCGAATCATCTTTGTTTCAATTGTGTCTTGTGTAGTTACATAAGATCTCATAGCAATTGAACAACTCTTTAACTAGTTCATTTGAGTCAACTGAACTAGTTATGGTGAAGAAGAAGAAGGTTAATACAAAATGCTCATACGGTTAACCTTTTGGGTTACTATGTTGAAACAACATACACGTACTCGTTTAGGGATGGTTTTCACAAACCCAGTAAACGTCTACCCAAGTGTGTGTGACAAGCTAAGTTTTCGATCTAACGGTGGAGAAATATTAGCTTGAATCTAAATCAGGTTTTCATTTAACGGTGAATAAGGATTGCTTTGTACCTAAGGCAAAACCCTGATTTAAAGGCTATATAAAGGAGACATCTAGCTTTGAGAAAAACTAATCCCCACACGTATGTGTGATACTAGTGCGCTCGCTAGAGTCAATTCTAATTTAACCTTTGGTTTTCTTCTCTAAAACCAGGTTAACGACTTAAAGACTTCATTGGGATTGTGAAGCCAGAGCGATACTACTTTTATTGTAGTTGTGTGATCTGATCTTGCATCTTCTATCGTATGAGTACAATCGATTGATTGGCTTGAGATCGTGAGATTTCTCCGATAGGCAAGATAAAGAAGTCATAAACATCTTCGTCTCACTGTTTGTGATTCCTCGACAAACCGCCTGTGTAGTCAGGAAGGATTGTAGAGAGGTGATTGATTAATCTAGGTTGTTCTTCGGTAATATAAGACTGGATTATCAATTGGTTCCTGTTCACCTTGATTTTATATCTTAAGACGGAACAAAACCTAGGATTTATCTGCGGGAGACAGATTTATCCTTTGATAGACTTTTCTATGTGAGACAGATTTGTTTATTATCAAGTCTGTGATTTTGGGTTGCAGCAACTCTTGGTTGTGGGTGAGATCAGCTAAGGGAATCAAGTGCGTAGTATCCTGCTGGGATCAGAGGCGTAGGAGTACAACTGTACCTTGGATCGGTGGGAGACTGATTGAGGTTAAACAATAGTCCAGTCTGAAGTGAGCTTGGAGTAGGCTAGTGTCTGTAGCGGCTTAATACAGTGTGTATTCAATCTGGACTAGGTCCCGGGGTTTTAATGCATTTGCGGTTTCCTCGTTAGCAAAATTTCTGGTGTCTGTGTTATTTCTTTTCCGCATTATATTTTATATAATTGAAATAATATAGGTTGTGCGTTCGTGATCATAAATTGGATATCCAACCTTTGGTTGTTGATTGATATTGATTGATCCTTGGACATTGGTCTTTGGTACCGTCCAAGTTATTCCTTGTATTTGATAAAGACTCGCTATTGTTTTTAGCTTGAGTAAAAATCAAATCAAGAGAGAGATATTAACTCCTTGAGATATTTTTATCTAGATTGAGTCTGACTGTCTAGTTAATTCTCTAGCAAAGTATTTCAGAGTTATCCATACAGATTGCTAATCGAAATATTGAGTGGTGTTGTTAGACCCCCGCTTTTTCACTTACCACCAATAATATTGTTAGTATCATGATTCCTTTGAACCCAAAGGTGTCGTGTAGAGACACGCTCTTGTTCAAGAGGAACAGCTTGACTAGAACTTTTCTCCTCATCACTAGAGACGTCAGGATCAGCAACCGTTGGAACAACTTCTTCTGATTCTGACGTTTCTTTGACATTCTCAATTGTCTCGGTTGGAGGCAATTCAGTAGGAGAGTCATGACGATGAAAATCATTTAGATCATCAATGATAACATTAGCTGATTCCATTATGACTTGGGTTATGAGATTAAAGACTTGGAAACTAAGACTGTCAGATGCATAGCCGAGAAAAATACCCTCATCGCATTTTGAATCAAACTTCCCTTTCTGTTCTCGATCCTTTAGGATGTAGCACTTACTGCCGATCACTCTAAGATAGTGTAAGTTGGGTTTCCTACCGTACCACAACTCATAGGGAGTGTTTAAGGTCTTTGACCGTAAGTAAACACAATTGATCAAATAGCAAGATGTAAAAACAACCTCACCCCAAAACCTTAATGGTAGGTTTTTGTTATGGAGAATTACCATGGACATTTCCTGAATATTTCTATTCTTCCTTTCAGTAACTCCATTTGTTTGTGGAGTGATTGGTGGTGAGTATTTTTGAATAATTCCCAGAGAATCACAGTATTCAAATACCTTGGTGTCTTTGAATTCTGTCCCACGATCGCTTCTAATTTTTTTTAGTTTGCGACCTTGCTCATTCTGGATTCTATTAACAATAATCTTGAACTCACTGAGAGTTTCATTCTTGTGAGCCAGAATGCCACCCAGGTGAATCTAGTGTAATCATCTACCATAACCAAAGCATACTTCTTCTCAGCCACTGTAGATTGTTGATTTGGGACAAAAGGATCCATATGAATTAAATCAAGTGGAGCTTTCGTGAGAATATTTCGGGATGATTTATGTGGAACTTTCGTTTGTTTACCCTTTTGACAGGCACCACATACACCTTCCACCTTAACACTAATTTTGGGAACGCCTCTAACAAGTTCTTTATTAACGATCTTAGTTAGAAGACGATAATTGATGTGACCAAAACGTTCATGCCAAAGGTGTGTAGATTCAACCTTAGTCAAATTGCAATAGTTACTGAACTGAGTATCAAGAAGATAACAGTTATTTTTGCCATGTGATCCTTGAAAAATCACTTTTCCAGATTTGTCGACAATGTCACATCCTTTATCATTGAAGACAACCTTATGGCCCTTGTCACAGATTTGACTTATAGAAAGGAGATTAGCGTTCATACCTTTAACGTATACGACATCATGAATTTCAGGAATGCCAGGTAATTTGACCGTCCTTTTCTTGCTTATGTAGCATCAGCTTCCATCTCCAAAAGTTACGGGTCCACCATCAAAATCACTTGAATTGATGAACCATGAGAGATCACCAGTCATGTGCCTGCTACATCCACTATCAAGGAACCAAAGAAAGGGTGATGTTGACTTTAGATCAAAAGCTCCTATACCAGCACTACTAGCCATTTTGGGCATTCTTGTTAGTATTGAAGGTCTTTTAAGAGATGACACACGTTGATTAGTTTTTTTATGAAAATCACTAGCAAACTTTAGTCTTCTCTTGAAGGACAAACACACATGTTGAAAGTGATTGTGAGAACCACAAAACAAACATGTACCAACAACCTTAACCTTATTCGAAGAGTTCTAAGCACTGTCAGATTTCACAAAGCCTAGACCTTGTTTATCACCTGACAGATGGCAATTCTTCAAGGAAGAATTAGAGTTGTTGTTCAAATCTTTTGAATTTTTTTTTACGGACTTCAAATCCTTAAGCTTTGCAATTTCTGCAGCAAGATCAGAATTGATCCGAATTTCTTTATCTAACTTTTTCTAGAGTACAATAACCTCTTCAGAGTAATCATGAGCAATAGGTTTTTTGATACAACCTTCGCAACGAGGATTATCAATTTCTTTCATCCATCGAAATTTTTCGAGACACAAGAACTTGATAAGTTTTTTTAAATCAGGATTCTCAACCTTTTCGACGGTTTCTAAAACACACTCGATGTTGAGTTTATCCATTTCTGGTGAAGCGTTTTTAGAGACAATATTTTCCATCATCAGATCGCTACAAACACAGACTTATGAGGTCTTTAATGTGTTTGCCTGCTATTATACCAACTGAAAATGCGGGGGTACAACAACCACACCCAACAATTCGTTTGACAATCTGAGATGACTTACTCCAATACACTTTCTAGAGAATCAACCAGACATTCAGACTCGATCTAGATTAAAGTATATCAAAGAGTTTAATATCTCTAACTCTTAATTCAATCCGCAATCAGCAAATAGAAATCTGCAAGCCTGATTGAATATAAGAGGAATTACTTGAATGGTACCAAAGACCAATGATCAAGTGTCAATCAATGTAAATCAACAACCAAAGGTTGGATATTCTAATTGATTGATCTTAACGCACAACCTGTGATATTTCAATTATATAAAAAAACATAATGCGGAAAAGAAATAACACAAACACCAGAATTTTGTTAACGAGGAAATCGCAAATGCAGAAAAACCCCGGGACCTAGTCCAGATTGAACACCACACTGTATTAAGCCGCTACAGACACTAGCTTACTACCAATTAACTTCGGACTGGACTGTAGTTGAACCCTAATCAATCTCACATTGATTCAAGGCACAGTTGCACTCCTTACGTCTCTGATCCCAGCAGGATACTACGCACTTGATTTCCTTAGATGATCTCACCCACAACTAAGAGTTGCTACGACCCAAAGTCGAAGACTTGATAGACAAATCTGTCTCACACAGAAAATTCTATAGGATTGACTAAATCTGTCTCCACAGAAATACCCAAGATTTTTTGATAAATCAAGGTGAACAGGAACCAATTGATAAACCGGACTTATATTCCCGAAGAACATCCTAGTATTATCAATCACCTCACAATAAACTTAATCGACTAGTGAAACAAGTTATTGTGGAATCACAAACGATGGGACGAAGTTTGTTTGTGATTAATTTTCTATCTTGCCTATCGGAGATATAAAATCTCGAGCCAATTATTTCAATTTCACTCAACAGGATAGAAACAGCGAGATCAGATCACGCAACTACAAAGATAATAGTTGGGTCTGGCTTCACAATCCCAATGAAGTCTTCAAGACGTTAACCTACAAGGTCTCCTGAAGAAACCTAAGGGTAAAGGAGAATCGACTCTAGTTATGCAACTAGTAACACACAGAAGTTGTGGGGATTATGTTTCCCAGTTGTTAGAGTTATTCTTTATATAATTTTCAAATCAGGGTTTGCAATCCAGTTACCTTGGTAACAAAGCATTCAATATTCATCATTAGATGAAAAACCTGATTCAACCAAGCTAATATCTTTCAACCGTTAGATCGAACTTAGGTTGTTATACACAAATGAAATGTACCCTCATTTAGGTTTATTTAGCCGTACCTAAACGTGTACACCATGTTGGTTAACAAATAGTTAACCGAGGTTAGCCATATGATTAGTCTCATATCAACCTTATTCATCTTAACCATAACTAGTTCAAATGACTCAAATGAAACTAGTTAAGAGTTGTTCAATTGTTTAGAAAACACAATTGAAATCAAATCGGTTTGATTCATTTGAATCAATCATGAACATTATAGCCAAGGTTTGCAAAGATTGCATTCCTTATGATTTAAATGTTTAAGTTCATGGACTTGACCGATTTGACACACTAACCAGCTTAAGTATGCGTACGGGTATGCGTACTTAAGCAACCAGTTTTGAGTTTGTACAGTTTCCAAACTCAGCAGAAATTTTCGGTTCAAAAATTTCCGCCAGTATGCGTACCCGTACGCATACTTAAGGTGACTGGTTTATGAGTTTTGCCAAAACCAAACTCAGCAGAAATTCTCGATTTGAGAACTTCCGCCAGTATGTGTATGGGTACGCATACTTAATCTGTCTCCTTCACCAAATCCGTGTACACACATATTGTTAGAGCATTGCTCGGTCGAACTCGCATGCGTTGCTATCTCAAGCATGTTTGTCAATGTTAGTGATCAAAACTATAAGTCTTGATTTCTAGTCTACTATAGATAAGGTCTCAGACTAGGATAGAAAGTTTAGTTGAGCTCAAGAACTCCATGGCAATCATCATACAATACGAAGGACTACTCAAGGAACCGGTGGATCTTCATCGACTAAAAGGTATGTGGAGACTTGAACTTATCTATCACTCAAAAGTCTATTTATCTCCTATCTTGAGACAAAAGTCGTTTTACTATATTGGAGGAAAGGATTATACACATTTGCTATTTCGAGCCGAGTTTATCTCGCCTATCTATTTCTCGAAATATGTGTTGGTAAGCTTTCGCTTTAGCCAAGTTCATCTTTACCTAGTGACGAAAGTCATGACAAGTTTCAATCACTTTGAAAATTGCTTACTTTGATGAAAAATAGTTTGTGAATAACAACTATAGAATATCAACGTCTTCTAAGAAAGTTTCGAATGATTGAAATGAGAGTTTAGATAATATAACCATTGGAGGATATAAGCATTGTTGTGGAAACACATATATGTATAAGTCCTTATTTCTTGAACCGAAGTTTGCGAACTTTATTGATCAAGAGAACCGGAATAGTGGCGTGAGCCAAGTCCGCGAACTGGCGGAAGTTCTCGACCCGAGAAATTCTGCTGGAGTTTGTGAACTCCATCCGGGAACTTAAGTTCGCGAACTTGAGTAGGTTATATCTAAAAACGATGTTTGCGAACTTATTATTATATAAAATAAGGAATGCAAATTGCAAACCGTGGGTATATAGTTCATGAACCGATTCGAGTGAATCAAATCGTTTTTGCTTCAATTGTGTCTTGTGTAGTTACATAATATTTCCTTTCAATTGAACAACTCTCTAACTAGTTCATTTGAGTCACTTTAACTAGTTATGGTGAAGAATAATATGGTTGATATGAAAGTGATCATATGGATAACCATTTGGTTGACTATTGTTAAACCAAAAAATGTACAAGTTTGGGTACGGTTACACAAGCCTAGAAACGTGCATTTCATTTGTGTGTAACAAGTTAGTTTTCGATCTAACGGTTGAAAGATATTAGCTTGAATCTACTCAGGTTTTCATCTAACGGTGAATATTGAATGCTTTGTTACCAAGCTAACATTGATTGCAAACCCTGATTTGAAAGACTATATAAGGGAGAAATCTAGCAACTGGAAAACCTAATCCCCACACCTTCTGTATGATACTTTAACCTTTGGTTTCTTCTCCTAAACCAGGTTAACGACTTAAAGACTTCATTGGGATTGTGAAGCCAGACCGTTACTACTTTCTTGTAGTTATGTGATCTGATCTTGCTGTTTCTATCGTACGAGTATACAATTGTAATAATTGGCTTGAGATTGATATCTCCGATAGGCAAGATATAAAAGAAATCACAAACACTTCATCTCATCGTTTGTGATTCCGCAATATCTTTTTCGCTGCGTCGATTTAGATTATTATGAGGGGATTGATAATACTAGGCTGTTCTTCGGGAATATAAGTCTGGTTTATCAATTGGTTCCTGTTCAACTTGATTTATTAAAAGACGGAACAAAACTCGTAGGTATATTCGTGGGAGAAGGATTTATCTATTACCGTAGACTTTTCTGTGTGATACAGATTTGTTTATTAAAGTCTTCGACTTTGGGTCGTAGCAACCCTTAGTTGTGGGTGAGATCAACTAAGGGAATCAAGTACGTAGCATCCTGCTGGGATCAGAGACGTAGGAGCATAACTGTACTTTGGATCACTGTGAGATTGATTGGGGTTCAACTACAGTCCAGACCGAAGTTAATTTAGTAGGCTAGTGTCTGCAGTGGCTTAATACAGTGTGTGTTCAATTTGGACTAGGTCCCGGGGTTTTTCTGCATTTGCGGTTTCCTCGTTAACAAAATTCTGGTGTCTGTGTTATTTCTTTTCCGCATTATATTTTGTTATATAATTGAAATATCACAGGTTGTGCGTTGTTCAATCAATTATAATATCCGACCTTTTGGTTGTTGATTTAAATTGATTGACACTTGGATATTGGTCTTGGTACCATCCAAGTTATCTCTCTAGTATTTGATAAAGACTCGCAGATTTCTATTTGCTGAGTATATATCAAATCGAGAGATAGAGATATAAACTCTTTTATATACTTTTTATCTAGATTGAGTCTGACTGTCTAGTTGATTCTCTAGAAAGTATATTGGAGTTTGTCCATACAGATTGCTAAGCGAAATATTGGGTGTGGTTGTTGTACCCCCACTTTTTCACATATGCTACTCTTGGCTTCCGGTTTATGGACTTATACACTAATGTGCGAGCACACTATATATGATTATATCCAAAGATGGTTACATCATCAACTATTTATTTCAATCATTGAAACATTTTTCAAAATATTGAAATAATCATTATTGAAACCTTCCAAATCTTACACCAAATGATTGTATCACACAAACCATGTAAGATGTTACTCGACAATTTTCTCATGATATAAGATGAACTTGGTCGAAGCGAAAGCTTACATACACATATTTCGAGAAATATATAAGCGAGATATACTCAGCTCGAAATATCAAATGTGTATAGAGAAAACCATATCGTAACACGACTTATGTCTCAATATAAGAGACAATAGAAATGGACTTTCCAAGTGATAGATAAGTTCAAGTCTCCGCATATCTTTTGTCGAAGAAGTTCCACAAGATCCCCTTAGTAGTTCTTCGTCTTCAAGTGATGAACGTCGAGAGATTTAAGCTCAACTACACTATCTATGTCTTAGTCCGAGACATCTATTAATAGGCTAGAAATCAAGACTTATAGTTTTGATCACTAACTTGACAAACATGCTTGAGATAGCAACGCATGCGAGTTTGACCGAGCAATGCTCTAACACTAGGTTCCTAAGAGGAGTAGGGATACACCTGTATCATCGGAAGACTCCCCTCAAGTCTCCACATACCTTTTGTCGAAGAAGTTCCACAAGCTCCCCTTAGTAGTTCTTCGTCTTCAAGAGATGAACGTCGAGAGATTTAAGCTCAACTACACTATCTATGTCCTAGTCCGAGACATCTACAAATAGGCTAGAAATCAAGACTTATAGTTTTGATCACTAACATTGTCAAACATGCTTGAGATAGCAATGCATGCGAGTTTGACCGAGCAATGCTCTAACACTAGGTTCCTAAGAGGAGTAGGGATACACCTGTATCAGTGGAAGACTCCCTTTAAGCTTGAAATCAGTTAATTGGATACCGAACACCCTCTTTTCAGTATAATATACACCTTGCTAATTGAATGGATCTTGATGAGACCAATTTAGATATTTAGGCAAAATTCTTCTTTAAATCTAGCGTAACGGTCACTCGCTTGTTGGAGATAATGGTAACTGTGTCTTCGGAGTTACATGATCAATAAGTAATATGAGACTATAGATAGTTAAAACCTTCATTAAGTAGTTTTTCATGATAAAATGAGAAAAGTTGCAGAAGAAGAAAAAAAGAAGAAAGAGAGAGAAAAGAGAAAAGAGGAAAGAGGAAAAAAAAATTAGAGCATTGCTCGATTGAACCCATCAGGCATTGATATGTCAAGTTTGGTTGTCATATTTTAACTAGAAAACTTGGGAATGCTTGATTAGGTTACTAGAGTCAACTTCGTTAGGTTAGAATATAAATATTTGAAATGTTGAGACTTTCTCGTGTTACTATGAAGAACATGAAGACGTATCGGCATCAATGAACACATCATACTTCCATTCGAGATTAGTAATATAGACTTGACTTATTTCAAGTATATATACGTTTCTTTCAATTCACTTAAAGGTTATGAATGTTATTCACAGTGTTCTGTCGGCAGCAGCACCACTGCCTCAACACTCATTTTAGTGTTCTGATGGAAACAACACCACTGCCTCAACACTCACCTTAGTATTCTGACGGCACCAACACCACTTCATCAACACTTACCTCTACAACATTGAATCTATACTGGGTAGAACAACTCCTAGATGAATTGACAACCAGTATAAATTAATATTGTCCTCAAAATGTACCGGTGATGGTTTCAATTCCTTTCCATATGTTTTCCGACAATACAGATTGTGCATCCAGAACATATTCTTGTTCCTGAATGGATGCCAAAGCTCCTGAATAGATTTCCACCAGTGTATAACAACAACACTGAACCCGTTCTTAGTCTCAATAATTCCACAGTTGAATTCCTTGAACTTGTTCCATATATTAATAGTTAGACTCATATTGAGTAATATTGGACTTGTCTCAAGTCACAGAATTTTCACGCCTGAATTCCTTGGACTTGTTATGTGTATATATATCAATGCTCGGATTATAATCTTGTTATTGTAGTCATGGTATCAACATAAACTTTAAATACCTGGAGTTTATTCATCAATTGCATATCCATTAACTCGACAACTGAACTAATTCATGGTTATTCTCACTTTAGTTCTCTAACGCCATCAACACCATGGCCTCAACAGTCATCTCAGTGTTCTAACGACAACATTTCCTCAACACTCACTTTACTGCTCTGACGGCAGTAGCACAACACTCATTTTAGTATTCTGACTGCAGCATCATCAGTCCCTCAACACTCACTTTAGTACTCTGATGGTAGCAGTACCACTACCTCAACACTCAACTTAGTGTTTTGACGATAATATTGCCTCCATACTTATCTTAGTATTCTGGCGGCAATATTGCCTCCACATTCATCTTCATCAACACTCATCTTAGTGTTCAGGTGACACCACTGCCTCGACACTCATCTTAGTGTTCCGACGGTACTGGTGCCTCAACACTCATCTTAGTGTTCTGAAGCATCGCTACCTCAACAAAATTTTGATTTCACCAAACACCTCGGTCAAATCTACTAAGTGTTTACTGAAGTGAGTTGAACGTCCCTACGGGGCACTCAAGATTTATTCCAGCATCTCCAGAGATATTATGGCGGATGATGTCGCTATGGACAGTATGTCCATGTTAATATTTTTACATCATAAACTCCCAAGTCTCCACAAGAAGACGTTTCCTACTACTGGTAACTCTCTATAACCAACTTATGCTCCAAAGACCTTACCGTTGCTATTACGGTAGAAGAAGAATGATGCTTAGAGTACCTAAGAAGACAATGGCAACAAGAGAAAAATTTGCTCAAATCAAGAAGAAAATAAATAAATTACCGAGGCAGAAATCTGATCGCCGAGATCGGATGGCAGTTGTGATTACGGTCGGTAGTAGTCTTAATAGTAGCGTGAAGCAGAGGAAGGGAAGATGTTTTTCAATGACTAGAAAAATATACGAAAGGAAAACTCCCTTTTATACCAATTGATAGAGGATAAGGTTTCATATTATGGGGAATCGGGCTCAAGCTAGCAAACAGGTCCTCGCCAAGCAAATTTGGTCCTCATACTATGCTAGTCCAAGGCACTACTACATGTATCACATACTGAATATTGTTGACTATTCATGTTACTGTAGCGACCGCAAAAAATACTAAATGATTTTGCTACCATTGTATCGATCTTAACAAGATAACTAATTATTTCGCTATCAAAATCACGGGGAAAGTAATCTATATAGAACGATATTATCGGTACTTCACATATATTTTAAATTCCTTTGACAAATACTTTTTCCACTAAAAATCTTAATTATTCTTAAATTTTTATTGAAAAGAAAAAGTCTTTCTCGGAATGCTCGCCCCTAAAATGGTAGAGCATCTGCGGTAGAGAGTGAATTTTATTATTTTTCATGACAGTAGGATTTTAGACCCCCATTTAGAGTTTCTTCAATGGAATGTATGTGAAGATAAACGTCTAAGTACACGTAGGATAGACATTCATTTTCCCTAAAATTCTTCTCCAACCCAACTTTTTAAATCAATGTGAAGATGACATGGCTTAATTTTTGTTGCACATTGTCAAGGTGATTGTCTAGTTTTAGACAGTCATCTTGACAATGTCAAACTATCCTAGTAAGCTTTTGCTTACCTAAATTAAATAACCATTTAATAAAACAAGCTCTAGTTGGTAACCGAACAACAAGCTGGCCACCGACTCCTTTCTGAACAAGAACACCCAATGTATGAAAAATAAATTTTCCTAGACCACTACCGGCATCATTACAAACTAAACAGTTCTTCAGACGCTTAAAAAAAACAAATAGTATCCTCACTAACCTCCCCCAAGGTAGTGAAAGCTAAAACACTCAAACCATACCCGTGTGAAGTACATTCATGTAAGTATTTAGTACGTTTACGCAAAATTGCTTTCGAAATGGCTTGACCTGGAACAAAAGCACGGTCCCCCTCCCCGATGAAGGGCGAGACACCTGTGACATCCGTACACACATCTTGGCCGTTTTTCCAGTTAAGGACAAGAATATCTGCTGGACGTAAATCCTTATTATTATCTGACAAAAATCTCAAAGCAACTTCTTTTTGCGCATGCACACCAGCTTTGTAGCAAATATCCGCAATTACATCACGAACAAGGTCATGGCGAAACTTGAGGCCAACGTCTTTGGCACAATGGAGTGCATGATCACCATAAATATCCATAGGCCTATTACAACTAGAGCACAAATTATCTTCGACAAACAAGGGGATGCCAAGCCGATACAAACTACCGCTCTGAACTGTCTGGGCCCAAGGCATTGATCTAACCCACTAATGGGGACGGCCAAAAGATAATCTTGTGCATGTTTGACCCGGTTACATTGCCATAAAATGGAATCTCTTGCAGACAAAGAAAATTGGACGGGATTTGCTTCTTAACTGCATCAACATAAGTGACTTCCAAGGAGTGCATAGAAGGGGGAGCGGTATCATCCAACAATTAAAGCTTTGTACGAATCCTAATTATTTCTAAATATAATCATACGATTTAAATTAAAAAAAAAAAAGATAGCTCTAATTTTTATTTATTTTTTGATAAAAAGATAGCTCTAATAAAATACCAAAAATAAAGTTTACATTTAATCCATAAAAAATCACAAACAACATCTTTATTTTCCCCCAAAACATAAGAAAAAATTGGAATGAAGATGTCTTGTTTATGTTGCCACATGGGAAACACACACAACCTAAAGTCCTAAAAACTAAAGAGGGATTATGAGCTACTAAATATAAAGGTGTTGGATCTTAACTACACCTTTGTTAAAAAAATCCTTATTTTCACTACACATATAAAACCCCATATACGAGTGTAGATGGTGGATTTTCGACAAAGTCTAAAATCGTAAACCCATAATTATACGAATTTCTGATCCAGCAATCAGACGCGAGTATCGAGACACGGGTCTCTCATCGAATCTCTGACTGAGAATACTGTCTCTCAGAGTACATGCAGATATGTAGTCTCTCGGCTAGGCAACGGCATATATCATGAATATTGAACACTTCAGTAATTACTTCTATATAGAATCACGAGATTGGACGGCTCCTAGACAGCTTGCCTGCTAGTATAGAGCAATAACGTCTTCAGGATACAAACAACAATTTTTCCTGACTATATAAAGGATATGACGCTTCAACTATCTCATGTCGCTCAGAATAATTAATTCTCCTAGACGATCGTACTAGTATATAGTCATCAATTAATTATTCCTAAATTCTTGGATTCATCCATTGAAATTCTGAAAATATTCAAATATTTTCGTAATATTTCGTTACTTCAATCTATGGTTCTTCCCAGCAGAATTTCATGGGTTAGTAATAAATATTCAACGTACGGGCATCTGAGTTACCTTCGAGTAAGCCCCGACTCAAAAGGTGCAAGTGTACTCGACGATGATGCACTAACAATCACCTGAACGCACGAACGAGTATTTCAAAATACGACGAAACGATGAACCTATGCAAAATAGAAAAGAAAATAATAAATAATAAAATATTGACCAAGGTGACACTGACACCTTCAATTACACATCTCTCTGCTGAAGAAACCTCTGACTCGGAGGAAGAAAAAGAATATATCTCACCATTCGAGTATCTGGAGGAGGTCAAAGCCTTGACAGAACTTACACAAAATCCTGAGGAACATCCAAACGCTTTCGTCAAGAGATTTCGCACTCAGGCAAGTCTTATTACTTCTCATGTGCCCATATCGTCAGTTTTCAAATATGCTTATTTGGTACAAGGGCTTCACTCCACAAACAATTTAGCAATTGCAAAATGATATGAGTGGATAATCTCGCCACAACAATATTTCACCCAATGGTTGGGTCCAGAATCTCTTGAAGTTGATCATCCAATCAAAAGATTCATTACGGAGGATGTGGCTAAGCATGACAGACATTATGAAGGATACTCCTTTCTGCACGAATGTCCATATGTGCCACAACCACGAAATCTCATCACACGAGGAATTCCGAATCAACAGAAGATATTCAAGACGCGGTCAACCAAACCTAACAAATTTCATGAAGGAGACCTGGTTCTCAAAGCAGTTCAACGCGGTCTTCACTCTGCAAGAAACTCCAATTGGGAAGGACCATTTATGGTTGCTAAATCCATAACTGGAGGATACTACAAATTAATCAACATAGACGGCAGAACCCTGCCAGTAATTCATGAGAATTGGCTTAAGGCGTTCGTCTGAAATTATTAGGCATTTGAGGTATTGGGCGTTTGAGCATTCATGGCGTCTGGATTTGGCATTTAGGATTTTCTTTCATTGTATTTCAATTCCTCCAAAACCTTTGCAATACTTGCAATCAGTATTTGAATTCAACAATTTACCAAAATTCAGTTCATATTTCTTAAAAGAAAATCTCTATCAAATCCAAAAGAAAATACTTAACCATCTACCAATCCAAAACCAGCTAATATCAAAACCCAAATAAAAACCTCACATCTCTCAGAAGTTCAGAAGTTCAAGAGATTATGAAAGGGAAATCAAAGAAAATCAGCAAAAAAATGATTTTCGCTCCTCTGCATCCTTCAAAACCTGCAAAGCCGCCTTCTCCTTGTTCAACTCTTCAGCCAGTCTGGCAATCTTGTCTTCTTTCTCCATCATAGCATCATTGGTAAATGGTATGTTGTTCTCACATGAGTCCTTGATAGCGTTCATTTGCTTACTAGGCCACTTCAAATTGAAGCCAAGTCTTTCTGAATTCTCCAAGTTAAACTCCCAATCAAATAGTATATCTGGAGTCACAGTATTCCTGGCCCTAGTGCATATATCACTTACGAAACGCAGGATAATACCTACTTGCATTGTTAAAGCATAAGCACGTACAGGATCCCTGTCAACAATCAGATGACCAAACTTCTTCCATATTTTCTCGTACAAGCCAGCATATCCAATGGGAACGCTGAATCCACCAACTAGTTCATGATACGGGAGTGAAGCATCAAATGGAGGATCAAAATCAACCCCTTCACTTGTATATTCATGCACCACTATACGGTTCTCAATTACTGAAGCAGCTTCTACAATCGGGGTAACAGTTTCTTCAGTATTCACTACTGGTGTTTCAGTTTCTTCTATCACTGAAGCAACAAAAATCTGGGTTTCCATAACTTCAGTGACAACCTTCTCATGGCCTTGAAGTTCAGGTATGGTTGTCTCTTCATCAATAACTCCAGGGAAGTTCGAGTTATCCTCATTGGTTTCAATATCCTCAACTTCGGTATTTGACACCTAATACGAAGATTACATGAGGTTAGAGTCATTTAAGCATGAAACCGAGTGAGATCATAAAATACAGTATACAAGAAGCTCAACATCACCAAAGTTCATCATTATACACCCAAGACACTAGCAAATACCATGAAAGTCATGAAAATACGTTTTACGGTAACCTCGTCTGAAAAACCTGTACTCTGCTCTGTACTAAAGAATAACTGGGAGCAATCTACAAGTACTTTGAGTATGGGTTATATACCATTCTCTTCATATGGATGTCCTTTACATCGTTTCAAAATTTCATGACAATCCGATGAACAAGCAAGGAGATGTGGTCAAAACATTGAGCAATATACCATCTGAAAAAGTTCTGAAAGTCTCCTGGAAGTTTACTGTTTCGCCTTTTTTAGGCCCTGAACGTGCTCAAAACTTAAAAATCTTCTCTGCTACAGCTTGGAAATTTTCCGGGCTTGAATATGCATATGCAGATCATGAAAATCCGACTCCAGATGAAGATTTTACGGCGTTTTTGCTAAAAACCTGAGTTCTGAATTTTCTGACGACGAATTTCGACTAAGTTTTTCGTGTATACACATGGATTCTCATTCATTCATTCACAAATCAACACTTTCATACCTCTATGAGGAGTATACAGGACATGTACTTACTTGGGGGGTCTCCGGAGTATTCAAGGAATTGGGATTGTCCGTGTTAACGACAAAAGGCTCATTACTTCTATTCGGCTCCGAATCTTTGGAAGTGCTTTCGTCTCTATTCTCATAGGATGGCCGGGTATCAGCATTCTCCGTCTCCATGACGACATCCTCCTGGATACATCCTCAACAATCAACATTTTATCTATAAAGCATCATAATTGAATATGCGAAGAAATACTTACAACTTCTTCTTCATCGCTCAAATCAGGAATTGTTTGCTCAGTAGCAGAAAACCGAAGACCGTCGATACTTGATGGAGTAAAATTCTGCAACGGAATAACAACATTGGTTTCATGATCCTAATAATGCGGGCGAGAAAAAGTCGCAACAAGGGAAATACTGAGAAACTCACCAAACCAACTGGGGACTTTACGGTATTACGTAACAGCTTATAAGTTTTGTTCCTTCCTTCTCCGCCGTGAACAATCGCTTCAGTTTCTGAGAAATCTACACGGATTCGAGGTCTTACATTACGACCTACCTGTGGTAAAATTCAGTAACATAATTAGAATACAGTTCTCATAATTTCATGAAGATTATATGAAGAAACATACCTGAGAACATCCTAGAGACGATTTTCGTTTATCACCAGAGAGATACTTCAATCTTGGTCGACCAGAAATCATCTCAGTAGAAGGGGGATCCTTCACTGGAGGCTGACCAACCATCACGAATTCATGAAACCGCTCAAGTTGTTGATCCCAAAATTCTACATAACCTGGAGTTACATACGCAAATCTCTCGAAGCAAGGAAACCAGTAATTACTTCCTTCCACATGAGTATGGTCCAAATGAGTCTTAAGCTGCTCAACTGACGGCTTCCTTCTCCGTATAGTTGGAACACACTGATCAATACCCATCTGTTGAGCCGCCCTATCAATGTTATATTCCTCCACTGAAAACTCTCCATACATGGCCGATAGCAAATGACTGGGGGTGCAACTCAACATGAAAGATCTCTCACCATCATTCAGATTCGCACCAGACGTCAGAACCACACTCTCTCCAGTATTGAAAGTTATCGGCTGAGAAACATAAGCAGGAAATGACACCCACGGGCGGAAGTTGAACTCAGATTCATCATCTAACACATCAATGAGGCGTGATTTAGACCAGGGCTGCTTTGTAGACCAGTGCATGATCCTGGCATTATCTTTCTCAGAGAAGATGTGACGAGCATCAGCATTCGGTCCTTGCAAAATATTACGTGGAATAGGTGCATAGTTCTTGAAGTGTTCCCACATCAAAGCTTGAAGAAACATCGTGTTGGCATAACACTCAATCTTCATAAAGCCATTCGACACACTGGAGTCTATTATCAAGGAGTCCAAGTTAGAATACAAAGAACCCAGGAATAAGCTACCTATCGGACGTTTCTCACCTTGAGCCATCTTGATAGAAAAGGGGATCACGAAGGGCTTCAACAAGTTTCTACTGTCTTCAAATATGTCTCTGGACAGCCATAAACATAAGAAAGCAGCAATGGTTAACATACCGTCGATGGGACTATTAGAACCTCGTATTTTGGCCACCAGCGTGTTAACCAGTGAGCATAGCATCCTTTACTGCCAGACGCCTTATTCACTTCCTCCATTGCAGCTGTCAAGATGTTAGAAACTGCAGTTTCCTCATCTGAAAGATCCCCAGGGAGATTTCCCGTGATTGGGAGATGCATCAAAGCAGCCGCATCCTCTAAGGTAATGGTAAACTCTCCCCATCTACATATGAAGGTGTGAGTGGGAATACACCAACGAGCAAGTAGAGCCACAATACCTCTCGCATCATGAAAAATGAATAAGTCTCCAGAAGCCTGAATAGCTCTCGTCACTTGCGCATGATCGAGCATAGCCCTGACATGAGGGAAACCCATAATATGTCTTGCCCATCCAGAGAATTTTTCCAAAGGTTGTCGAGAAAGCTTAAACTCTATGATTGATACAAAGAAGATCCCTCGTTCAACGCAAAACCGGATCACTGTCTTAGGAGTCACCAATTTCTTCTGAGTAACATTTCTGGGATTTATCAGAAGACGATACGCTGGAGATTTGAGATGTTTTTCAGCTTCCTTCTGAACCTCAAAAAATGCATCACCCACATTCGGGACATTCTTAATTCCAGGGGCTTCATCCTCTATTCGCCAACGGAAGTCTCATCCATACATGTTTCATCTCTGGAGATATCATCATCAACGCACATCTCATCTCTCGAAGCGTCATTAGCCTGGGAGTTGAACATCTTTACGGAATAGCTGTAAAATTCACACTGCATTCTACTTCAGTACATCATTCAGATATGAAATTCAACAAGATGATGGAATCATGCGAATGGAAATACTAGCATCTACAAAATGGTAATTCTTCACTCTTACCTTTTCATGATTCCACTAACAATAGTGATAGTAATGCGAGAGTTAAACACCTCAAAAATCGTTCGTCTCTTCGAAACCTACAAAAAACGAACGAAACTCAGATTTCCATAAAATCATGAACATTTCTACTGTGTGAACATTCACCATGGAATTATGAGAACTAAAACATTATTTCATCATAAATAATTGTTTACTTTGAATATTACTCAAAATCAAACTTGTTTTTGAAAATATATGTTTACAAAAACATGAACAATAACTCACGTTTTTATTTTTGTGAGTGATAACTCACGCAAAAAAAAATAATTCCGCGAGCATGTCACGGTTTTGTATACAAAGATATTTTTCGTAGACAGATCACGATCTTATATAAAAAAAAATCTTTTCCTTCGTATCATCGTCCGTCTTTAAAACGAAGGTTTATTTCAATTTTTGTGAAAGCTCACAAGATAAAGTTTTGACTTCCATGAAAGCTCATAAACAAAATTTTATCACTGGACACAAGTCTATATAAAAAAAAAAAACTTTTTTCCTTCGTGCTATCGTCATTCTTTAAAACGAGGGTTTATTTCGGTTTAGTGAAAGTTCACTCCTTTTATGATAAAACCTTGGTTCTCATGAAAGCTCATAAACAAAGTTTTATCACTGGACCTGAGTCTATGTATAAAAAAAAATCTCTTCTAAAATCAGGGATTTTTATTAGTTTCTCAAACTAACGATCAAACGAACATACGTTTTCAAAGAAAAATGGGTTTTTCAACAAAACTCACACTCATATATATGCACATGTATATATAACCCAATAATGATCACTTCATGGAACTCTTATGAACTTCAAAAAAAAAAAAAAAATTCCGTACCTGGTCGGCGCCGGCCAGAAATTGGCTGGACGGTGGCGGCGACGGTCAGCGGCGCTGGAAACTCTGGCGAAATTTCTTCCTCCCTGGCGTGAAGGTGATGAAGGTGGTGGTCGGTTTAGGTGAAGTAAAAAAAAGGGGATTAATTCCCTTTTATTTCCAAAACCTAATTTCACAAGGATTTCCTAATTGGGCCCGGCCCGCGAATCCTAAACGACCAAGGTCCCGTCGTCCAAATCAGCGGTTCAACACCAATTTATGCTCATCGAACGATGCTCTATCATTCCACTGGGATCTTCATTCAAGTCGTGGTTTGCTCGTACTATCAAAATCCGGTAACGTTTTAACTTATGACTAAGTTCAATTACTTTGTTATAACCGGAAAATCACCATTTAAAGCTGACTGAGGACACGGTTGTTCCTCATTAAGCAGGGTACTTAATGTAGATGGTGGTTTTTCGACAAAGGCTAAAATCATAAACCCATAATTATACGAACTTCTGATCCAGCAATCAGATGCGAGTATCGAGACACGGGACTCTCATTGAATCTCTGACTGAGAATACTGTCTCTCAGAGTACATGCAGATATGTAGTCTCTCGGCTAGGCAACGACATATATCATGAATACTAAACACTTCAGTAATTACTTCTATATAGAATCACGAGATTGGACGGCTCCTAGACAGCTTGCCTGCTAGTATAGAGCAATAACGTCTTCAGGATACAAACAACAGTTTTCCCTGACTATATAAAGGATATGACGCTTCAACTAGATCATGTAGCTCAGAATAATTAATGCTCCTAGACGATCGTACTAGTATAGAGCCATCAATTAATTGTTCCTAAATTCTTGGATTCATCCATTGAATTTCTGAAAATATCCAAATATTTTCGTAATATTTCATTACTTCAATCTATGGTTCTTCCCAGCAGAATTCCATGGGTTAGTAATAAATATTCAACATACGGGCGTCTGAGTTACCTTCGATTAAGCCCCAACTCAAAAGGTGCAACTGTACTCGACGATGATGCACTAACAATCACCTGAACGCACGAACGAGTATTTCAAAATACGACGAAACGATGAACCTATGCAAAATAGGAAAGAAAATAATAAATAATAAAATATTGACCAATGTGCTGGGGGACTGGGACCACTGGCCGGCCGTCCGTGCCGTGGCCAGTCCCATGCCAGTTTTATATTTTATCATATTTTTGTTATTTTCCTTGATCTTATGAAAATCCTTTCATTTGAACAAATATCCTTCGTTTTGAGGAAACTCCTGAGTTTCATGGTGTTTCCTTCGCACCAAGGAAATAATATAAAATTGGGAAAAATGTCGTGGGGCCGTGTTTATTGGCCAACCGGCCATGCCTTGATCTCGTCCGGCCCCACACCTCATGGTTCCTTATTATTTTATTAATATTTTCCTAATCTCATGAAAACTCCTTAATCTCATGGTATTTTCATAAAACCATGAAAAATATAATATAAAATTAGGGAAACTCGTGGGACCGGGCCCCAGCCGGCCGGCCATGCCCTAACCGATCCCACACGTCCCTTTATTTTATTATTATTATTTTAAATTTCCTTGATTTCATGGTATTTCTCTCAAATTATGAAAAATCATGGAAATAATACACAAAAATTACATAAAATTAGGGAAACGTACGGGACCGGGTCCCAGCCGGCCGACGATGCTCAAAGACGGTCCCACATGCCCTTATTTTATTATTTTAATATTATTTGTTTCCTTGATCCCATTGAAACTCCTTCGCTTCAAGGAAACTCCTTAATTTCAACAAACTCCTTGATTTCATGATATTTTCATAAAATCATGAAAAATAATATAAAATTAGGAAAGGCACCATGGGACCGTGGTCACTGACCGGCCGACCATGCCTTGCCTCAGCGGTCCTACGCTTCATCATTCCTTCATTTTATAATTGTTTTCCTTCATCTCATGAAGTTTCCTCAGTTTCAGCTAAACCCTGATTTTGTCATATTTTCTCAAATGGTTGCTCAAACGCATGCAAAAAATACCAAAATTCGACTGAGATACGGACGTTTTGACGACGTGAGCATGTTACCTTGACCGACCAAGGTTGGCTCTTTGGCTCGCACGGAGCCGGTCCCACATATTTTCATGAATTGACCTAATTTGCGCAATTGCACGTATTATGTCCAAAACTCTTCCAAATAATTTTGGAATTTTCATAGAGCGATCGACATTCGATCCCGTGACCATCCAGGGACGGTTTCATGACCCCTTGGTTGGTCCCTCATCTCTTCATAATTAATTAGGTTTTATCACCTAAGGCTCAGACGAGCATTTTTCTAATAAATGATTAAACCAGCATTTAATCATTCTTTCATCAACAAATCACCAACTCTTCAAGAGACCTTGGTATTTGCTCACTCGAACATATGGGTGCTACATGGCCGATACATGATCCCATGTAGACGGTCCCTCCTTCATTCCATGGTTAATTTTCAAATAAACCATCAATTGGTCATCAATTGATCGAATTAGGGTTTCTGAGTCCAAGGATCATAATTCCATATTCAAACACCAATAACTTTACGACGATCTCATGATCAGTATTTTTATTAATTATGCTCGGTTCAATTACCAGTATTTTAAATTAATATTTTATCTTGGTCACGCTACCAATAATTCATCAAATGAGCAACATTTGCTCAGATGAGCAATATTTGCTCAAACCAAGGAATATTGGTTCAACTATCAATATTCAACAATTCATCGAATGAGAAATACTTGCTCACATTAACTATCAACGTTTACTTAAGAATCATACCTCTGTCTCAACAGGCACGTTCAATTCATGAGTCTCAGGACATTTTGCAAGATCATGTTCAACTCAGCAAATACGTGGACTCATCGTCCCATAAAGTCATGAAGTCAACAACTGACTAATTAACCACGAGACGTCAATCGTGTCACATGGGTGGATATAAACTAGGGTTATGGTCTGGCGGTCTACCGCACATGTGTTCATACACACGATGGAATGTGAGCAAATCGTGCAATCAGTTGAAGGAGTTAACAAAGTAGTGGATGGAAAATCGACCAAGTCTCCGCACGATGAGCAACTGGTTTCAAACACGATTTTCCATTTCCCCACTCTTTGATTCCATCAACTGTCACACTTCATGGGATCATGGTGTCTACAGTTCCAGCAATATAAATAAGTCTCTGAATCATGATGGAATATACAGGAATCTCACGTCAAACAGACAACACGAGATTAACAACTCAACATCTGAGTAATCACTCTCAACAAAGATTCAATCATTCAGAACTTATCTTATTCAGAATACATAACACACCTACAATATTTGATTACCATTGATTCCACACGTTTCTCAGCTTCCCTCCTACAGATCGACCCATCCTCTCTTGTGACCGAATTTACTCTGGAACGGCCATCGTCTTGGTTTAGGCCGGAGTACTACAGATTGATCTCTCGAATTCAAAGCAGTCCCTTCTTGCAGTGCATCTGTGTGAGGTTGAACATTTCGCTCGGTTCAGAGAGTCTCCTTCGTATGGTCGTCTCCTTAATTCCGTAAAAACCAGCAAATCGTTTTTCCCCATCTACAACGAGGGTCTAAATAAGACCTTTTTTTTTGATGTAAACACAAATTATATTAATCAATAAATATAGTACTTTTGGAGTAACAATTAGGTTAAAGCAAGAGATAGAGAATGAGAAGAACTTGGTATTGATCAAGAGGCATCTAACTATTTACATACATATAATGTTCTCTTATATACAGGGACAGGGAAGACCTACTCATCTAATGGACCACACATCCATGGGCCACAGGCCCTATAACACTCCCCCTTGTGTGGTTCAATAACAAAGCTTCACACATAGTGCTTCACACATAGTGCTTTAAATGTAGTTCTTCAAATGTCGTTCTCTCCTTGATGACTTGTGCCGAAATCAATTGCCTTACTAAAACTTTGACAAGGAAAAACTCAGTGGGATAAAACCTTGGTACAACTCTTCACATGTAGTACTTCACATGGTGTCTCATGCTTTACATGTAGTTCATCACATGCAATACGATCTTTAAAGATCGATGATCTAAGTTAATTTCCTCATTAAAACTTCCTCAGGAAAACCGACAGGGACAAAACCTGAACTAAAGAAAAGAGTACAATATTAATCAAACTTAGAACATAGTTAGAGGCATATACGTTGCCTCATTGAAACCTTGACAAGGAAACCCAGTGGGACAAAGCCTTGAAGAAGGGGAAAGAGTACAACGTGACAGATGCAAGTAAAGGTGATCTGTTAAAGATGATCACTTTGCTCCATTGAAGTTGACTAGTTGCTTCACAACTCCTAAGGCAGAAAATCCTCGTGGGAAAGACAATAGCCTTAGTTGGGAAATTACAGTCCCGGTATTTTTTGTTGTCTCATTAAAAACCTTGCCGAGTAACAAAACCCTGTGGGGAAAAGTAACCTCGGTGAAGGAAAAGAGTTCAACACACCATTAGATGCTCCCCCTGATGTCAGACAATTTTCATTAGTCTAATGCAGTCAAAAGGAGTTTATCACACATTACTTTGGTGACTTGAATGTTTATAAGACCTTGTTGTTGATTCTGAAAGTTACGCTGCTTAACCGACTATCGCGTTTCATTTCTTTGATTCCTATATTTTCAGTATCAACACGATCTTTATGTCTTCAACGCTCAACATACTTGATGTTTTTAGTGTTGTCTCGCTAAAAACCTTGTCGAGTGACAAAACCCTTTTGGGAAAAACTATTCTCGATCGAAGGGAAAAAGAGTACAACAAAACTTCAATTTCGAAGTAAATTATGTCGACATCATATCCTTGGATCCTCCCTCTGATGTCGGCATCTCCCCCTGATTACTTTCAGGGTTGTTCCAGACTGTTCCTTTAGTCATGTACTTTTCGAAACTGAATATCGGTAATGACCTAGAAAATAGTCTACCGTATCTCCCCATGACTACTTTCGTTGGAGAAGAGGTTATTGTTCCTTCATAATCAACAACTTTTGGATTGCACTTTCATTAACATTCCTTTTAATTTCTTTGCAGGGATAGAACAAATTTATGTTAATGGTTACTTTTAAGTACATGATTACGTTCACTGTACCATTCCAGTGACGAAAAAGAGGCAGTGAAAGAGAATGATTTCATTCATAAGAGTTTACGTTCACTGTACCATTCAAGTGACGAAAAAGCGGCAGTGAAAGAGAATGATTTCATTCATGAGAGTTCACTATACCATTCCAATAACGTTGCGTTGGAGCGGAGCTATATCTAGCTAACAAGTTCCCTGAGGATGTAAAATTTAATCGAGTACATTATTATATTAAGTACAACAATGCGTCTATTGTACTTAGATATGGGAATTTCATCTCCCAAAACATCTTCGTCATATTCCTTTGGACGAAATGGTTACTTACTTACATTTGAACCTCGACTAATCATGAGAGTGCTATCAGGATGCATGTCTTTGTTAAATTGCCTGAAAACTTTAGATATATGCAAACTGATGGAATAATATACCACATGCTCAGTATTCGATCGAGATTTCCCTAGATTTTTCATCTCAAATTCGGATTTTAAATAGCTTTTAAGGTCTCTCATTACTTCAAGAGTACACATCATGTCTGTACCATCAATATAAATAGCTATAATTCTGAATCAGCAACTTATTTAATACGCATGACACGAAACCTTACTTGTTTATCCCTTCCCAATCAAATAATCACTTAGACGGGTATACCACATCCGCCTGATTGTTTAAATCAATAAGTGAGTGTTCCAGTGTAACTGCAAACACACTCTGTGGTTTAGAGTCATTCGGTTGGGAAGCAAAAGGCCATCATGCACTTTTTCAAATATCATCTATCTCTTGATTCTTTCATATATACATAATAACCACACAAAATATGTTGCATTTCAAGTCCTTTTGAAATTACCAAGCTAACTAAGTAGAGGAACGATATACCGTTCATTACAAGAGAACAATTCCAGGGCTTTGTGAGAAACCTCGCGCCACAAGGAGAGTCTTTGTACTTAAAGACTACTTTCTTCTCATTATACTTTATGGCAAATTAATTATGTATGTCCAATAGGTTTTACACTTGGTTGGTTAGCACTACCACACCAAATACTTGTATATTTGTCAAAGAACCGAGTTCTACTTGAATTGTATAAGCCAAATACGCTATTCGTTGAAATTAAGCAACAAGGAGCTTGGGTCGATCTCATCTTGCTTTATTTCCTTAAAAAAATGTATATTAAATTAATCATCAATATGCTCGCATGATCTTTCCAATGACTCGTGCGCATTCTCATAATCCACTTGGGATGTCATTGTTCTCTGGAATCATTAAACTTTGGAGCGTCCCCCAGTTTGATTCATGGACATATTCAGAGACAATCTTATGAGATGATTTCTGATGATATAAATAATTTGTGCCTTACTCACCTACTTCCTTTCTAGGTGAGCATTGATCGAACCTGGTGGTCTCTCCATCTTCCTTTATGGAGCCACGGCCTCAACTACACTTCCACCAAGTGTAGTTGCAACACCTTAGTCTATGGTGTACCCCATACTAAGGGTTTCTAACCTTGCAGGAATATTTGCAGCTGGTATGTGTGATCTTGTCACTTTAGCGACATCAGTGTATATTCTGAAAATCGATTATTCTTTGTCACTTCACATTTACATTTGTGGAGTACAAGAATCAATATGAGAGACATTGGGAACACACCACGACAATTTATGTCGTTCCCCTAGAAAATACCTTTTCTTATCTCCCCCTAACGACGGGAAGACTGTCTCACTACTGTGATAACCCGCAAATCTAGTGGTAAGATACCTCCTGCCAAAAGGTTTAAAATGCGGATGATTGTTGGGAACTCATATCCAACATAACTACTTAACAGTTTTGAAGACCCATCATAGTACAATGTGGAATCGTTATGGCACATGTATAGTTCAACCAAAAATGCGTAAGAACACAAATTTCAGGCTTAAATTCAGTTACCAACTGGTAAGCAGAAAAGGTTGACTAATAGTGGGTTCTAAAACAAATTAAGTAAAGATGCGCGTAATATTGCATATCCCCAAATAAATAAAAGGTAGGTTGGTACGCATAATCTATTCCTTAATTAGACACCATCTGTAACCTTTGATGGTAGCCTTTGCGAGACCATTGGGTATAAGATGTTCTATATTGATCTTATTAAATATGCAATATTCATCAAGTCCTTTTGATGTAAATTCTCTAGCATTAACAAGGGTGGTGAGCCTTTGCACTTTGCTTTGTGTAATATGTACTAGGAATTCTACAAAAATTAAACGCATCGTTTGTTAGGAACAATAACTGATTCAATGCGTTGAATAATCCACCAGAGTCATAAATCACTTGAATGGTCGGCATTCTGCATGGATATATGTTCACCAACAACACTTTATTTCTTTGGAAAATGAGTTATTTAGCATTCACATCTAAGTAAAAAAGGATGGTCTCAATCATGTTTCACTAAAGAGAGACTTTGTAAGATGACTAACGTGCTTTCTTACTCTAAAGCATAATGGGAAGAGGCAGTGCAAATCTAGTAACTTTAGAAATCACTGATTATGATAGATGTCGTAACTTCGCATTCTATTAGTTCATTTTCTTATACACTCAAATGAAGTGATGCTCGTGTTAGTACTTTCAAAACGGAACATCGTGTCACAACCAATGTGCCTTATGGTTATGTCAAAGTCTTTATGAATCAATCCCAATCATTTCATTGTTGGGGTTAATAAGGATTCAATAATTCAAGTTCCAGTGAACTATAATTCACTAGATTGACACATTATTTTTCTAAGAATATGCTTCCTTCCACATTCATTATAAATAATTTATAGATGCAATCAAATCCATTCTCACTGTAAGGACAGACATATGATCTAGTTCAATTAAATAGTCAATTGGCCAGGCAAAGTTCTTGTTGCCATTAAAGTTGATGTGAAAATTAGTTGCTACTATGATACACACATTACATTGTATATATCAACACCTATGACCAGGTGCATTTCCAACTCTTTCATTAATGATGGGAGATAGAATTACATCTTAGCTTCATCCAATATTCAGCTGATACCGGTACTTTGGTGTCATTACTACTGGAAAAAAATATATTTCCGTCTCATGATATATATGTCCCTTTTCACATGCTTTATACGAGTCATTACGTCTAACCCTTATCACTTCGGGGTTCTTTCCATTTTCAATTTTGCTACATTTAGCTTAATTTGAGAAATTTCTTTATCTCAATAGGCCAAGAGAATCTCACTACACATGTTAACCACTTAATTTAGGTTGAATATATTATTAAAAATAATTAATTCTCTTGTTGTCATACTTCAACATATACCGGTTCTTTAGTATTATGGATGAAGTAGAGAAATGAAAATTTTCTGACTCATATCATCTTTTGTGAGTTCTTCCACAAAAATTGGAGTACATGTGATTTTATTTGGACGTATGTTTTGAAACTACTGACAGATTAATAGTCGAGCAAATGGATACATTCCACGGAACATTCAAATTTTTGGGAAAAGATCAAGTATCAATAATGGTGCTCAAGTACTTTTAATCCCCAAATGAATACATTGGAATTGAGTTGGTACAACCAATTGAACAAAAAAAAATATCATTCAAATATAGCCAATGTCATTTTCAAGAGAACAAAATAATAATAAAACCAAAATCCTTAATGGTCTAGATCAACAGTCATAGTTTAAATTGACTATTTATATCGTATGGACTTATCTTAAGTCAAAAATAAACAAAGCTAGCTAGGCATTTTTAAAACAAACAAATAAACCTAGCAAATATTCAATGTAAAGGCCCACATCAGTGTTATAATTATATACCTTTGGGCTTTGGTTCCCCCTATATATATAGACAGAATCGGAACGAATTTATCCGATCACGTCCCAAAAACAGAAAACCAGGAATAGGATAGAGTTGAACTGAGTCAGGCTGGGCCGGGCCGGGTTTGATCGGAACGGGTTGAGATGACCGGGCTGGGTCGGGCCGGGTTTGATCGGAACGGAACGGACGCATAAATTCCCGCACGCCCCACAATTAGACGTTCCGATTGAATGAGGCAAACATGCGTTACCCACAGCATTAAAGAAAAAACTAATTTTATCATTAATTAATTAAAGAAATAATTACAGTAATACAACACGGAGACAGAAAAGGAACAGTACAGATGTAGTGCATCATAACTTTTCAAAACTTAAAAGAATAAAATAAAAAAATTATAAAGTTATACTAAAAATATGTGTCATACTCAGACAAGGTTTAGAACAGACTAATAATATTCTTAAGAAAATACATAAAACTTTTGATGCTTAATTAAATAAATAGTATATGGATGATATAATACATCAAATAACCAATCTTATTTTGTTTTTGTTAAAATCAGGAGAGAAGACAAAACACCATATGATGACATGATAACATAATCAGGAGAGAAACATATGATGACATGATAGGTGATAACCATAGCATACATGATATAATATTATGCATAAATAAGACAAAACACCGTAAAATAATTAAGAAAAACACAAATAATTATTATAGTCATATACATCATGATCTACCATAGATGTGAGTAAAAAGAAAAACAAACCATGATTCATAAACGAACAGGCTCTCTCTTTTCCTGATATGATTCACACGGACGCACAAGAGGTAATCACAGCATCAAAAAAAACACAAATACATTGTTGACTGATTTGGGAATGACGATTCCATTGATTCCAATGTAATGTATTTGATTCAAACAATTTGTGTTTATCACCAAAAAAATCAATCGCTCTGCGGTATAGCATCGGGCATGATAACGTTTTGGAGTAACAATTAGGTTAAAGCAAGAGATAGAGAAGGAGAAGAATTTGGTATTGATCAAGAGGCATCTAACTATTTACACATATAATGTTCTCTTATATACAGGGAAAGGGAAGACCTACTCATCTAATGGGCCACAGGCACATCCATGGGCCACAGGCCCTATAACAAGTACTACATGTTTAAGATCTCATTTTTATCAAAAACATTAGAAATAACACTAGATTTTAAAACCCTGTACTTAATATGAGAGAACTTGTGACGAAGATGCTTTACTCAAGCTTCCTTTGCTATGTGGTCCGTCGTAGAGTTATATTTCTTATTTATATACTAAATAAGACCTCGATGTGGGATTTAACAGTCTTTGTTGGAAGTTAGCTCAATGGGAAAAAACAAACAATGCCTCTATGTACTGGTATGTTCCTCCTGTTTGGTTACTTCCAACGATTGAGGGGGATCATTAGCCCATTTGAAGGCCTTAAAAAAAAGTCTATGTTGGAGATCAGAGACGGTGCTGCTTGTCCGCATTTTATGCGCGTAGAGTTTTCCAGCAAGGAGCGTATTGTTTACTGCTTTGCTGGGTGAGTACACAAAATTTATAATCTCAAGTTACAATTCTAGCACAATTATTTCCTGGATTAAATGGTTGATTACGGAAACTAACTTGAGCCATCTTCAGGTAAAAATTTCCACCATACTCTGGTTCATCTGCAAATATAGATGCTCGGTAGTCTTTGAGAAAATAAACCCAAACCCAATCAATTTAATAGGGCAAATCAATAGTTTCTTACAATCTTCCCCGTCAGATACCCTTCAAAGTAATATGAAAACTCAAAAGAAAATCTCAACCAATTACTCTTGGTCCAACCTAAACTCAGATTGGATAATCTTCATTGATGCTTCCTTTAAGAAAGAAGATTTGTCGATGGGATATGCGTTCATTCTATATTCAGCAGATGAAGAGATTTTCACGCACGTATCTGCGGGTTCGGAGTGGGCTACGTCAGCTTTCCACGCAGAAGCAAAATCCTTATTAAAGGCAGTTACGTGGTTAAAAGAAAATATTTTATTAAGCGTTATCATAGTAACTGACTGCAAAGTGTTAGCAGACAATTTAAACAAGGTAAACACAGATTCTTGATGGACAGCGGAAAACACCTTGCAAGAAATAAGGACAATCTTGGGCGATCTACCTCAAGCTAAAGTGAAATATATTAAGAGGAAGAATAACTCAGCAGCGGACTACATTGCCAAGGAGGCAAGGATTAAAAAGCTTCAGCACATGTCAGATAACTTGCACCAAAAAGTTCATAAATCTAACATAAATTCTTACGTTTTTAATAAAAATGATCTTGTAACTCTCTTGTATTATATTTGCTAGTTAATATATGATTTTTTTCCATCCAAAAAAAAAAATTTTGTTAAAGGGAGAGCAAAAACGTATCCGAGGAGAACGAAAATCGTGATTGACTCGCTGAGTCACACTGATTTTATTAACAGGACAATTTTACCCTAACTTATCACACGTTTTAGTTGCACACACTCAAAAAACGGTATTCAACTCACCCTCTTCTTCCTCTATTATTCCTATCGCAATTGCGATATTTCATCATAATCCAGCAATAATGAATATTTTGTCGGACATAACGATAATAGCGAGGACATGATCACTAATAGGGATTGCTAGACCTGCTTCTTCAACCTGGTATCCAAAGGCATCACATTTTGTTACCACTAACATCACGTTTACAATCCTTAATAGTGATGGATACATTAGACATCGATGAAACATAAGCTGCATTAGTCCGTCTTCATTTGTTTTATTTCTGATCGATAATGGATTAGTAGTATGCCTTTATTTTCTTACATAGGATAGGATCGAGACAAGAAAATATTTTATCTGCCTTCTTTAACAAGTTTTAATTTACCTGAGTGTCTGTATTGGGAATTAGTCATGAAATACTCTCGTACACCCACAACAGTCAGAAGGTACCCAATCAAGCAAATTTAACTCTTGGTAACTCCACGAAAGCGCAAGTTGGTTCCATTATTAGTTTTAGATGCTCCATTGCTTATCAGACAAATAGATTTCTCATTCACGTTTTTTGTTTCTTTTTCGAATTTTAATTTTTAAATCAAACTTAAGTATAGATTTCAAAAAGGAATCTTACTTGTCTAACAATCATTACTTGGTTGAAGATAATAGAGTTGGCAATTTTTGATAATGGATAATGGCGGTGGTAAGGTTAATGCAGAAGTGGGTGTTTCCGGTGATGGAAATAAGAACGTAACGAGACAATACGAGGTAACTTAATAAGGGTAATTTTGTCCGATTCAAGTAGATTTATATAACCAGTCCCACTCAACAAGTCAATCACAATTTTTGCTCTCCGCCGTTTAACAAAAAAAAAAAAAGAGTACAAAAAATTTATGAATTTACTCTGGCTGAAGTGTACTTGTCGGGCCACTTACCTGCATCCATATAGTGGTCCCACACATAAGTCGAGTCCCCACTTAATGGTACAAACAACACACTCGTGTGATCACGCGATTGGGTATAATAGTGGACCAGTAGGGTAGGGTCAAATACAAACAAATATCTCTTTGAAACCAAACACTCCCCCCGCATTTACCTCGCTCATGAGAGACGTAGTGGCCCCGTTTTTCATCCCACTAACGCTTTTACTCTCTACCACTACTACTTGGCTTCAACTTAATTAACCACGGCACCATCATCTTCTACATAACTACCCTCCTAAATCCCAACTGCAATCTCGTAGTTGTAGGTTTGGACATGAAAACCTTAAAGCCGTATACTCTGTCAGTTATAATTAGCTATAAGGTTTCATTTCACTACATTCTCCCTGTTGCTAATGAGTTATAGTAGGCACATTGTAGCTCCTATATATGGTGAGATGATCATATATACTTCATCTTTCACTCTGAAGGACATACACGAGAAGAAAGATCATAGAAACAAAGATAGTATGGAGAGTCTGTTACACTGTGACGAAGATACAAGATGGCTTATCAGTACTCCTCCAACTAGTGATCGCCGTAGGTATGGTCATGCAGTATTGAGCAATAACATTCCCAATCATTATAAGATGGAAAATTGCATGGGTAATCCCTTCTACACCAGTAGAGAAGAATCTGAGAATGCTATCATGGTTTGCTTCAAGAAAGAGGTTGAGTACATGCCAAAATCTGGATATGTCGAGCATCTTTTTCAGCCGTGTAATTATTCGTTATTGCATGGTAGGATCAGAGCCATACAATGGTTTTTTAAGGTGAGTACAGTAATGTAATATTTTAAATTGGATCAATAACTAATAATTCTATGTACTTAACTCAGTTTCTTTCACTTCTTCGCCTTAGGCTCATCACCGGTTAAGTCTTTCTTTGGAGACGGTGTTTGCTGCTGCAAATTACTTCGATCGTTTTGTTTCACTAAAGTACCATTGCATTGTAAGAAATCCATAGCACTTTCTTTTTTTTATCGATAAACTGTTGCTAGTAAGTTATACATAGTTAGTTATATTGTTCCAGTGACGATGAACCTTTTTATATAAGCTTTGCCCTTTTTCTGTCAAAAAAATAATATATATCATCGTATTAAGAGAGTTTGATTCTTCAGAGATGGGAAAACTGGACAATTGAGTTAATCTCCCTTGTATGTCTATCCATTGCTGCCAAGTTTATTGAAGTTTCCATTCCTTCACTGGACGAACTTCAGGTACGGTGCCGGATTTCTATACACCTTATGAAATATATGCTTCAAATGTTGAATTCGTTTTCATTATCAAAACTCGGTGCTAATATGTTTACGACTGAATTTATAGGATGATCTGAACCATTCATTTCAACCTAGCATATTTCAAGATATGGAGTTGACGGTATTAAAGGCATTAGGATGGCGCCTTAGCTGTGTAACAGCGTACTCATATCTAGATTTACTGATGCACCAAGCTTCACTACTACTCCAACCTGATCTTCACTGTGTTATAACTTCTCGAGTCACTGATGTTGTCCTTGGAACCCTGTCAGGTACACATGTGACGCATATATAACTTTTTAGGATCACTCAATCTTTTAAATAATAGCAGGTTGCAAGTTGTAACCATATATTTGCAGATTGTCGAGGTTTATTAAGTATTGATAATTTGTCAAACGAATTGATGCAGATTTCAAATTCAGCGAGTTCAGACCATCTACGATTGTGCTATCAGCAATAAAATGCAGTCTAGAGGAAATACTTCCATCAAAATCCAATGATTTCTTTTCTAGTATCACCTGTACTCTCATCCCCGAAGATCAAATGGTAATGACTTGTGATGTTTTATATAAGAATGTTTATTCAGATATTAAACACATTTCTGACATGACATATGGTACAGAGTGCGATAACCCAATGTCATAACATCATGAAAGAAAGACCGGTTGATCCAATGTACAATGTGGTAGATCGTGGGTGCTCTTACTTCTCTCCAAGTCCTGTAAATTTAATGACAAGAGAGGCAACCGAACGATACAATTTCCATATTGATCTCTCTGTAGGCAAGGTAGTATTGTTCGCTTTCAAACCCAAAGAAGCGGAAGAGTGAAGCTCAGCATATGTACATTTGATGTAAAATTTCACCATTCACCAACATCTCGTTGATTCTGTTGCTCCCCAGCAGGTTCCCTGTTAGCATGCACTTCAATTAATTTCCATTGTTGCTCTGTTCATAATTGAATATTGATAACTGTAAGTTCAAAGGGATAGTTGAAAAGTTGCTTGATGTAGCAGTTATTGTAGAAACATAAGATAGGTTCAGTCACAAAATGTGACACATTTAATCACATCAGTGCAAAAATTTGAGCATCTTAAAGATGCTTGTTGTTTATGTACATTTATGGGCAAGGAAATACAACTAAGGTAGACTTTCAATTCGACCATTGCATGTTCCAAATGTTATAAGCGCTCTATATTCACCATGCAATCAAAGAAAGCAATGTGATATTTTGAGATTTGCCACGGTTCTTCACTAGCTACCAACAACCCCTCCAAAACTAGACACTGAACCCCTTCTGCTTACCTCAATCCAACTACACCCAGGGTTGTTCTCGACTGCTCTTTCACGCATTAGGCTCCGCACGTCAGCCGCATCAACCCAATGACCTCCTTGTGCCAAGATACTAGAGAGCAATACATATGTAGCAGGATCATTTGGGCACAACTCGAGTAAGCTTTTTGCTGAACGCATAGCAATATCCACATTTCCATGAAACCGGCAAGCACTAAGAAGAGCTTTGTAAACGGAAGGTCCTGGCACTATTGGCATACTATTGACAAAGGTTTCCGCCTCTTCGAGATGACCTGCTCGACTAAAAAGATCAACCATGCAAGCGTAGTGTTCTAGACTTGGGTGGTCAATAGAATCGCCTCTTCTCATCAAATTGAAGTATTGCACCCCCTTTTCAAGAAAACCAACATGGCTACAAGCAGAAAGCACAGAAAGGAAGGTAGTATGATTGGGTTTAATCCCTGTTCCTCTCATTTTTTCAAACAGCTCAACAGCCTCCTCACCATAGCCATTCTGAGAATATCCTGATATCAGAGAATTCCACGAAACCACATCCGGTTCTTTGATTGAGGAAAATACTTGTTTGGAATCAGTGATTGCACCACATCTGGAATACATTGAAATCAGAGCATTCTGGACATAAACATCGGAAGCATACCCGGTTTTGTAAATCAAAGCATGGATTTGCTTACCTTCACTTAAAGCAGAGAGAATACCAGTTGCTCTGAGCACATTTGCGAATGTAAAGAAGTCAATAGGTATACATGCTTGCCTCATTCTAATGAACCAGTCGAGGACTTCATTACCATTCCCTAGACGAGAAAATCCAGCAATGACTGAATTCCAACTGATTTGATCGTCCATTGAAATTGTTGGGCACATCTTATAGAAGTCCTCTGAGCTTTCACATTCAGAGTACATGGTCAACAGAGTAGCCACCAAATATTTGTTCGACTCTAGACCTTCTTTAACTACCTGGCCATGAACTTGCTTGCCTGAATACAAATACTTCGGACTAGAAAACGAACTCAATAAACTATTATAAGTTACCTCGTTCAACTTAACGCCCATAGACCGCATTTTCTTCGCTATAAATATTGCTTCATCCGGTTGATGACTCTGTGCATAAACAGACACCATAGATGACCATGTAATCACATTTTTTTCAGGCATTTGATCAAAAACCTTTCTAGATTCTTCAACACTAAAACATTTCGCATACATATCGATCAAGGTCGTCCCAGCAACAACATTGGAACAATTCCCAGTTTTAATACCAAGGCCATGTACCTGAACCCCAAGCTCCCCTAAATCCGACTGCGAGCACAACCCAAGAATGGTAGAAATCGTAGATGGGGTTGGATAAAAACCAGCTTTACGCATCTTGGTGAACAACTCAACTGCAGAATCGTAGAATCGCATGTGACAGTAACCAGAGAATAAGGAATTCCAAGTGACAACATTTTTTTCAGGCATTTCATAAAACAGTTGGCGTGCATCTATAATCTTACCACATTTGCAGTACATATCAACGAGAGCACTCCCAATAAATACACTACAGTTGAATCCAAGCTTAATAATGGTGGAATGAACTTGTTTACCCAAATAAAGATCACCCAATTTGGCACATGTTGATACAACTCTGTTAACGAAGTAAGGGTTTCCGAGTTCATAACCATTAAACAAGAGCTCAAAATCCAGCCCCTCATTTTTAGAATATGAGGTTGTTTTTGAGTTACAAGAAACAAAACTGTAGGCTTCTGGTACTGAAAATGAGCTTTGGAATTTTACCAGTGCATGAGAATAAACTGTGTTGTGGCTTATCTTATTGGTTGGGCTCTTTATCTGCCGGAGCAATTTCCCTGCCATGATCTTTCTCTTTATATTTCTCTTTATATCGAGTTAAGAATGTCCCATCAAGACGATTCAGATTTGGTCCGTCAATGGGATACATGAGGATCGTCACATCCGGTTTTGAATACCGGACCTGGCTACTACACTTGTGGAACCACACCTAGAGAAATTCCATTATCCGAGTTTGTGTGAGTTATGAGTTGGCACAAAATTGAACGGCGCGATAACATGGCCAACGCTTACGAGGTTAGGGTTGCAGAGGCTTGTAAGCTTCACATGTACCGAGCATCCAAGTGTTGTGATTACACAACAACTAGACAAGCAAATGGGTGAACGAAGAGGATAAATGGTGATAAACACCTACTGAATCAAAGATTCAGGCCAAAATCTGTGCAAACCCGCGCAGCCAAATAGTTTCAGTTTTCATTAATTTTCAGATGCCTTCAAATGAAGTTTTCTTACAGCTTATAATGACCAAAAAATAACCCTAATTCTACGGTAGTAGATAGAGGGCACGTGTCCTTAATCGAATGGACATTAACTACCAATAATAGAAATGCTAACTACACTCAACTAACTACTAGTAGCGGACCATATGGCAGCCCTCACTGGTCACACTGTAACATTGCCTCCCTCTGAAAAAGATCCTTGTCCTCGAGGTTGAACTTTGGGTAATGCGCCTGGATATTAGAGAGGTCCTCCCATGTATCATTTTCCGGCGAAGAGTTAGTCCATTGGAGGAGAAGTTGTCTTACCAACTTGTTGCCTCTGAGAATTGTTCTGGTGCGCAAGATCTTCTCAGGTATCATGATAACTTCACCTTCATGATCGACTACAGGCAGGTTGGGAGAGGGGGTATGCTTGAGTCCAATGTGTTTTTTGAGCAGGATACATGAAATACTGGATGGATACGTGCCTCAGAAGGCAACTGTACTTTGTAGCCCACCGGACCAACCTTCTGCAAAACTTGAAAAGGGCCATAAAATTTTGAGGAGAGTTTGAAGTTCTTGCGTAGAGACACAAAAGCTTTCCTGTAAGGTTGCAGTTTGAGATAAACCGTGACTCCTAGTTCAAAGCATCTGTCCTTTCTTAACATATCAACATAGAACTTCATTCTGGCTTGAGCAGTATGTAATGATTCCTTGAGAATATCAAGTAGAGAATTCATTTCCTTCAAATAAGCTTCGACTGCATCAACTGAGGTGGTGACAGTAGTAGGGAATGCAAGGTGAGGAGAAACATACCCATAAAGAGAGCCTGGAAGGGGGATATTTTCAAACCGGTATGAAATCTTGTATTGTACCACCATTCTGCAAGGCTAGCCATTGGCTCCATTTACTTGGCGTGTGTCCAGTAAGACACCTCAAATAAGTCTCTAAGCAGGCATTGACCCTCTCAGTTTGGCCATCTGTTTGAGGATGATAAGTTGTACTCAGATTGAGACTGGTGTCCAAAGCCTTAAAAAGATCTTGCCAGAAGTTGCTAGTGAATATTTTGTCTCTATCAGACACAATTGGTGAAGGCAAACCATGTAATTTGAACACCTGAGTGAGGAAGGCATTGGCAACTGAGGCTGCTGTGTAGGGGTGTTGGAGTGCCAAGAAATGAGCATATTTGGTAAGTCTGTCCACAATGACAAGGATAACACTCTTCCTATTGCTGACAGGTAATCCTTCAATGAAGTCCATGGTTATGTGTTTCCATGGCTGATCAGGGATGGGAAGAGGTTGAAGTAGCCTTGCAGTATAAGTGGTGTCACTCTTATTTCTCTGACAAACATCACACTGAGAAACAAAAAGCATGCGCTTCCAATAAAAGTGGTTCCTTGCTCTAACTGAAGTGGCTTGGATGCCAGTATGTCCTCCAACTGCAGAAGCATGTAGTGATTCTAAGAGTGTATGCCTTGCATTACCTCCAACTCCAATGTAGAGTTTGTTTTTGTATCTTAGGACACCTTGTTGATAAGTTTAATTAGGAGCACTGAGAGGGTTGAGAAGAAGGCTAGAGATAAGTCGGCTGGCTTTTGAGTCATTGAGATAGTTGCTTTGAACATCTTGAACCCAAGAAGGAGTAGAGAGTGCCAATGCATTACAATGAGCAGCATCTATAGGTCTCCTTGAAAGAGCATCAGTAACTATGTTCTCAGCTCCTTCTTATATTGAATATCATAATCAAAACCTAAGAGTTTGATCAACCATTTTTGTTGTAAGGTGGTTGTGAGTTTCTGCTCCAAGAAGTACTTGAGGCTTTAATGGTCAGTCTTGATGGTGAATTTGGTGCCTTCAATATAGTGTCTCCATCTTTGAACAACCATAACGATGGCAAGAAACTCCTTCTCATAAGTAGAGAGTGATGTAGCTCTTAGACCTAATGGTTTTCTGTAGTAAGCAATTGGCATGCCATCTTGGAGTAAAACTGCTCCAATGCAAGAATCACTAGCATCACTTTCTACTACAAATAGCTTAGTCAAATCAGGGAGGGCCAACACAGGAGTATTGCTTAGGGCAGTCTTGAGCTTCTCAAATGCAATAGTAGCAGCTGGACTCCAATGGAATTTCTTGAAAAGGTCAGTTAGAGGCTTGCATATGAGACCATATCCCTGGACAAACTTCCTATAATATCCTGTGAGGCCAAGAAAACCTCTCGGGTCTTTAATAATCTTTGGAAGTGTCAAATTAATCATGCAATCAATCTTGTTAGGATCATCACTAACCCCTTCAGATGTGATGATGTAACCCAATTACTCCAAGGAAGATTGTCCAAAACTGCATTTAGACATCTTAGCAAATAACTAATGTTATCTGAGTATAGAAAACACAATCCTAAGATGTTCCAAGTGCTCAGACAAGTAAATGAGGATATCATCAAAAAAAAAAAAAAAACTTCCTCGAAAATGGCTTGAAAATGTCATTCATTAATGCCTAAAATTTAGCAGTGGCATTAGTAAGACTTAGTGGCTTTACTTTAAATTCATAGTGACCCTGATGAGTTATGAATGTTATCTTGAAGATATCCAAGTCATGGATTCTTATTTGATGATAGCCAGCTCTTAGATCAATTTTGGAGAAGAATGCATACCCACATAACTCATCTAGTAGCTCATCCACAATGGGTATGGGAAATTTATCAATGAAACTTGTTGTGATTCCAGTGTCAATAAGTATGGACACCTTGTGGTTGTGAAGTATCCTAGGAATTCTAATTGTATCACCAGCGTCGGTACCAGTTAAAGCATGTAAAGAAACCTCCATATCAGATTGCACAGGAGATTCTACATCCTCTTCAAAAATTTCCTCTTCTTCCTCAATATCTTGTGATTCAGTGGTATCCATGTGAAGCATACATATCTTTTGCTTTCCTTTACACAAGTGGTCTGGTCTATACACAGGATTACAATTATAACATAACCCTTGAGCCCTTCTTTTGTCCATCTCCTCTTGAGATAGCCTCTTAACTACTAGGGTTAGGGGGTTGGGTTTTGGTGTTGGTCTGAAGAAAGACTTTGTTATAAGTATAGACTTAGGGGAAGTGAGAGTTGGCTTAGGTGATAAAGGTGCAGAAGAGTAGTGTCTACTGGAATTGAAAGGGGTAGAGAAGGACTTTGTAAATGGTTTAGAGGCTGCATTGGCTAAGTTGATTTTCTTCTCTTGCAATCTAGCTAATGAAAAAGCATCAACTAGAGTGTGTGGGTGAAACATAGATACAGACTTTTCTATTTCATCCCTTAACCCACTAAGGAAAATCATAACAAAGTATGCTTCACTGAGAGAGGGGTTCATGCGTAACATTAGAGCTTTGTGGGATTCAAAATCCTCATAATATTCATCCACAGAAGATGTTTGGATCAATTTATTGAAACTACCAACAAAATTTTCTTCTACGGGATTTTCGAATCTAGCACAGAGATGGTGGGACAAATCACGCCATGTAATTCTAGGTCGATTAATTTGAAATTTTAAAAACCATTTTTCAGCCTTACCCCCAATATAGATGGTTGCGATGTCTACCTTCTTGTGTTCCTCAATATCGTTGAGCTGAAACTATCTCTCACTCTTTAGTATCCATCCTCTAGGATTATCTCAATCGAATCTTGGGAAATCGAGCTTTGAAATCCGATGATGGTGATGAGAGAAGGTATGTTGAGGTTGGAGAATAAAACCCTGATCATCCAAATCGAAAGCATGAGACCCACTTGCAGCTTCAGGATTTGATTGTTTCTGATATTGGTAAGGTTGACTGAATAATTTGATGAGATTGTGATTGTTTTCTTGCAAGGTACTATTGAGATTCCTCGCAAGAGTATCGAATTTAGTAGTCAGTTCAGAGGATAAGGTACTGAAATCAGCCTGGAGTTTGGATTGTGAAGCTTTTAGTAGAACTACACCTTCCTGAACCTCATTCAGGGTCATTGTCAAAAAGAAATTGATGAAATTCGAACGGCTCTGATGTCAATTGTTGTGATGACACAACAACTAGACAAGCAAATGGGTGAACGAAGAGGATAAATGGTGATAAACACCCCCTGAATCAAAGATTCGGGCCAAAATCTGTGCAAACCCGCGCAACCAAATAGTTTCAGTTTTCATTAATTTTCAGATGCCCTCAAATGAAGTTTTCTTACACTTATAATGACCAAAAATTAACCCTAATTCTACAGCAGTAGATAGAGGGCACCTGTCCTTAATCGAATGGACAGTAACTACCAATAATAGAAATGCTAACTACACTCAACTAACAACTAGTAGCAGACCGTATGGCAGCCCTCACTGGTCACACTGTGACACCAGGCGATGTGAGACTATTTCTTAGAGGAATCACACGACCACAGGTGTTGTTTTTCTTCGCTTTAAAGTTTCAACCCCAAATGCTCAACAGTATATATATATATATATGTTCAAAAGCTGAAATAGTATACAAAGTACATGTTTTTGGTAATCATACGGAATAACTAACTAAATCCTAGGTGAAGCTTGTACCCTGCTGAACGTTGAACAAAATTTCGGCTTATTTGCAAGCGTCAAGAATGCTCTTGGAGAGGTGTCCAATGCCCCTTTGCCAGTAATGGCTGATAATTTAGATATATTGTGTTTTGCTCAAGTTTACTCTGCTTTCCTTTAACCAAGACTGGGAAATTATAGAACTCTGCTTATTCGAGTGTCAACTACTGCGGCTTTGGAGGGCTCAGAGATCTCCAGTGCTTCTGCCAGTGATAACCGTTGATTTTTCCATGTAGATTCTGCCCAGTTCTTCATTCTTTCTCCCTCTCCCTTTCGGTTTTGTTGCACACAGAGAATATCAGCATAACCTCCTTCAAATAAAATCGACAAACAATTAGTAAAATGTTATTCAAGCTAAACACTTGAATAAAGTAAATAAATGATAAGTCAGTATCTGGGGGAAGATAAATGATGCAAAATTAGATGCATAGTAATACCTCTTGCAAGGGCTACTATGTTACTTCTCTCCGCCTTCGCTTCTCCACCTGTATGACCAGCAAAGAAAGCACTCTCCCCATTAGAGTGCATTTATACAAAAATAGAAAGTAGAAAGGGTTTTGTTATCTTGTGTATCCATGCACAAGATAACAGCCGATGATCATTGGTATAGAAAGTAGTAACAATTATAAACAAGTTATACAGTATAAAATAGTAAAAATATGAAAGATAAGAATAATATAATAATGTGAAACTATTTTACTGTTTTTCCCATAGTTATTAAACTCTTTTTCCTAATAATTAATTATTTTTTTAAGACTATTTTCCTCTTTGATGATTCTGAGTTGACCCTCATTGAGCCTGCCAGATTGAACACCAGCACCAGACCTCACGGTTGTTAAGCCAAGGATTGAACCACTCGTACATCTGCAGTGGTATGACACACGTTGTGACTTATAGAACATTAGAGTAGGCAACAGCTTGTTCGGAGTTAAAACGAAACATTTTGCTTTCCCCCACAAAATGCAAATTATAAATTATACCATGTACTCTGCACAACATAAATAAAGCACCACAGCTCTTTGTAGTTAGGTGATTGGTTAGCTCCTTTATCTGCAGGGCCCATCAACAAAATCTATAGTTCAAAAACTAAGGTACATAAAAGTTGATGCACCAGGACTGTAACAAAACAACTCCTACTAAACTTTCGATCTAACACAGATTACACGGGACATTAACCAATCCCTTAGTTTCCTCCTCTCTTTTTTCCTTCCTCTGGTAGAGTATTCCTCCACTAATTTCAATGTTTCTCTACCGAAAATAGTAAAAAAAATAATTATTATTATACTCCTCTTGTCTCTCCTACTTTTACTATCTTCTATAACTTGTTTATTGTTATTTACTATTTTTTGTGCAATGGTTGGTTGTTGCAAAACACAAGTAGAAAAGGTTCAGTGACAAGGGAAAGGGTTGTAACATTACCTTCAGCCTCCAGGGGTGGAGCTTTTAGCAAATCTAATGCCTTCCTATAGAGTCCCTGAAAATAGTAATTTCACCAAACAATTAAGGGAGGACAAAAAACTTAATCCATGATTCATAGAATATGAAATACGAATATTATTCTCAAATGATCAATCATATTCTACCGAAGACAAGCGCATCAAATTCACCAAATAGATTTAGCCAATAAACACATGTAAAAACCTGGTGGTGACTTCATTTTATACTTTTGTCCAATAACAATCTGTACCTCTTGCATCAGAATAGAACTGGAATGCTCCAGCTTTGCTTTATGCCTGGCCATGAGAGCTATGCACGTAAGGACAACCCCGACTTTCGGATGACGTGAACCTAATTTGAAACACATAAGGCTGAGAACAATTATTCAATTTCAACTTCTACCCTATCTAATATCAACACAAGCTGTAATCAGTTGACAAGCCTAACCAAAATGCTCTTCAGCTTTCGTAAGTGCACTTGTCAGCATCTTCTCTGCGTCAGCGAAGTTCCTGAAGATAAAAAGTATTAGACTCTAAAAACTTAAACAAGAAGGAATTGGCGGAAAATGTAACAACCCTAAGTTCAATATTGACCAGGATTTGGATACCAAACACCTGGATACCTGGTTTTGTTCCTAGGCTTTTTAAGACCAAAACGGACTCAACTGACCTGTCAGTTGGCCAAAAGAATGTCTGACTTGGAACTTTAGTTGTCATCTGTCCCACGGCTAATTCTCATTTGTAACTGCTGCAATGAGCATGCTAGATGTAATTTCGGTCAGTTCTTATTTTTGTGACCCACTTCATGGCAATTTTAGGTGTTTAGGTGGTAAACGAACAAACCTCCATATGTTCGAAAAGGCAGTCCTTGGGTGTTTAGGTGGTAGGAAGTACACTGGCGTCATCTGACCTAAAGACGATGAAGAAGGTCATGTAGATTCCCTCATTCGCCATTGCTGCCCAGACAGCCCTACCCCAAAGTCTGACTTGGAGTCCATGCCGCCATTTGTCACTGTACTGGGTCTTGTCGTGTTTGAAACTAATTGAGGCATTTGTCTCACCCTCACCCTCATTGCTTGTTCAGAACTCTTAACTTTCTACTTCTCTGTAGATAATTAGTGCTCGGCTAAAGGCTTAAAACCTTTAATCTGAAAAGCTGCTGTCAAGTATGCGGCCCGTAAGAACTTCCAACCATTGGCTACTATCTCTGATGCATACCGAGACAACCTTACATATACATCTCCAAAATCACCGAGAGACACCTTCACTCGATCTAGGTTGTAGGACAGAGTTTTTTTTATCACAAGGGATGTTTGTTCATCTACAAAGTGCATTCGTCAAATTTATCCTATCAGGTCTAATGTTTAAATTTCCATGAAGAGGGTCACATGTGAAAAATTACAACCAGCAGGCCTGTCACAGCAGCAATGAATGTTATGAACGATGTACAAGACGACCACAAGAAGGTGAAATGTATCTGTTTCAACCAAAAGCTTACCCGGAATGAGCTTCAAGTTGACCTAAAGCACAGCTGGCCCCTACTAGAACCTCTGCTGAGACCATATTACCAGTTGCCAAACTGGACGGATCAACAGAGCTCTCAGTCTCTGGCACCCCTTGAATTACCTTCTGGTAATACTCCTTCGCCGAAGAAAATTTTCCACTAGCATGTAAGAACTCCCCATGTGATAACACAGCAATCCCTGCAAGTTCCATAAATGATGCATAAATAAACCGGTAATGAATTATATGACTTACAAGTTACAACAATCAATAAATTTCATATCTACCTGGAAAATACTTGTCTTCTGGTAATGAACTATATGAATTACAAGTTACAACTATCAATAAATTTCTTAACTACCTGGAAAATTCTTTTCCTCCGGAGCCACCCCATAGTACGTCTCTGCTGAAATACAACACCAGCTCATCTTTCAGTCATTTCTTCAAATATGTCTATAACAACACAAACACTAAACACCAGATCAAAACACAAGGAGTCATTAAACACTACAATTCACTCACCTGTTCCATGATTCCCGAGAACTAACTCCACAAGTCCCTTGATCGCTTTAGCCCGATAGTTTATCACTTCAAAGTCATGAGAACTATGTTTAAGGTTGGAATTCAAGAGTTGCAAGCAAGTATCTGCTATTTTGGACGAAGCCATATCCTACGCATACATAAAAAATTTGACTCCGAAATTAATCAAAACTTCACAATAACACCAATAAATGAAAATAGCAAAACGGTTGAGTTGTTATACCTGCCCCATTTCTAAGTTGAGTCCAATTAAACCTTCCATTGCAGCAACTACAAGTTTCCCCAAAAACTCAATTAATAACCATTCAAGAACCCTAGTATTCAAAACCAACTAAACAAAACTTATAAATTACCTTTAACACCCAAATTAGAATGAGTTAACCCTTGAATCTTTTCTAATTTTTCCATAGCACCGCTGTAATCACCTCTTTCATATAATAAAGTAGACATAGCTAATAGAGCAATTCCTTGTATATCCTCCTCTCGTGTATTACTAGAGATACATTGTTCCAATACCAATAAACCTTGTCCATATGATTCATCTGTTCTTTGTGATCTTGCATGATTAACACCATAATTTATCATTTGTAAGGCAACAGGATCGACCTCGGAGACATTTGATGAGTAGTATCTTGGGAGTTTTGAAGATGGAATGAAGTGGTTTATAGCCGATGGACACACTTCGGATAATTTAATGGCTCTGATTACAGTATTTACAAATTTTCCCGATGAACGAATCATTTTTTCTTTCTTTCGTCTTCAATTTCTCCACGGAGGTGCTCTTGTTTCATGGGTACTATTTAGGGCTTTGCAGGCACTCGTCATGTATAGTTAGTAACGCTGGTAACACGGATGCCAAGAATATCTTGCGCGGTTGGAGCAACTCCAATGGGCACCATCAAATTCGAGGGCTTACTTGTCCCATATTAAGCCGAGCGGGTCAATATGAGACGGTCGGGTCAAGCTGAGACGAGTCTCGTCTCAATGTGGGATGATCGTCCCAAATTGATCCGATCACAATCGGATTTACAAAGGCCAGTTTCTTGCCCTTATGAATAATCAATCCATTGAAATAGTTAACTCACACCAAAATTCAATGTATTTTTGAATTTTTTTCATTATAATTTTTTTCTCTTGAAATGTCTCATAGGCTATTTCTCTTTTTTGTGAAACTAAATTTGAGGCTGTTGTAAATAAGATATGTGGTAATTTAAAAAAAAATGAAAATGGTGAAAAGGAAAGAGTTGTGCAAGTGTTAGAAGTTAATCCAGAAAAATGTCCTGCTAAAAGGCAAAGAAAAGCTTAAGTTTTGAAAGGTAACAACCGAAGTTTCAAAAACAAAGGAGAAACAGTTCACGAGCACGTTGAACGGAAGATGCGTTAAATGAAGAAAACCAGGAGGCGAAAGATTGTACTAGATTTTTAATGATGATATTATTTAAGTTCTTATTATTGTCTAAGTTTATATCTTGTAAAAGAAGTGACGGCAATATTAATTAATGAAAATATTTAGACCTTAAATTAGACTCATATTTAATATTAAGCAATAATTATTACATTTAGACTTGCATATAAAGTAACTTGATTTTGTAACGACAACAATAACATCAAACTATATATCAAATCCAGATACATAAGCCTTATAGAGTTCATAGCATTCAAAGTGCTTAAACTCTCTTCTGTTTTCTTCAATAAAGTGGGTTGAGCCATGGTTTTCTGAAAAATAGATAAACAACAAGTTAACATGATTTTAATTAAACTATGATGTAGTTGCTCAATGGACAAAGGTATTAAGATAGTCACCAGTTCTTCGTTGGACAATCCAGAATTATTATGGTGAACCATCCACAACATTCTTAAATATTCATTTCGCAGGGCCACAAACATTTGGCACGCCCTTTCCCAGAAATAGTCACTAATCATATTTTATGTTACAATATGCAAGCCAAAATCGAATAAGAGTAACACCTTCTTCCATAGTAAAGAGAGGGAGAGCCTTTTGGGTGCAGTACAGATGTGATTGAGATGGACCATCTTTAAGGATATGGAAACAAACTTTGTAAAGAAAAGGTTTGCCGTGAGTTTTCTACCATTCATCTAGAAGGTAGAAGGCATTGAACCTGTGAAGTTTTCTAAAGATGTTGAAACAAGCTAAAAACTAAAAAGGTTTTCCGTTAGTTTGTTGACATGTAGCTGCAGTTCTTTGGATCACTTTCGCTTCAGTTTCGTCGTTAAGCCTATTTCGGTTTATCTGCATTAGCGTACCAAGAAACTGGTTGACGACACGACAAATTGATTGAAAACGAGCACACAATCCACTTGCATCATGGTTTCTATGATTCTGTGTTTCTACAACGTACATTGTAAAAACTTGTTGCCAAAAAGTCATTTGAGAAAAATTCGTAACACTGTGGATATTTTCTCTTGTTTGAAAAACATAAGCTGTTGAAATTGCTAAATCTACTTCTTGAGAAACTTAGGACCACGACTTTTTGATGACCAGTTATATCAATATCTGAGACTTCTAATTACTGGGGATGGTGCGGGTTTTGGTCATTTACAGAAGAGATTAGCTACCTTACCTATCAAAGATGGTGGACTTGGCATTTATACCATGGCTGACACTCGTGCTTATTGTTATCTTGCTTCTCAGAGCCAGACTACTTCAGTGCAGAAAGTGATCCTTGGGAATTTATTCTCAACGGACAAAGGTTCAGCTTATCAGTTGGCTCTTCAGACCTTCACCCAGGTATGTGGATTACCGTCTACTTACTGTGTCGATGATTCTGCCCCCCCCTCCCCCACCCCCCCACCCCTTCCATGCATTCCCTGACAGTAGTTTATTTTGATGCAGTTAAGAAGCAAATCCCAGACCAATTTCATGTCTGTAAGATATTCCATCATATGGCAATGTAATCGTGTCAAGCACGCACAAGACTATCTTTTGGCGGTACCTATTAGTGGGCTTAATCAATGCCTCGGACCTAGACAATTTAGAGTTGTGCTTTGTTATCGCCTCGGTATTCCTTTGTTTGTTGAGAATAGTTCATGCCCAAGTTGTAGCAAATCTATGGACATCTTTGGTGATCATGCGCTTCATTGTGCTAAGGATATTGGGTATAAGTTTCGCCATGATTTTGTTCGTGATGCTATCATCGACATTTGTTACAAAGCCAAAGTACATGCGCGCAAAGAGGTTTCTCTTGATCTTCGGTCAGATGATGATAGAGATCTAAAGCCTGCTGATATACTTGTTCTTAACTGGGAAAATGGGAAAGATGTTTGTATGGATGTTACAAGTGTCTCTCCATTCACTGGTGATGGTGTCCGCTCCTTTGTCCCCGGAAAGGATATTTCTGGTGCGGTTTCTCGTAAACGTGCCAAATACTTGGACAAGTGTGCTGCACACGGATATGGTTTGGGTGTTCTGGCTTTCTCTACTTTAGGGGAACTTGGTGAAGATACTATTGTTTTTTTCAAGCGTCTAAAGAATTGTTTAGTTAGCAATGACGCTAGTAGCGGCCTAGGTAGTTTTATTTTTTATAGATTAGATGTTGCAATTCAAAGAGGAGTTGGAGCCCAGCTTGTCGCTAGGTTACCAACCAAAATCTTTGTATGATTCCAATAATATTGAGCATTTGATAAAAAAAACTGTTAACTTTTATGATCGTGATAGTAACACGTTGTCTCATCACTTTCATTCTATTAGCAATATGAAGTTGGTGAATGTGTAGCTCTAATCATGCCAATGCATTGATACAAAAAAAGCAGTGATGATGAATTGGATGTGGTAAGAATAAATTTGTATTTCACTTGGTAAACAATTTAGTTTCGCTACTCTTCTAATTAAATTATTTTTCCCATATTGCTTATTACAGGAATTAAAAATGTCAAGAACATTGGAAAATAACCCATAAAAGTGGATTCCAATACAAAAGTTGTTTCAACATTCTGAGGGTGCTTAACAGATTTAGCCTATACTATTAGAGGTAATCAAGTGCCAACAAGATTCCCATATGGTCATATTTCGGAGAATTTTATAATGGTATACTAATTTATTCACCAAAAACAACTTCAATACCACCTACTAATGGATCTCCAAGTAGTCAGGAACATCACAATTCTAATTCCCATGTTCAATAAAAATACCAAAAGAAGCAAAGGAGCAGTGGTCCAAAAAGATGCAAAGGTAACAAGAGACGAAGCCTGAAAGCAGCATCTGGTTCAACAATTGAATTTAGCATGGCCGAATACATGGATAACAATCGTCAGACAGAACTAGCTAGATCAGCAGAGCGGGGCCTGGTGATAAGGAAACTTCGGGAAAAAAATATATTTTATGAGGACAACATTACAAGTAATTTAACAACAACAAAATTCTTTCCATGAACACTTAATAAAATGAATCCTCTATAATATATGTTTTGGGAAAGGGAAGCGGTTAAGGTAGAACAACAATTGGATGAACAATAAACCCCACAACTTACCCGGTATGAGGATGACAATGTCTCTGAAAAATAAGAAGATGAATACCACTTTGATTAAATAGCTCTGCTTCAATGTAGTAGTTAAGTATTATTTAAGTCTGGAAATAAAATGTACCATCTAGTTTTAGTTTAATATGCTGGTTGAGTTTTAACTTAAATTTAATAGGTAGTTATAATGTAATTTTTATGCAAAATCAAATGTATTAATTTTTAACTTATCACTTAATTTAAACAGTCTCACTTTAGATCTTCTTTCAAATTACATTAACTCTTTAAAATACTTAAAATATAACAACTTTTAATCTAACTTATCAATTAATTTGCTTAGTTTTCACCAGCGCATGTAGCTTCTTCTCTAACCAAGAGGTGCACAGTCGGATCTTTCCTAAGTTGTCCATATAAGTCTGGATTTTAAATTCTGTCAGTTGCAAATCTATATTTTTTTGCAGGACGACCATGGAACACTTCAATATTAGACCTCAAAAGACCATGGAACACTTCAATATTAGACCTCAAATACTCATGTTCATAACTAGTATAAGTATGATAACGTCGGGTTTCCTCACTTGCATAATTTTGTTCATTTCTTGAAGATCGAAAAAAGACACGGCTCATAAATGATGGCGAGGTTACTTTTCAAAATTCCAAATACGCATTCAACGTCCTTCCTCGGAGCCATTTGTTGCATGCTAAAATACTGCTTATCTTTTGAAGCTTGGGACCGGCTGACTGTAGGCTTGAACTAAAGCAGATGATTGTGGTGGATCTCGTCTGCCAGATAATACCCCTAAGTATGGTTATGATCGCTGATGGTGAAATTACATTGTGACGCGAGCCCATGCTTAAGATCTTCAGATAATGGATATTTATGCAAAACATTGGTGTCATTTCTTGAAGACGAAGTTCAAAAAAACATGACAAATCCGACAATCATAAGTAGTTGAAGCTTTGAAAACAACCGTCGGTTTTGCGTAATGACCCTTATGTTGACCTTCCCGTTCAATGGGACATGACCGCCACACCCAATGCATGCAATCAAGACTATATATCATTCTTGAAAAACCCCTAGTTGTGTTTTGGATAACAATTTTGTCAACATCTATCTGAGTAGGTCTTCGTAGGAAAGTTTGACCAAATGATCGACTACTGTGTCGCAAAATATTCAAGATAATTGAATGTGGTTATTTTTACCATACAAATGTACTCATCTGTAAATCCGATGAGTACATGTCGTGCATAATATTCAGAGGGTTACAATGATTTTTTGTTCATGACTAAAGCCTCGTACATGTCGTGCACATACTGATAATTAAATAAAAGTTGTAACTGACGAAGCTCGACAATAATTCAATTGGTGATGAAAATCTTGATCAAAAGACACACATCCATCATTGACATAGTTATGCATCATCTTGTCATGGTAAAATGCCGCTCTCGCCACGTCCGTCTTCTAATGAAAACTTTTTTGGGCTCTAAAGGCTTAGGTGTTATCCATGATTGTAGTTGCACCATAACATTTCACTGACTTATAGCCTCATTTGACTTTTCATTTAATTAATGAAAAATCTCTAAATATGTTTTTTGCTCTTCTTCGTACAAAGTTTCATCCATTTTCATATTTTCTTCAGAAGAATCAAAATCAGGATTCATGATTGAAGACAAATTAAATTGAATGAAATCATGAGAAAATTGATATGTATAAATATAGTTATCATGTTGTGAAAGAAAATTGAAATGACAAGGGTACCAAGTACACCACAATTTTTTAGATATCGACCTATATGATAGATACCTTGCGTGATCTAATATAGACATAGACTGTCAAGAAAATAACAACCACAAGGTATACACTTGGTATATAGTATAAGTCTGCAACTGAAACTAACTATAGGTATCAAACCCAAGTGTTTGGATTAACGTACAAGTGAAATTATTTTATTATAATAAAATAATAATTATATAATGATGAAAGTAAAGTAAAAGCACATAACAAGATTTTGTTAATGAGTAACCCGCCAATGCAGAAAACCCCCGAGACCTGGTCCAATTTTGAATACTCTCAGAATTTAGACGATGTACAAAGACTACTACCAACTTTGTATAGTTGAGACCAAGTAAACTACCAATAGTTACCTAGTTTACTCAGTATCCTCGCGCTTTCAACCAATCTGGCCAGCGCACGTGATTCCTAAGATATAGTCTGTTAGAGCATAGCTCGGTCAACCTCGCATGCGTTTCCATCTCAAGCATGTTTGTCAATGTTAGTGATCAAAATTATAAGTCTTGATTTCTAGCCTACATAGCTAAGTCTCGGACTAGGATAGAAAAGTGTAGTTGAGCTCAAGGACTTCATGGCGATTCATCATACAACGACGAAGATCTATACAAGGAACCGTGGAACTTCATTAACAAAAAGGTATGTGGAGACTTGAACTTATCTATCACTCAAAAGTCTATCTCTTCTATCTCCTACTTCTTATGAGACAAAAGTCGTATGCTATATATACTAGATCATACACATTTGACATTTCGAGCTGAGCATTCGTTGCTTATCTTTTATCTCGAAATCGTGTGTTGGTAAAGCGTTTCGCTTTGATCAAGTTTATCTTCACCTAGTGACGAAAGTCATGAAAAGTTTCAATCACTTTGAGAATTGCTCTAACGTGAATCGGTCTGTGAATAACGGCTACATAGCGTTCTCTGAGAATGTCTCAATGATTGAAATGAGAGTTTAGATTACATGACCATGTATCCCTTGAACCGAAGTTTTCGAACTTTGTTGATCAAGAGAAATCGGGAGGATTGTGGAATTGGTCCGCCAAGTCCGCGAACCCAGTCCGCAGACTCAGTCCGCGAACTGTCGGAAGTTCTCGACCGAGAATTTCTGCTGGATTTTTCAAAACTCGTTTGTGTGCTAAGTCCGCAAACTCAGTCCGCGAACTGGCAGAAGTTCTCTTTCTGAGAATTTATGCTGAGTTTGGAAAACTCAACCGATTAACTTAAGTCCGCGAACTTGTTTGTGAACTTAAGAGGTTATGATCTAAAGATGTGCTCTGAACATGAAACATTAAATTATTAAGGAATGTTTTATGCAAACCGTGGCTATAATGTTCATGAGCCGATTCAGTCGAATCGAATCATCTTTGTTTCAATTGTGTCTTGTGTAGTTACATAAGATCTCATAGCAATTGAACAACTCTTTAACTAGTTCATTTGAGTCAATTGAACTAGTTATGGTGAATAAGAACAAGGTTAATATGAAATGCTCATATGATTAACCTTTTGGGTTACCATGTTGAACCAACATACACGTACACGTTTGGGCATGGTTTTCAAGAACCCAGTAAACGTCTACCCAAGTGTGTGTGACAAGCTAAGTTTTCGATCTAGCGGTTGAGAAATATTAGCTTGAATCTAAATCAGGTTTTCATCTAACGGTGAATAAGGATTTCTTTGTAACTAAGGCAAAACCCTGATTTGAAGGCTATATAAAGGAGACATCTAGCATTGTGCAAAACTAATCCCCACACGTCTGTGTGCTAGTAGTGCGCCCGCTAGAGTCGATCTCCATTAACCTTTGATTTTCTTCTATAAAATCAGGTTAACGACTTAAAGACTTCATTGGGATTGTGAAGCCAGACCGATACTACTTTATCGTAGTTGTGTGATCTGATCTTGCATCTTCTATCGTACGAGTACAATCGATTGATTGACTTGAGATCGTGAGAGTTCTCCGATAGGCAAGATAAAGAAGTCACAAACATCTTCGTCTCACTGTTTGTGATTCATCGACAAACCGCCTGTGTAGTCAGGAAGGATTGTAGAGAGGTGATTGATTAATCTAGGTTGTTCTTCGGGAATATAAGACCGGATTATCAATTGGTTCCTGTTCACCTTGATTTTAGATCAAAAGACGGAACAAAACCTAGGGTTTATCTGTGGGAGACAGATTTATCCTTTGATAGACTTTTCTGTGTGAGACAGATCTGTTTATTATCAAGTCTGTGATTTTGGGTAGCAGCATCTCTTGGTTGTGGGTGAGATCAGCTAAGGGAATCAAGTGCGTAGTATCCTGCTGGGATCAGAGGCGTAGGAGTGAAACTGTACCTTGGATCGGTGGGAGACTGATTGAGGTTCAACTATAGTCCAGTCCCAAGTTATTATGCAGTAGGCTAGTGTATTTAGCGGCTTAATACAGTGTGTATTCAATCTGGACTAGGTCCTGGGGTTTTTCTGCATTTGCGGTTTCCTCGTTAACAAAATTTCTGGTGTCTGTGTTATTTTTTTTCCGCATTATATTTTATATAATTGAAATAATACAGGTTATGCGTTCGTGATCATCAATTGGAAATCCAACCTTTGGTTGTTGATTGATATTGATTGATCCTTGGACATTGGTCTTTGGTACCGTCCAAGTATTCCTTGTATTTGATAAAGACTCGCTATTGTTTTTAGCTTAAGTAAAAATCAAATCAAGAGAGAGATATTAACTCCTTGAGATACTTTTATCTAGATTGAGTCTGACTATCTAGTTGATTCTCTAGCAATGTATTTCGGAGTTAGTCCATACAGATTGCTAAGCGAAATATTGGGTGGTGTTGTTAGACCCCCGCTTTTTCAATTGGTATCAGAGCAGGCAAACACGTTCAAGACCTAACAAGTATGTGTTTGTAGCGATATGACTCTATGGACAGAAGTGTTATCTTTTTTTAACGTACCACCAGTCCTCTATGGCTCAAACTATCTATGGTGGAAAGTTGTTATGCAATTTTCTTCAGTCGCATGACTTCCAATCATGGATATGTATTGTGAATGGCTATGAGACTCCCGTTGTTATGGAAAGAGATGTTGTTGTACTAAAAGATTTATGTATGTACAATACTGCCAAAATAGTTGGTGCAAGCCAAAACTCCGACGGGTTGAACGCCATCCTACATGTTGTTTCCCCAAACCTTAGACATCATGTGATATCATGCACTACGCCTAAAGAAGCTTGGGATACTTTAGAAAGCGTATTTGAAGGTAACCCCAGTGAAAAGGAATCTAGGCTTCAAAACCTTAATTCCGAATGCGAAGACCTTTCCATGGCAGAAGAAGATTCGTTCGACGATTTTTATCACAAACTGTCTGAAATTGTTAATGCATCATGTGCATTGGGTAGGATAATTCCTGAAAAGGAAATCGTGATGAAAATCCTTCGATCGTTGCCATCCATATAAGAATCTAAAAGACATGCCATCTTTGAAGGAAATAACCTTAATACTCTTTCACGAAACACACTGGTCGGAAAAATTAGAATTTTCAATCGCGAATATATGGCAACAGAAGATCATCATTTGCTTGGCAACCGTGTCACCTCTCCTGATCATAAATCTTGTCATCCAAAATTGACGAAAGAGAAAAGTGAGAATTGTTTTATTTCTACATTGTCTTTGTTTATACAAAAACTTAAGAAGATCCTCAGACGTAGTAAAAGAAAGTCTCAAAAGGAAACTTCGTTAGTCAATATAAAGGATAAGAATACCAAGAAGATCCGTACTAATGAAACTGGTCTTATGTGTGTTCAAGCCTCTTCGAAAAATCCTGAAACAGAGATAAGAGAGATAACTAAAGCATGGATGAATACTCTTGATTATTGTCCTGAGAAAATCCATGATTGCTCCCTCAGTCTTTTTGCTGAAAATCATTCTCATGATTCCTTCGTGACATGTCCGCCTGTGTTGGATCAGCAAACCTCTCCTGATTTTGTGTTGAACTCCAGGAGTTTATCGGAAAAGAGTCTACCAAATCACTCCGTTCAGTTGAGTTCACCTCAGGATCATCTTAGCACGTCAAATCAAAAACAGTCCTTCCTGGCTAACCGTAGTATGCTGAAAACAAAAAGGAAGTCTACCTTTCATCAAAAGGTGTTTTCAAAAACGGTGCGAAATTTGCAAAATCTGCAGTCAAGTTTTCTAAAACTCTGATCACAATGGATAAGCAGAAACCTAGTGAAATGGGTGGTTTCTCTCTTTGCAAAGATTATCCCAGTCCAATCTTGGATTGGAAGACTTATGCTCAGTAATCTTGTTGAAAAATGATTCTTGTGTTCTCTTCCTCTTATACAAGAATCATAATATACAAGGGGACTGTAACATATTTTTTTTGTGCTTGTTCAGGTCTTGTTCGTGAACGGCTTCAGCTTTTTTTGATAACCAACTTCTGTTAGGATTTGGTAAAAAGGGTGTTTCTGGGAATTCTACACCTGTATTCCTTTTAAAAGGCTCTACCTCTTCAGCACTCTCATTTCATCCTCTCTATCATGTCCTCCCCTAGTCTGTCAAGTAAAGAAAGTGATGTATGGACAGTTCTATTTCCCTCTACGAAGATTCGTTTCGATTCTTCTGACAATGAGATGTGTTATGACAAACATGTCTCTTCTTCTGATGAAAACCCTTCTGTCTCTCAGTTTGATAAGCTCTCTCTAACCATGAATCTCGTTTTGGAACATGTTCGTGCTCTGAAAAATGAACTTGAAGTGTCTTCCAAAAAACTTGAGAAGAAAATGGATAGTCTTGAATCAAGGATTGACCTAATCGAAGATGAGCTTGAAGAATATAGGGAATACGAGAAGAATATTCAAGGTAAGTGAAATGATTGATAAGAGGTATAGATACCTAGTATGTATTCTTTTTGGATTAGTTGGAAGAATAACTATTGCTTTGAATAACGATGATTGTGACTATACATAGTTATTTTTGTTTTCATCTTCTTATGTTATTTTTTAGGTTTATTGGTATTAAATTCTAAAAATATTTGGAGGATGATGTTTATTGCAGTATTTTAATGGTTTGTGATATTGCAATATTTTTATGGGATATGTATTGTTTACGTCCGTGAACTTGAAGGTCCCATATTACAGTCAAAAGTAAAGTCGTTCACGAATCGGTATTTGTATTGATGAAAGGACGAATGGACTTTTGACATATACAAAATTTATGTCTATGCAGTCATGTATTTGATGGAAAATAGGATAAAATATTTTGTTCAACAAGGATAAAGTTTATTATGTCGTTATGATGGAAAATAGAATAGATCCTTGTATGTTATCCACGGTATTGATCTTCATTGATCGATTTTATTATGTTTTACCGTGAAGGCTCAATTGTGTGTCTTATGTTGAGCACCTTACAACTAAGTCGATTTACCTTGGCTTTGTTGGTTGTTCCATAAGATGTTATATGTCGAGCATTAGAAACTAAATTAATCAACTAGTTTGGTTATTTAGTTAGTACTCCATAAGTCTTCTTTCTTATGTTGAGTACATGTACGGTTAAGGTTATCATATTCTATGATGAACTTAGTCAGGGTTCCATAAGTTCTCTTATGTTGAGCCCAAAATAATTAAATTAATTACTTCGGTGATTAGTTTGGTTGTTTGTATTCCAATTAGATTAATTATAGGTTCTCTTGTAATTAATCTAGTTGAGTTTTCATATATTCCACAAGTTCTTGTGTTGAGTATATGAAAGGCTACACTATCATGTTATTTGGTTAATGTAGTCATATATTCCGTAAGGTTTTCCTTATGTTGAGTATTTGAACGGTTAAGTTAGTCATCTCCGTTTGATTGACTTAGTCGTAGCTCCGTGAGTTTACTTATGTTGAGCACTTTCAATTAAATTGATCACTTTTGTGGTATGATTTAGTTGTGTATTCCAATTGAATTAATCATGGGTTTACTTGTGGTTAATTTGGTTGAGCTTTGGATATATAAATCATTCCTATGGTTTTTGGTGTCCAATAAAAGATCCTTCTTTTCTTTCGAAATTAAGGTCGCTCTTGTTGTTCTCTCGGGAATGACATCAAATGGGGGAGAGTTCTTTTGAACTTGTGCTTAATGGTAATATCTTGCGGGGAGTGCGGATGTGGATTTTATAGGGGTTATCTTGTATCTTAAAACTCCTTGATGAATGTTGTTAGATTCGGCTATTAGATTGCATCTAAATTAAGTTGGTATGTATTTTTTTTTTGGTCATGAAATGTCTCTTGTGGAAATTTCATTATGATCCCATTCTTGTACCTTTGCCAATTTTATTGACAAAAAAGGGGAGAAATATTGTAGTTCACACTACAATTACATATGGTTTTCGGATCATTGTGTAAGGGGGAGTGGTTTCCATGATCGATATGGAGTATTGACTAAGGGGGAGTGATACATATCACCGTAGTATAATTGTTAAAGTTGTGATACAATTGGACTTTGATGTTATATAATAATACTATGACACTATATAATAATGATCGAGAATATCGATTTCTCTCATTGTTATAGCTACGGATCTTCAATAACGATGGTGCTAAACTTACAACCTTTAGGATCATTAGAGTACTTGGAAGGACGAAGATTTCAAGGAACGTTGAAGATTAGACTATGGAATAGGAGCCACTAAAGTTTATCTTTTTTGTATTTCATATGTATTAATAGTTTTGTCACTAAAATTGACAAATGGGGAGATTGTTAGAGCATAGCTCGGTCAACCTCGCATGCGTTGCTATCCCAAGCATGTTTGTCAATGTTAGTGATCAAAACTATAAGTATTGATTTCTAGTCCACATAGCTAAGTCTCGGACTATGATAGAAAAATGTAGTTGAGCTCAAGGACTTTATGGCGATTCATCATACAACGACGAAGATCTATACAAGGAACCGTGGAACTTCATCAACAAAAAGGTATGTGGAAACTTGAACTTATCTATCACTCAAAAGTCTATCTCTTCTATCTCCTACTTCTTATGAGACAAAAGTCGTATGCTATATAGACTAGATCGTACATATTTGACATTTCGAGCTGAGCATTCATTGCTTATCTTTTATCTCGAAATCGTGTGTTGGTAAAGCGTTTCGCTTTGATCAAGTTTATCTTCACCTGGTGACGAAAGTCATGAAAAGTTTCAATCACTTCGAGAATTTCTCTGACGTGAATCGGTATGTGAATAACGGCTACATAGCGTCCTCTGAGAATGTCTCAATGATTGAAATGAGAGTTTAGATTACATAACCATGTATTCCTTGAACCGAAGTTTTCGAACTTTGTTGATCAAGATAAATCGGAAGGATTGTGGAATTGGCTTGCCAAGTCCGCAAACCCAGTCCGCAGACTCAGTCCGCGAACTGTCGGAAGTTCTCGACCGAGAATTTCTGCTGGATTTTCCAAAACTTGTTTGTGTGCTAAGTCCGCGAACTGGCGGAAGTTCTCTTTCCGAGAATTTCTGCTGAGTTTGGAAAACTCAACCGATTAACTTAAGTACGCGAACTTGTTTGTGAACTTAAGAGGTCATGATCTAATGATGTGCTATGAACATGAAACATTAAATTACTAAGGAATGCTTTATGCAAACCGTGGCTATAATGTTCATAAGCCGATTCAATCGAATCGAATCATCTTTGTTTCAATTGTGTCTTGTGTAGTTACATAAGATCTCATAGCAATTGAACAACTCTTTGACTAGTTCATTTGAGTCAATTGAACTAGTTATGGTGAATAAGAACAAGGTTAATATGAAATGCTCATATGGTTAACCTTTTGGGTTACTATGTTGAACCAACATACACGTACACGTTTGGGCATGGTTTTCACGAACCCAGTAAACGTCTACCCAAGTGTGTGTGACAAGCTAAGTTTTCGATCTAACGGTTGAGAAATATTAGCTTGAATCTAAATCAAGTTTTCATCTAACGGTGAATAAGAATTGCTTTGTAACTAAGGCAAAACCCTGATTTGAAGGTTATATAAAGGAGACATCTAGCATTGTACAAAACTAATCCCCACACATCTGTGTGCTACTAGTGCGCCCACTAGAGTCGATCTCCATTAACCTTTCATTTTCTTCTCTAAAATAAGGTTAACGACTTGAAGAATTCATTGGGATTGTGAATCCAGATCGATATTACTTTATCGTAGTTGTGTGATCTGATCTTGCATCTTCTATCGTACGAGTACAATCAATTGATTGACTTGAGATCGTGAGAGTTCTCCGATAGGCAAGATAAAGAAGTCACAAACATCTTCGTCTCACTGTTTGTGATTCCTCGACAAACCGCTTGTGTAGTTAGGAAGGATTGTAGAGAGGTGATTGATTAATCTAGGATGTTCTTCGGGAATATAAGACCGGATTATCAATTGGTTCCTGTTCACCTTGATTTTATATCAAAATATGGAACAAAACCTAGGGTTTATCTGTGGGAGACGGATTTATCCTTTGATAGACTTTTCTGTGTGAGACAGATCTGTTTATTATCAAGTCTGTGATTTTGGGTTGCAGCAACTCTTGGTTGTGGGTGAGATCAGCTAAGGGAATCAAGTGCGCAGTATCCTGCTGGGATCAAAGGCGTAGGAGTACAACTGTACCTTGGATCGGTGGGAGACTGATTGGGGTTCAACTATAGTCCAGTCCGAAGTTAGTATGCAGTAGGCTAGTGTCTGTAGCGGCTTAATACAGTGTGTATTCAATCTGGACTAGGTCCCGAGGTTTTTCTGCATTTGCGGTTTCCTCGTTAACAAAATTTCTGGTGTCTGTGTTATTTCTTTTCCGCATTATATTTTATATAATTGAAATAATACAGGTTGTGTGTTCGTGATCATCAATTGGAAATCCAACCTTTGGTTGTTGATTGATAATGATTGATCCTTGGACATTGGTCTTTGGTACCGTCCAAGTATTCCTTGTATTTGATAAAGACTCGCTATTGTTTTTAGCTTGAGTAAAAATCAAATCAAGAGAGAGATATTAACTCCTTGAGATACTTTTATCTAGATTGAGTCTGACTATCTAGTTGATTCTCTAGCAAAGTATTTCGGAGTTAGTCCATACAGATTGCTAAGCGAAATATTGGGTGGTGTTGTTAGACCCCCGCTTTTTCATAGTCCACTATCTTAAGTTGCTTCACCAGTCATGAATAATTCTTGCACTCAACTCTTTTTGATCGTATTCCGAAACAATAAAGGACTATTCTGTTCTCGTTAACTTCTCTCTCAATCTCAAGAAGTAAATCAGAGATTTGGTGGAGTCAAACAAAATTTCTTGCATTTAATCTAATAAACTCCTTTGTTTGGATTAGATCAACCAATATATAGATTACCAAGATAACCATATCTAGGTTTAGAAACTGTCATATTCGGATCCTGAAAAAGATCACTAAATGATATCTTTCCGCCTATAAACGACTAGCAAGATATCTATCAAGATAAACAAACCTAAGTTGGATCCCAGACGATCAAATATGTGCATGCAGTAAATCAGAAACCAATAAGAAATCTTTTTTGTCTTTAAATATTCAATGTCTTTTATGTACCTGCACAAATAAACTTGATTCCACTTATGATCGATCACACACATAACGGAATTTTGTTAACAATGGATGATCACAAGTTTATCGTCAGATCTGAACTATTGTCAATCCTTGATCTATTTTGAGTGACCTTATGTCAGAAGAGAAGACTCTAAAGAATAATTAAACTATGTGCAATCAAGAGTTAACAACCGTTAGTCAATTAAATCAATAATCGAAAACTAAAAACAATACAAATTCTAGTTTCCCACCAATAGTACCCATCTATACACTTCTTGATCCCACAAAAATCTTTAAATTAGCGGACATAAGAGATCTTGCCTAATTATGTTACTCTCCTCTTCAAGATAGTATTACAAATAATACTATTAGTCGGCTACCAGAATGACTACAAAATTAAGTGCATGTGTCAGGACAAGTTTGTATGAAGAACAAACTTCACTATTTATAGACCAAGGTAGTTTGGAAATCAAGAAATTTCTATAACCGAAAATATTCTAAAGATATGCAATAAACACTAATTTTCGGTTTTGTATAATTCAAACTAATATCCAACTCATATACCGAAATCCCTCATGGATGACAACTCAATATTATCTAGTATAAAAGTATACTTTACGAATATATCTTCAAGAGATATGTTTTACTTGCTGGAAAAATAAAACATACATATTCGAGAATCTCAAAAGAAGATTCACAAACTTTTCTGTTTGAGATCTCATCTTGAGTATCCAGGAATATCTTTGAGCAATAAAAGGTAACATTTTAACACATGTTCAAATTACTCACAATATCGACATCTTGAGCTTTCCTTAATAACAACTCATATTTCGATATTCACAAAACCCTAAAGTATATGTAAAATCGGAAATAACAAAAAATTTATTGGGACCGGTCTTTCAAGAGATCCCCAATAGATATTGGTCCTGCTATAGATCCCCAAGGTAGCGATCGGTCATGCTATAGATCCGTAATACGAACCGAACCGCTAATCCTACTGATTCCTTTCAACTACAAAACAAGTTTCGCAAGCCTACTTCCTTAAAATCATGTATTTAAACATAGTTTTCTAGGTGTAGAATAAATCCTAAGTTCATTACACAATCTAGTAACAAGTTATAAAGATAGTGTATATATTGCAACTACGAGGTTCAAAGGATAAGTGTTATTCTTCGTAATTTAATATACCTAAATTGTAATACAACTTGTATATTCTTCCTTGACACTTCGATCATAATAAAATGATAAAGTCTTTAATACTATCTAGATTTTCATTTTATGTTTTCAATCTAAACAACTTGAAAGTAACGTAGATATAAATGGAAACAAGTCAAACCTTGTATTACTAACCTCGAACATAAGGATGATGGGTTCGATGATGTCGATAAGTCTTCAAATTCTCCAGGTCTTCAGAGTAACACTTGTGTGTCTTAACATTTCTAGACTTCCTAGTCTAACCTAACAAGGTTGACTCTAGTAATCTAATCAAGCGACCTTGAGTTATGGAACTATAATATGACAACCAACCTTGATATACCAACGGTTGGCAGGTTTAATCGAGCAATGCTCTAACAAAAACAATGGGTAATTTATAAGGATGACAAAAATAGTTGTTCGACATAACCATTGGCAAACTAGTCGTTGGCGGATAAACCATCACCACACGCCAAATTACAACAACTGGCAATTTAAGTTGTACGACGCAACCAAAATTACACTGTGCATCTCTTGAGTTGTTGCAAATTGAGTTTTCCATAGTGGAAAAACATTTGTTCATCCATGTGGCTGCGCAAAAATTGTTATTTTCAAATTTCCATAGGAGCTCCCCTTACAAGGGTGATTGTGAATTTTTTTTTAAAAATTTATATACTATCACAAATTTTCTAGATTTCAAGTGATTCTATGAGAGCATTATAGAAGACGGTGACTAAATACAACACATATTTATATTAAATACAATCCCCAATTAAAAGTTCAAATATTTGCAAACTTTATTTACATCGGTAAATAACACCTACCTATATCAACATTATAAGTTAGGGTTTCATGTATCATTCTCTATCAGGGATACTAAACCCACAACCAATTATGCGGGTGACACTCAAAACTCACATGCTTAAAAAAAAAATTGACAACCACGGTTAGCCTTTTCGCAGTCAACAGAAAATTGGGATTAAAACAAGATAAAAAAACAAAAGAAAAACATAATTTCCTCGCCATCAAACTCTTCCACTAACAGGACGTTCGAGGAAAGGAGAGCGTACCAAGTGCACCACCGACTCTTTTGTTCTGCAACCTGTATGGAAAAAACCTAATACAATCACAAGTAGGTCAACATTAAAGACCATCGTACAAGATTGTGTATATAGTTTCTCTCCTTCTCTTCCACAATCAATATGTATAGACCAAAAGTCGTGCACATGATTGTGTAGAAGAGTTATTGTACGATCTTAAAAATCAATACCCAGGATCAATCTAATATGTAACTGAATGATACAAGATCCAAACACCATCAAGCACGAGACTTGTAATTTATATTTCAAGATACGAATTCAACAAGAACAAGTCTTGTAGGATATAAATCAATAAGGACTCTAAGACTATCTAGATTGATTACGTACTACTTTGTGTTATTCCTACTATAGAGATAAACAATATAATGCAGGAAAATAATAACACAAGACACCATAATTTTATCAACGAGGAAAACTGCATAGGCAAAAAAACCCGACCTAATCCAGTTTAAACACAATGTTGTATTAAACCGCTACAGACTCTACCTACTAACATACTTGGGATAACATGTAGTTAAGACTCAATTAATCCTTTAAGAAATTCAATTGCATTCATGCTCCTATATGTCCCTTAAATCTCCCAAGATCGTACGCACTTGATTCTCTTAGCTGACGTGTGTTACAGCCTAATAGTTGTTTCAGCCTCAGTGGAGACTTTTGATACTTATCTGCCTATAACAGAAAGCCTATCGATTTTCCTTCTGATCTTTTAATAAAGGTTTGGAATTTTTTTTGCAGTAGAACAAGTCTAGCAACCCTCACAGATCTGAAACACTTACACTATAATCAAAGAGAAGCCTAGACACTACCACCTTATAAGAAAAAATCAAATAAGAGTTTAGATATCTATCTTGTGGAATCACAAAGTCTGATATGAAGAGAACTTTGTGATTTATATATATCTTGTTCTTTATCTAAAGATCGTGGACTTCAATAACCAGTATAACAAGATCCAATCAAAACTAAGAGAATTTTAAACTAACCAGAACCAATTGATGTTCTATTATAGTTATCTTTTTATACCATGAAGACACCCGTATGAATAATTTCTGCAATGAATAACACCCAAATTGACACAATCTCTATTTATATGTATGTGGGGTCAATAAGAGTTAAAGATTGAACGAACCCATTACTCTAAACCAACCGCTTGTTTTGGTTAAGTAACTTGCAAATTGGGGTTTTGATAAATATAAATAAGTTTTTATAGGTGATTCAACAATAAGTCCACTATTTTTGTTGATTCTTCAGCATAAGGTATGAGCATTTGATTTACAATTGACGATGAAGTGTCTTTGATGTTAATTTTGGTAGCTACGGTTGATTCATAGAGAATTAGGAAGAAACTAGAATCTCGTTTAGAGTAATAAACCTTTAGATTCCGGGAAATTAGCTCTTGACCCATTTTTCTTACCTATTCTAAACGTAACCCTACAAAAACTTGGCCATGATGGGAATTTTTTTAATTAAAAACCGAAATCACACGGACGTCCGACCTATTTACCAACGCGCATAGTTGGTAATATTGATGAGCATTGATCTTGTCATAAGGTTCATGTAAACATCGATTTTTGGTGTTTATGATTATCGATAATAATTTCCTATTGGAAAATATCTTCTTCTATTTTTGTGATTTTTGGACAAAGACTTTGTCTTATATATAGACCGGAAAATAAACAAAACTATTTTGAGTATTTTTCTCAGGATAAAATCTTTGTATTTGCAGTCCGAATTATTTTCTTAGTCTTTTAAGAAGATTTCTTGTTTACCATGAGTATTGAAAAACCTTTTTATATCATTGTTGATGGTGGATTTTTGACAACGGACAAAACTGTAAAATCATAGTTTGTATATCCCTGATCCGGCTTCAGACGTATGTACGAAATTCATTTTTTATGCTTTAGATATAAAAGCTCTTATTACGATGATCTCTGACTGATCATGTAAACTAGGTCAGAGCATAAATATGCAACGAGTGACAATACTAGAGTCCCTCTGACGGGGTTTCAATGTTCTGCGTATTTCATCATAGATATTGTGCAATTCAATATCCACTTTTGTATAGAATCGAGAATGATTGGACAACTCCCAGATGGATTGACCATTAGTGTAGAGCAAAAATAACCTCAAGATGTCACTTGTGTTGGTTGTATTATTCCCCCCAGGTGTTTCCTGACTATACAAAATAAATACTCAGAACGAGTATGATGCTTCTACAAAGGTTATGCAATCATGAATCTCTTGAAGTGTGTTAGAGCATAGCTCGGTTGAACCCACCAAGCGTTGGTATGTCAAGTTTGGATGTCATATTTTACTGAGCCAAAACTCATTTAAAGAGTCGCTTGATTATGTACTAGAGTCAACTTTGTATAGGTTAGCTTGAAAGTATTAGGATACGAGACATCACAAGTATTACCTGAAGACTTGAAGAAGTGAAGAAGTAAGAAGCTCAAACGACAACATCATCCTTCCAGTTGAGGTTAGTAATATTTGACTTGAACTGTTTCATTCCCTAACTATCTTTCAAGTCGTGCATATTGAAAACATAACTGCGAAGCATGAATGATTATACTCTAGTTAGACGTAGTATTAAGGAATACAATACGAAGTATAACGCATATCTTTTGAACTTCGTATATAAGACATCGACATAATCGTTTGAATGCTATTGTGATTATGTATGGGTATGAGGTGAAGATTTCATCCTAGGAAACAATGTTTTACATTCGTTTAAAGGAAGTAAATTCATGAACTTGTTTCGTGAATCGAAAGGGAAATATCTAGGATTATTGGTATTGTTATTCATTGCATATCTTTTGAACGAACAATATGTGTGATTAGTATAACCGCTCATGACTTGTTTATGTTCTTGGTAAAACTATTCACAAGGCCTGACTTTTGTAATTTCGGCAATTGACCATCTTTGATTTTGGAAATTGGCCATATTTTATTTTCGGAAATTGGTCGTCTATGATTTTGGCAATTGTACATCTTTTATTTTCAACAATTGTCCGTCTCTGAATTTGGAAATTGGACATCTTTTATTTTCGGTAATCGACCATCTTTTATTTTCGGAAATTGGTCGTTTCCGATTTTGGCAATTGGCAATTGGTCGTTTGTTATTTTCGACAATTGGACGTATGTTATTATTGGAAATTAGCCGTCTTTTATTTTGGCAACTAGCCGCCTCTTATTTTCTACAATTGGTCTTCTGTTATTTTTGGCAATTGACCTCTCTTACTTTGTGTTAGAGCACTGCTCGGTCAAACTCGCAAGCGTTGCTATCTCAAGCTTGTTTGTCAAGTTTAGTTGATCAAAACTATATACTTGATTTCTAATCTACTTACAAATATGTCTCAGGTTATGATGGAAGTGTGTAGTTGAGCTTCATACTTCACGGCGTTCACCAATTGAAGAAGAAGATCTATTGAAGAGCTTGGAGGAACTTCATCAACAAAAGGTATGTGGAGACTGAACCTTATCTATCACTCAGAAGTATATTCTATTCTATCTTCTAAAGAGACTAAGTCGTATATATATAGAGACTTTTATATTATACACATTTGATATTTCGATCCGAGTTTATCTCGCTTATCTATTTCTCGAAATATGTGTTGGAAGCTTTTAGCTTTAGCTAAGTTCATCGTATACTTTATGAGTTTAGTTGGAAACAATTTATTTGTTGGAAACTAAATATTAAGTCAAAGATGATCATGTGAAAATTACCTTAAACATCTTACATGATTTGTGTGAGATAGTCATTTGATGTTAACCTGGGAAGTTTCGTATTGATCGATTAATCACTTGAAAATTGTTTGAAGCTAGTTGTATGTGTAAGATTACCATTGTTGTCTTGTAAGAATGTTTCAATGATTAGATGAGATTTTAGTTAGACTACCAATACCTGGATATATCATAGTATGTATACTTTGTGTTCGCAAACTGGGTACGCGAACAGAAGCTCCAGACCTTGGCCTAGTCAAGCTGTTCGCAAACCCGGTTCGCGAACAACCGTTCCGGACCCAACTCAGGTAAACCCATTCGCATACTAGGTACGCAAACAAGAGTTCGGGACCTGAATCATCACAAACAATTCACATACTGGGTATGCATACCATGTTGTATTCAGACTTGGGTAATTGTTCTAAACTCTTATTTCAATCATTGAAACATCATTAGAAGACGAAAACGGTAATCTTACACATACCATTAGCTTCAAGTAATTTTCAAGTGATCAAATGATCAATACGAAACTTCCCGAGCTAACATCAAATGATTATCTCACACAAATCATGTAAGACGTTCAAGGTAATTTTCACATGATCATCTTTTGACTTAATATTTAGTTTCCAACAAATAAATTGTTTCCAACTAAACTCGTCAAGAATACGGTGGACATAGCTAGAGCTAAAAGCTTCCAACATGTATTTCGAGAAAAAGATAAGCGAGATAAACTCCGCTTGAAATATCAAATGTGTATAATGTAAAAGTATATATAGCTATATGACTTAGTCTCATTAGAAGATAAAATAGAATAGACTTCTGAGTGATAGATAAGTTTTAGTCTCCACATACCTTTTGTTGATGAAGTTCCCCCAAGCTCCTCAGAAGATCTTCTTCTTTAATTGGTGAACGTCGTGAAGTCTAAAGCTCAACCCTAGTTAGTAATTCACCGAATAACACGCCAATGATTCGCAAATTATTCAGCCCCGCATCCAAACGCGTCTGTTTCACGGATAATTCAATTACCGAACATGGTACGCGTGTAATATGAACCTCCCCCATAATTTGCGGATTATACGCATGCACGAATCATCCGTTGCTTATGATATAGATACGTGGCAGTATCATTTCCCTCCTTTGTTAATGATTTTAAAAATTTTGAGCGACGAGAGTATTGAACCTCCGACCTATGGGTTGGTAAACTGGACTCAAACCATTGGGTTGCATTTGAGTTGCTATTGTTAGCTGATATTATTAATACTATATACCTGTATAACATATTTTCTATGTAATATTGCTCTTTTAATATATTTAACATTGCCGAATTTTGAGTGTCGAATGAGTGTTTCAAAAACGAATTATACACGTACGTATGCCGTTCCGGATTACTTCCGAATCACGAACCGTTGACCGGATTTAATTTTTACGAATGCTTATAATACTCGTACGTTTGTCGTTTCGTACGTCTCCCGTATTCCGAATTGCTAACTTGGAGCTCAACTACATATCCTAATCCGAGACATAGCTATAAGTAGACTAGAAATCAAGTATATAGTTTTGATCAACTAAACTTGACAAACAAGCTTGAGATAGCAATGCTTGCGAGAGCATTGCTCTAACAATCTCCCCCTTTGTCAACTTTAGTGACAAAACTATCAATACATATGGATAGCAGCGCTTGCGAGAGAAAATGTAGTCGGACCTGGATTCAAGAATCCCCAAGGGAATTCTTTTAGTCGTAGACCTAAAAAGTCAATAGAGGCGACTCTAGAATCAACTATGACACAAAGTGTCAGGGATTAATTTTCCCTGTTGACAGAGATGCTCTATTTTGTTTTCGAAGACTAGGGTTAAATTAGAATTTAATCTAAGATAATTTGAGAATCAAGCAAACAAATTAGGTCTTCAAACTACAATAGAAGACTATACACATAAGTTCGGTTACTAAACCGTGTATAATGACTGTTCGGTTTGGCAAGTTAGCCAAAGAACTAAAATCTATTTGATTTTCATCCCAACACCTAAGAAATTAATCATGACACACACATAAGTGTATAAGTGATCAATGAAGTCTTAGACGTATTTAAGAGAGTTCTAGCAATGCTAAACATTTTAAAATAATCAGTCTTTATCGGGATAGTTGGTACAACGGTTTGCCAACCGTAGAGCTTTTTCAAGAGTTAGGGTGCTACGGTTCGTGAACCGAGTTCGCAAACCCTACTAGACTAGCAAACTCAGTTGACCACGGTTCGTGAACTGGGTTCGCCAACTGCTAGCCAATTTATTAAACTTATAAAATCAGTTCACCACAATTTGCCAACCGGGTTTCGTGAATTGTAGCCAACTGAACTTACGGTTTGCAAACTGGTTCGCCAACTTTCATGTATTTCTATATCTCATATATCTATGGTTTGCGAATTGGTTCGCCAACCTACCCTGAGTGGAAATTTTAGTAAGTTCATATTTCTCTCTTATGATGTTTGAAATATTCCCAAGTGATATAATCATTGCATATGCAATTTTAAATTGATTCACAAATTAATTCATAAAATTAATATTGTTAAGGACCTTTGAGCATTTAATCGCTAAATCATATTTTGAGATTTTTCACAAGACAAGCTTGACTCGAAACATATTCTTTGTAAATCTAATATAAATCATACGACATAGTCTAAATAGATAGAATGATGGTATATTGAGTAAAATATAATGGTTCAGTCTTCACATACCTGATACAGAAGTTCTCCAAATGTCTTCGTCGATCTTCGGTCTTCAAGGGTGATCTCTGATACTCACCTATAATTCTAACTTATTTGAAACTTGACTTAGTAGACTAAAAATCAAGATATAGTTTTGATCACCTAACATTGACAACAAGCTTGAGATAACAAAACTTCTGGGTTCAACCGAGCAATGTTCTAACACATTCGATCAACTTGACTTTCAATATCTTATCAAATATATATTTCTCCATTCACCATATAGTTTAGAAAGTAAGTGGTCCCGCAACCATTAGGTCTTTGCACCATATAATATAATATATTTTTATATTAATATTTTAATATTTTTAAATATTGGTCTTTAGAGTAAAATCCTACTTTCTCATCTGAGCAAAATCAAGAGTTTCAATCAATATCAAACTCTTATGAAAGTAAAAAATAATCCTCTAAAGATACCAAAATTCTTAGGAATGGTCGACATGGTGTCCCGTGCACCACCATGGCCGGTCCTAGTCCCTTTGCTACCATGGCCGGGCCTACGTCATTCATTAATTAATCATATAATTAATCCTCCATTTGGTTCATCCTCTTTACACCAATTGGAAAATTATCCATACACTGCCTACACGGTCCCACCAACAACAACGGTCAGTCCTCATACCCATTGGTCGGTCGGTATATATCTCTACCCATTTGGTCGGTCGTCCATCTCTTTGATTCATCACTTGCCAAATTAGGGGTCCATATTTGATGCTATGCAAAGCATAATTCTAATTAGGTATCAATAATTTTTATGTTATTGATTACATTGTCAACACTAGTCATGTCTCTCGTACACAGACAAATGATTAAGTGACAATAACTTTAACGAAAACGAGATAAAATCCTCAAAAAAAAAAACAGTAAAATAGAGCAACCTGGATCTGATATCCAAATTGTCATGGCCTTAAAATGTTCCTGCAAATTTTTTCGGCCTGTAATTGGCAACAATGTGGTTCTTATGCACAAATTACTAAGCCACAATGCTTCATCCTTATAAGTTTGCACCACCACGTAGAAAAACAACAATCTCTAGGATTGACAACGAAAGACTTAATATTTTCTCTCTTCAACTCTTAATGCATCCCATACCGCATAAAAGGGTTTTCCATGCCAACTAACTTCACCAGATTAAGTGAACAGTATAACAATAAAAATAGGAGGTATACAAATCCATTTCATCATCATTACATAAGGGGAAGATAACAAAATTAGTCTTACGAGCTTATTCACTGTGAACTAAGCCTAACTCTCAATTATGCTAATAAGGGGTCTTTCTACAAAATGAAGGTTACTAAATTTATCATCCTCTATCCTATTTATAGTGCTAGAGAAGTGCCAAACTCGTGTGCAACTGATTGCACAACTAATCGACAGACATATGTCCTTAGGAAGTTTCCATAACCTCCAATATGATTTTCAACTGCTAAGCTTTTGTGTTGTCCGCCAATTGATGCCACACTTGTACTCGGTGGTTAGGAAGTGCCAAACAAGGTTATAAAACTAGTTTATAGCCGTCCCAATCCACCTCCTTACTCTTCCAATAGTTTTGTGTTTTCCGCCAATTGATGCTCTTAACCAGCTAATTAATCTCGGACGAAACAATATTTTCGATATTGCCAATGAAGCGAGCTCTTACCGCTACAAGAATCTAACGAAAAATGGTCCGACTCGGTCATCTCGGTCCGATATTTTCTCTCAAAATCGGCTGAAATAATTCAATATGTTTTCTGATTTTCAACCTCTTTCTGTTGAGTATAGCCTTGTCTACCTTTAAAGTGAGTAACTCCACATCATTTCCGAATCAAGCTTTTCTTGGTGAAGTAATTTAATTTCTTCAAATTTATGTTTGTTTAGAAAATCAATTTCGTTCCGCGGTGTTTCGATTTGTTTGTCTAGTAATTCAGTCTCACTTTTCAACTTCTTCTTAGTTTCTTTAAGAGTTTGAATACCTAGTTTGAATTCCATTTGTTGTTTTGAGATTGAGTAAAACTCATCAAACTCCTACAAAACACAAACACAAATTCTCAAAACAAAAACAAAAAAAAAATGTAATGAAATGAAATTGAAATATTGAATTGAAAATGGAGAAGAAGAACATGTAATAAACCTTTAGTTTTTAGACAGGTTGCTTGATTTAGATATGCTTTATTCTGTTTCATCATCCAAACTAATAATCTTGTTATGTTGATCCATTCTTAAGTTAGGGTTTTTCCAAGATTTTTTGATTATATTTTTGTTGAAGCATAGGGAAGAAGGTACAACAACGGAAGCCAGAACACGCTTACGGAAATGTATTGCGATGTATTATAAGTCTTTTCCTTACTTTTGCGCTTGGACCAGTAACGTACAAACATTATAGTGAGAAAATATTTTAGAAAAAAAAATATAGTGAGAAAATATTTGTTATAAGAAAGTTATAGATATAAAATTTGTAACAGAAATTATGCCGAGATTTGGAACCGAGATTTTACCGATACAAAGTTGTGCCAATATCTCGATCCCAGCCGAAACAAACCCAAATTCAATATCGTCTACATTGCTCATAATGGTCGGATAAATATAGCTTCTTTTGTTAGGCCATTTGACTACTGGGTTATACCGTGATACAACCTAGTAACCCCAAATAGATTCAGGCAGACGAGGGTTCAACGTTGATGGTTGCAGATAGATAACCCAACCGAATATTTCAAACACTGTTTGGACTGTACGGAAACAACTTTTTAGGGGCTACCTAAAAATTGTGCTCGCATCTCATCATTTATAAGACTTTCTCCCCGTTTGGTCTCGACCCTTTTATCAGTGCCTTATCCTAGTTTCTGCTTCTCTTCTTCGACGATTTGGCGATGGCGTTCTGCGCTCCAGGCCAACTAGCAAGCCCTAATCTTCGAACCAGAAGTAAAGCTTTCGCTATTAAATCTCCGTCACCATCTTCTCAGTCTCGTTCTTCATCGATCAAATGTAATTTCTCTTCAAACCCTAATTTAGAGAAAACTTTAGTTACTAACAACAAACCTAATTCTAAAACCCTACCCCTTGTCACTAAAACCCTAGGTGTTACAGTCGCTTCAGGTCTTCTCTATCAGTTCTGTTTTGGTAATGGAGGAAGTGGGGGTGGATTTGGAGGCGGTGGTGGTGGTGGAGGCGGAAGTGGTGGTGGAGGTTTCTGGTCGAAATTCTTTTCGTCTCCAGCAGCCATAGCTAAAGATGAAGAATCTCCTAATCAAGACTGGGATTCTCATGGACTTCCAGCTAACATTGTTATTCAGCTTAACAAGTTAAGTGGATTAAAAAGGTATAAACTTTCTGAAATACTTTTCTTTGATAAGCGAAAATGGGCGAATGTAGGAACAGAAGATTCTTTCTTTGAAATGATATCTTTACAACCAGGGGGTGTTTATACTAGAGCACACTTACAGAAAGAGCTTGAAACATTAGCCACTAGTGGAATGTTTGAAAAAGTTGAATTAGAAGGAAAAACTAAACCTGATGGAACTTTAGGGATTACAATATCCTTTACTGAAAGTACATGGCAATCAGCTGATTCTTTCCGTTGTATTAATGTTGGGTTATTGCCACAAAGCAAACCAATTGAAATGGATCCTGATATGACAGATAAAGAGAAGCTAGAGTTGTTTAAGAGTCAAGAGAGAGATTATAGAAAGAGAATGGCTAAAGCGAGACCTTGTTTGTTACCAATTCCAATTCAATTAGAGGTTTTATCTATGTTGAGGGAGCAGGGTAAAGTTAGTGCGAGGATGTTGCAGAAGATAAGAGATCGGGTTCAGAAATGGTATCATGATGAAGGGTATGCTTGTGCCCAAGTGGTGAATTTCGGTAATTTGAATACGAAGGAGGTTGTTTGTGAAGTTGTTGAAGGGGATATTACGAAATTGGATATACAGTTTCAAGATAAGCTTGGAAATATTGTTGAAGGGAATACACAAGTTGGCGTCATTATGCGAGACTTGCCCAGACAGGTACGATAAAACTTTATTTTTCTGGATTATGTAACACTGCTTTGTTACTTGGATTATAATATATAACCGTCACATTTTGGGTGCTTGGTGTGAACAGCTTCAACAAGGTCATGTTTTTAACATTGAAGCAGGAAAGCAAGCTCTGAGAAATATAAATTCACTTGCATTATTTTCTAATATCGAAGTTAACCCTCGTCCGGATGAGAAAAATGATGGAGGAATTATAGTTGAGATAAAGCTTAAAGAACTTGAACAAAAGACGGCTGAAGTTACTACAGAATGGAGTATTGCACCTGGACCTCAAGGCAGACCCACATTGGTATGCATTGAGTACCTTAATAGTTCATCTTTGAAGTTGAGTTTGTTGCTTTCACTCACAGCCTTGAAATTTAGTTCATTGTTTTCAGTATACCATGGTTATGTTTAAATACACCCTTTTTTCAGGCTTCAATCCAGCCTTCTGGAACTGTTTCAATTGAGCATCGAAATATCAATGGGCTGAACAGATCAGTAAATGGTTCAATAACCACCAGCAACTTCCTCGATCCTCAGGTAATGTGTAAATTTATTTATGTTGATTCCGAAGGTTATTAAATGCTTACACATTGGTTTATATTTTCAGGATATGTTTCAACTTTCATGAGTGCATTGTGTTTAATTTTTTTGTTCAGGATGATCTATCTTTCAAGTTTGAGTATGTACATCCTTATCTCGATGGTGTTACTGATCCCCGCAATCGCACCTTCCGTACAAGCTGCTTCAATAGTCGTAAACTGAGTCCAGTTTTTACAGCTGGACCAGGGGTGGATGAAGTTCCACCTATATGGGTTGATAGGGGTGGAGTTAAAGCTAATATAACAGAGGTCAGTTAGGATGCTTCTGCGTGACTTGCTTTCAATGAGATTGCAGTGCTCCGTTCTGATTGATAGAATTTTTGCAGAACTTGACCCGTCAGAGCAAATTCACTTATGGGCTGGTAATGGAAAAGATCACAACACGTGATGAACAGAGTAATGTTTCTTCACATGGTCAGCGTCAGTTACCAAATGGAGGAATCAGTGCAGATGGACCCCCAACAACACTCAGTGGTACTGGTGTTGACCAACTGGTATTTGGACAAGCAAATATCACACGTGATAATACCAAATTCGTGAATGGAGCAACTGTTGGTGAGAGGGATGTATTCCAGGTGAATCTCATATGACCTGGATTTCACAATCTTGTATATATGTTATTAGTTATATGCATATGGCTTGTGCATGACCCAACTTCTTTAGTTTTCATTATAAGTTATACTCCCTCCATTTTTGGAAAAGAGATACTATTAATTTTTCAATTTGGCCTATTTCTAGGCTAAAATGAAAAGTGGTAGTATCTCTTTTCCAGAGTCAGAGGGAGTATTTGACTTTATTCTTCTTTTCTTTTTCGTTCTAGCAAATTATGTCTAGCAAAATATTAAGCATCATGAGATTCTATTTCCTTGGTTACCTGAAGCTGGGACTGTAGGTTGGTTAAAAGCATGTAGATTTCAGTAATTTAAGTTGGAGGTCTTCGTCTTCAAATTCTATTCCTGTTTGATTATCCTTTACCTTCAATGAAACTCGTATTATGAGGCCTTGGGCAAGATTGATGATGGTTGTTCATGGCTGTTAAAAGTGGTATTATATCTATCTCGGATTTGGATAATTGAAGTAAAGGAAAATTTCTGTGTTTCCTTTTAACTTGGAATTGGGATGTTTTTTAAGACTTAATACACTTGCTATTTTGTTTCTCTAACTGAAACATGTAAGTCTTCTAATATTTATCTGTATGTGTAAAAACTTGCAGCTGGACCAGGGCTTCGGTATTGGCAGTCAATTTCCATTCTTTAATCGCCACCAGTTAACATTGACCCGCTTCATCCAATTGAAGAAGGTCGAAGAGGGTGCTGGTAAGCCGCCACCACCTGTACTTGTTCTTCATGGCCATTATGGTGGTTGTATTGGAGATCTCCCAAGTTATGATGCTTTTACACTTGGTGGACCTTACTCTGTGAGAGGTTACAACATGGGGGAATTGGGAGCTTGCAGACAAATCCTTGAGGTAAGCAGTAATGGAGAAGCTAAATAATGGTTTTGCATGAACTATTTTCACTTGAAAAGTTGAACTCCTCGTGTCATTAAAATTGTGTAATAATGTGCAGGCTGCGGCTGAGATCCGTATACCAGTAAGGAATACACATGTGTATGCATTTGTTGAACACGGAAATGATCTAGGAAGCTCCAAGGATGTTAAAGGTAACCCAACAGAGTTCTACCGAAGAGCCGGTCAAGGATCTTCTTATGGTGCTGGTGTCAAGTTGGGTCTAGTTCGTGCAGAGTATGCCGTCGATCATAATGCTGGAACAGGGGCTGTATTCCTCCGGTTTGGTGAAAGATTCTGAGACTAATGGATCCTAACTTTTTAGTGAATATTATCAAAAGTTTAGTTGTAGATTCAGGGGAGCAGTAGAGGTTTTGATAGTGGGAATGCTTAATAAATGATTCATTCTTCTGGTAAGAGGCTTATTTATAGATTATCAAGTGTGCTATGAATTTTTGTGGAACTCTGCAATTGCAGTGCTGTGAGGGGACAGTGGAGAATGAGGGCAACACCCTTGATGAGTTTTTTGCTTTTGCCATTTCGACATTGTTGTTAAATTCAGATTAGTTGTATTCAATCTCTCTCATTTGCGTAACTCACTTCCTTGCGTCGTGGAAAAATATAATTCTGTTTCACCATGAAACTAGACAGGAGAAGCCTGGAGTAGATACAGATATAATTCTATTTGTGCATACTGCTCATGGTACTGCAGTTCTTGGATATTCCTCTTAAGTTCTTAACTGGCGATCCGTAAAAGCAAACCTTAAATGATAAACTCTTTTGGTACGAGGCCTGTCCAATATTTTATGTTTGTGATCCATGAACTGTGCAGTGAGGACATTGGACAGAATGAGAGCATACCAAGAGACTGTTAGCTTCTGCCGAGATTTCGACATCTACAAAATCAACTCAAATCAGTAAGGTTCACATTAATTGGATAACCCCTAATCCTTTCATCTGTGCCTGCTCGTTTCAAATGATTCACTTCACCAAACTCCTGCCATGATTTTCAACATCAATAAAATAAGCTTGATCAGCTAGCTTATGTTTGCTTGATAGACCCCTGTTCCCCTCAAATCCTAAACTGTACATCTATAAATTCTATCAGGAGTATACATGGAAACCCAAAATTTGTATATTCACCGAAAGACACTTCCTTTTGGACAATGGGAAACCAAGAATCTTTTTCAGCATAATATACCGATCTGGTGACATAATTGTTGTAATGAGCATATAAACATCTATAAGAGTTGCTCTCTATATTTTTCTCTCTCCTTTACCTGTACTCTTTCTTTCTCTCTCCCCTGGCTCTCTAGAGAACTCAAAGTTATGGATTTTGATTGTGTTTATTTGTGAATGCAGATGGGACTCAACTCATAATAGTCAACAACTGCAAGGAGAGCATATGGCCTGGGATTCTCGGCAGCGCAGGGCATCCATCTCCTGCGGACGGTGGTTTCCATCTTGGCAGCAATGAGCAAGTTGTTCTCGAAGTCCCAGAGAAATGGCCAGGTAGGCTTTGGGGTAGGCAAGGTTGTTGTTTTGATCAAAATGGCAAGGGAAGATGTGTTACTGGTGACTGCTCGCCAATGGAGGGTACTGGTGGCGAGCCTCCGGCATCAGTGGTCGAAATGACACTAGGGACATCTACATCGCCCCTTCGTTACTATGATGTGAGTTTGGTAGATGGTTTTAACCTTCCGGTCTCTATGGTTCCAGTGGGAGGTGGGGTTGGATGTGGTGTTGCAGGATGTGAAACGGACCTGAAGATTTGCTGTCCATCAGCTTGTCCATCAGTTACCTTTAGCAGACAGCCAGATGTTGAGCTGTGTAATTACGTCACGTTTAGAACACATGAGTTAAACCAAGATTATCATTAGGTTTGAGAATCACTTTTGGCATTTTTGGCCTGCAAGGAAAGCCATACCTTCACCAATGAAGGGTTCGGATTGTTATTGACAGCACTAGCACATCTCATGAACTCCCATGGTGATTTCGAGCAACATCAGCTGAGGAGGAGCTTGCACCATCCACATTAATCTGGTGCTCAGTCATTCACATAAAGTTCAAGATGAAGCTCTTAAAACGAATAATGATGTTTACAAGACTATTGAACCAGAGTTGTCTATTACCATAAGAATTTCTCATATTGTTTCCATCATTCAAAACTAACTACAATCTGAACAATACACTCTAATTATAAACTGTTTCTCCTCTCCTCTCCTCTCCTCTCCTCTCCTCTCCTCTCCTCTCAAGTATTAGCTTTAGCCCTAATCAAAAGAGTAGCAACAGCAACAGCTCCCCCAAGAACTCCAACCAAAACACCCGCCATTACATTCGATTTGATCGATGAATCAACAGCAACATCGCTTGGTATCAATTGCTCATTTTTGTCAATGTCCGGATCATCATTCTTGACAATCAATCCATCGTCATTATCAGGCATTGGTGGCGAACTATCAGGACTTGGCATCAATACCGGAACACTGCTACTACCACTACTACTAGATGAATAATCATCTGGCATTGGTGGTGCAGATGGGATTACATTACTACCAGAACTAGATGTACAATAACCATGATCATTGCAACTGAAACCCTGGGTTGACTCTCGTTGACTTGAATTTACTTCAACAGCAGCACTCTCACCAGAAGAATTTGAACAAAACCCTAGATTCAGACCACCATTGTATTCGATCCTACATGCTACTTTCAGCAAACCTTTAGCTCTACCAGATGGTCTCCAAACCTGCAATGTGAAAACCTCATCTGTGAACTGAATCTGACAAAGAGGAAGAACAGCGGATCCAATTACCTTTTCTGGAAAAATAGGGGACGAACGAGAAATTATTTGGAAAGTGAGTGTTGAATTGGGGTTCTTTAGTAATTTGAGAGTTAATGGTAAAGAAAGATCATAATTCCAAACTGGATTTTTCGATGAAATTGTTAGGGTTTTCGTATGTAGTTTAAAACATGGATTAACCCAAACAACTACAAATGTCTTCATCTTACCTAGAAATCTCATATCTTTTAACTCTTCTCCATTAAGTACTGTCAATCTCACTGCTGCTTCACCCTCTTCTTCCGCCATCAGGAATCGGTTCCAATTGACTCGGTTCTTCTTTAACTTGAAATGACTCGTTTAGATTTTTCTTTCTCGACGAAAGATTTTCAGACTTGCTTTTTATGGCGCCTTCGGAAGAAGGGTTGTTGAGTGGATACTACTACAAGTCTCGAATCGGATAAAAGGGAACCTCGGGTTAAGGGGCAATTCTATGCATCACCCCTAAAAACCAAGCCAGCATAAACCGTATTATAAAGCTTGAACTATGATGGAAATGCTGTGTCATGATGCCGGTTCGAGGCAAGGATATGCAGCAAATTTGTCACTTGTAAAAGGCCGAGCTTGTTCAAAACAGCAAATTTGCCACAGCTCTCCAAAATGCAATTTGTGAAAACTGATAACTTGCACCCACTCCAGCGGTCGATATGGCCCAGCACAAAGTGCCCATAGCAAGAACAGTAGGTCGATCATAACGAAGAACTCATAAAACTCCAGCTAATGGTGATGAGAGTGCCTACACAAATCTCAGTATGAAAGTAAGATACCCCAAATCGGTGAGTCCAGCATTGAATGTTTCACTAACTTCTTTGTAGATGGCAGGTAGGAGATTCTCATCAGCACGTTCCATAACAGCAGCCATGTTGATGAGAATAAGAGACGGTGAAATTCGGAAGACGGTTCTTGTACTGTTAGATGGGAAACCATAATAGTAGGATATTAGTAACTATTGACTTGCGCCTTTTAGTTGAACACTAGAAACTTACTGTCCTTTTACTTTAAAGAAGACTGACATTCAACTGTACTGATAAACATAGGAAGCAACTTAGAGAACACAATGTGAGACCTAAATGCTACTCAACCAAGAACTTCCTATTTGTATGATAAGAAAGTTGCCATCAGTAGTCGGCATTAATCCGGTAGCTTTCTATTCAACCAACCAATGATGAGGTTTTTACACTATCCCAAGTCTGCCGCAATCCGGGGTAGTGGTAACAACCACTAAGAGCCTATGAGTATCCAGTTCCTCTAATCACCGATTGCTCTAATCAATCCATTGAAATTCATAAGGCCAATAATCGTCTAACAAATTAGGATGGTGCCATATAGCACAGGTTATCCCTAATCCTTTCATCTTTGCCTGGTCGTTTCAAAAGACTCAATTCACTTAAAATTAGCTTGATCAGCCAAACTGTACATCTAAAAGTTCTCACAGGAGTGAACATGAAAACCCAAAAATTTTATATTCACCGAAAGACACTTCCTTTTGGACATTGGGAAACCGGAGAATCTTTTTCAGCATAATATACCGATCTGCTGACATAATTGTGGTAATGAGCATAAAAACATCAGTGGCAAACCAGTCTAAAATCTGTGGATAATTCTAAACGGCACTTTTGATTCATTTTCATTCAGTACTAAAACTACAAACTTGTTAGAATATAATACAAAGTTAAAGATTTGTGACCACTTTCTTCTTTATGAAAAATCAAGCTGTAAACCTCATCACATGTATAAAGGAGAAAAACCAATGGGAAACAAAGATAAGAAAGAAAAGAAAACCTTGGCCCATGGTCTTGACTCACAATCCCACACACATTGAAATAAGAATCATTTTAATCAAAAAGAAAACCCTCAATCAAAGCAAAGAATCCCTAGATCTCTCCATGAGGATGGAAAGGAAAAGAGAAAAAGTCATATGAGAGCAGTATTTGAATTTTGAATCCAGCCTCATTTTTTTTCAGTTACAAGCAGTTATCAAGACACTACAAAGTAGCAGACACTTGCATTTCTCTATCTCCCCTAACCACCTTCCTCTCCTTCTCATATCTTCCTCATACCATAATCAAAACATACTCTCTTCCATATCCAGATGACATCCGTTCTCTTCTTCTTGCTCTCTATATTTTTCTCTCTCTCCTTGACCGGTACTCTCTCTTTCTCTCTCCCCTGGCTCTCTAGAGAACTCAAAGTTATGGATTTTGATTGTGTTTATTTGTGAATGCAGATGGGACTCAACTCATAATAGTCAACAACTGCAAGGAGAGCATATGGCCTGGGATTTTCGGCAGTGCAGGGCATCCATCTCCTGCGGACGGTGGTTTCCATCTTGGCAGCAACGAGCAAGTTGTTCTCGAAGTCCCAGAGAAATGGTCAGGTAGGCTTTGGGGTAGGCAAGGTTGTTGTTTTGATCAAAATGGCAAGGAAGATGTGTTACTGGTGACTGTGCTCGCCAATTACACTGCCAGGGTACTGGTGGCGAGCCTCCGGCATCAGTGGTCGAAATGACACTAGGGACATCTACATCGCCACTTCACTATTATGATGTGAGTTTGGTCGACGGGTTTAACCTTCCAGTCTCTATGGTTCCAGTGGGAGGTGGGGTTGGATGTGGTATTGCAGGGTGTGAAACTGACTTGAACATTTGCTGCCCATCAGCATTTGAAGTGAAGCAAGGAGATAAGGTGGTCGGGTGCAAAAGTGCTTGTCTGGCTGCGAAATCTCCCAAGTATTGCTGCACTGGGGACTATGCAACTCCCCTGACTTGCAAAGCCACAGTTTTCGCCAAACTCTTTAAGGCTATCTGCCCAAGAGCGTACAGCTTTGCCTATGATGATTCATCCAGTCTTCGTACATGTAGGGCACCTCGGTATGTCATTACCTTCTGCCCACCTAAATAGGGTATGCTATATGGTCTGCAGATGAGGAGGTTGGCTTTTTAGGGATTTAGTTTCTCCTAGTCAGGTCTTAACAGTACTTTTTTGATTTTAGTTTCTTTTTTCTGCAAGTTATCTGTAGCATTTCGATGCACGTTGAAATCTTTAGTATTCCCTTTGAGATGTTCTGTATTTTAGTAAAAGATGTAAACAGACAATGTTTCTGTTCTTGAAGCTATTGCTTCTGATATGTACACTTAAATGCAACTTCAGCCATTCAGTACCACCTTGAAGCCCAACTGCTCCCCCAACTGCAGTACACATACAAGCATACGCTAGCGAAATACTATAGTGCAGTACTATAATTTTGCCAACAAAATAAATTAGTAGAAAAGCAACAAAAAGGAAAAGGGCAATATTCTATGCTAAAGTGCACAACAGTGGGCAGCATGCTCGGAAACTAAAGAGACCCAACATAAGAAGAAACAGGTTTATGCGCGGACTCGCTAAAATATACCCCAGAAAAAGAGAGCAACTTCTCTACACTTTTTGTCATAATTTTTCAGTTGATTCAAAATCTGAAATGCAAGCTGCTCTTCAAACTAGATCAGTATTCTTAAAATTCTACTCATGTCAAAACATTCTCATAAAAAGCCGTTCATTCCAATCTAGTTCAGAATCGTACGGTAATTACATCGACAAATGTGGTCGTGATCGAGCATTAAATTCTGGACAAAAACTGCATGCTTACCTTATAACTACAAATGGCGTTAATTCTTTTCTCCTCGATTCCAAGTTCATTTCATTTTATGCACAATGTGGAAGATTTTCTGATGCGCGGAAGGTGTTTGATAAAATTCCTAAGACAAGTGTTGGCAGATGGGTCGTACTGGTGGGAGCCTATTCTCACCAAGGCTGTTAACAAGAGATTTTAGATGTCTTTGTGGAAATGCAGCAACACGGGTTCCAACTAAACCAATTCATTCTGCCCAGTGTTCTTAAAGCTTGTGCACATCTTTCTGATATTCCAACTGGGAAGAAGATACATTGCGTAGTTCTTCGTTCTGCGTTGTTCGATTGTGATTCATTCATTAGTTGTTCATTGATTTACATGTACTAGAAATGTGGTCCTTTGGAATATGCAAGAAATGTTTTCGACAGAATGGTTGAGAAAGATCCTGTTGCTTTAAACTCGATGGTTTCAGGTTATACGCAACATGGGTTTGCACAAGAAGCATTTCATTTGGTTGAGGATATGAAGATAATAGGACTCCAACCCAATTTGATAACATGGAATGCGTTAATTGCTGGTTTTTCTAAGGTGGGTGATCCAGAAATGGCTTTGGAAACCTTTAGAAGTATGAGGGCACATGGGATTCAACCTGACACTGTTTCTTGGACGTCATTTATATCTGGGTTTGTTCAAAATTTTCAAAGTGTTGAAGCTTTTGATACATTTAAACAGATGTTGAGTTCAGGTGTCAGGCCTAGTTCCTTCACAATCAGTGGTCTATTACCTGCATGTGCAATAATGGCAAATTCAAGATATGGGAAAGAAATTCATGGGTATGCATTAGTAAATGGAGTTGAGGAGGATATATTTGTAAGCAGTGCTCTTGTCGACATGTACTCAAAGTGTGGATTTATGTTGGAAGCTGAGAAGCTGTTTATTAAGATGCGTCAAAAGAACACAGTTACTTGGAACTCAATGATTTTTGGTTACTCAAATCATGGATATTGTAATGAAGCACTTGAGCTTTTCAATCAAATGTTGAAATAGGAGGAAGTAAAACCAGATCACTTAACTTTTACAGAAGCTCTTACAGCTTGTAGTCATGCAAGACTGGTCAAATATGGACAAAATCTGTTCCGACTGATGCAAGAAGAATATAAAATTGAACCAAGGATAGAACACTATGCATGCCTGGTGGATGTTCTGGGTCGAGCTGGTGAGATTTTCGAGGCTTACGATTTTATTAAGAAAATGCCTGTGAAACCTGATGTGCATGTATGGGGGGCGTTTTTAGCAGCATGTAGGAATCACGGCAATATTGAACTTGCAGAAACTGCAGCTAAGCAACTGAATGAACTTGAGCCTGAAAATGCTGGAAATAGCTTGTTGTTGTCGAATTTATATTCAGAGGCTGGCAACTGGGGAAATGCCGAGAGATTGAAGAAGATGATGAAGAAGAAGAAGTTAACAAATCTTGGATGCAGCTGGATATAGAAAATCAAATTCGGAGAAGTTACATTTTGAGGTGTTAACTTCGGACTTCAGTGACTAATATTTCATCAGTTTATAGACAATCAAACATGGAGTCAGACAAATGAAGTACTTTTAATGAACATAAATATAAAAGAGTTGTAAAAAGTGAAGTAAATGTAAGTTGGATCATGGAGTACTTAATTCCATAACGAAACAGGTACTTCAATATTTGTGTCAGGCACCTGATCAAAGAGCTATCTTCTTCCGAATCACTGAGTTTCAAGTAAGTTCTTGCTAATTAAATTGCTGTCTTAAGCTACGCAAAAGTAAAAACCTTTATTTGAGAGCTACAAAATAAATTTGAAAAAATTGAAGTAATATGTGATATATTTCCATGTGATCATATCCATTATGGACCTTAACACAACAGTTTCTGTTCAAAGATAAAACTTCCTCAAATTCCTTTAGATTGCAGAGAAGAACTTTAGCACACCTAATAATCAAATTACCTAACCTTGATTTCCTCTTCTAGTAACTTAGTCGGAACAGTGAGAGTTCACAAAACAAAAGAACTCCAAATTCACTTACATATATCTCTTAAACTTCATTTTTATATGAAGGAGAGCTATAATTTGCGAGTAGTAGTACGTTATTGAACACCCTCAGTTAGTCTAATCTGAGCCAGGGAAACATTGGAGATCAGTTAGTCTAATCTTAACTATTCTATAAGCTGTCTACAATAGCAGTTGCTCATTGAAGTCACTTACTTCACAAAAACCTGACTTCCAGTTGATGCCTTCTTTTGGTTAGAATTTAGAAAGGTTGGCTCGACAAGTTTTTTTATGTCCTCATTATCTTCAAGCATCTGAAAACCTAGAAACCGTATCATTTTGAAATATAGCTATCCTGTATAATGCGGCCTAAACAGTTATTGGTAAGAGACTTATGTTGATCAACTGAGAAATGCATATATCAATCTGTAAATTATACAGTGAAACCTACACAATTACGAATTGGTAAACCATAAACATTTTGCAAGAAAAAGGTTTAAGCAAAAACTCTGCTTGTGCATTTGAAGCCTCTTAGCGGTCTGTGTTACTAACATGTGGATACAACATAGAATCAAATGTAATACCAGGCGTATCTCTTTGTTGATCGTTTGATAAGTTATAATGATGAAACTTGTATCCACCAGGATAGCCAACTCCAGCTGAATTACCAGCTTTTATGCCCGCCTGACTGTTTGGTGCAAGCCCCGTGCCAAGAACTGAAATGGGGAGAAGCGGCAGGCCACCATACGACATCTGAGGCGGTGGTGGTGTTGGTGGTCGTTCTAATTGTGTTGGTGTTGGTGGTGCTGGTGTTGTAGATAGCGGCACACGTTCACTCCCAGTGGACCTGGGTATGCTCTGTGAGAACAGAGAATTGTCAGATGTGGACAGACCTTCTCCTTCATTTCGTTTCAGGTAGAGCCTATACTTCTGAAGATGACTAGCAACATTTTCTCTTGTTAATCCTTCCACATTCATCAACTGCATAATAGTCTTTGGCACTGCATTCTTAACACCCAAATGCATAACAACCTCAACAAACCGCTTATGAAGTGGTGGTGTCCAAACTAACCTCGGGCGTTTGAATGTCCCAGCAGATTGATTGTCAGCATTACTAGAATTCAGCATCCTCATAGACGAATCAACCTCCACGTCCTCATCATAATCAATTTTTTGAATTTTACGCGACTCCATATCGTCCATGACAGGAGTTCTTGGTGTGAGCTCATGTTCATCCTCTTCTCCATAAACTAACGGTGTGCGAGAAGGAAACAATTCCAGATTGCTTGAAGAGCAAGGAAATGGATCCTGTCGACCACAGAGACTCAATACTGTCATCTCAGATGCCCGAATTACATCTCCCATGCTTCTACAGGGTTCAGCGGTTATAGAAAACGCCAATGCGAGCTCTAGTGGTACCAAATTCTGCAATAACGGTGTAAGTTCAGATTCATCGGGCAATCCATTTTCCCATTCCAGCATTCTCCCATCATTATCACCACCTGTATCTTCATCCATTTCCTCTGTGGATATTTTGATTCAAAAAGTATAAAATCAAATCTTTATAGATTGCAAAAACAAATCTAAAGAAGTTATTAGAAAGATAAAAAAAATTAGGGTTGGATTTGTTATGTTGTTTGGATTTTGTGGTTGATTCTGTTAAGAGAAAGTAAGATATTTCGGAGATGATGACGATTTGTAGAAAATAAGCATTTTCAATTTTAACTACTTCCCATTGTTCCCGTTATAAAGGCTATCAGACCGTCTTTTACATTCTTACCGCTTTTGACTATAACAACGTTTTCCAAAAAAATAGCTTAACGATTGATTTTTGTTACAGGTAAAGCTGATTTGTTTAGGGGAAAAGCTAAAATGGTTTAACCATTGTATATTTTCTTTGATTTTGGATTTTTAAAGGGGAGGAGTGAAAAATTGTCTTTCCCTGACAAAATGCTGAGATTACTCCTCAACTCAACTTAACCTAACTTTTTTTTTATTGATCGGTCTTAACCTAATCCTATTTTCGAGCTACTGTATAACCATGATAGAAGAATCAATTATGTTAGTATAGGAGTCTATTCACTTGTTTTCTTTCATTTCCATTGATCCAACTGAAGTACATAAATTTAGCTTTGTTATGATAAAACAAAATAGAGGGAAGTCATCACGAGATACTTCTCATACCAATGAAAATGAGAACTTAAAGTAGTTCTAAACAGGAGGACACATGCCGCCAATTACACTATTTCTCTTTATGAGAAAATAGAATTACCATATTGAACAGCGTGTATTTGAACGAAGTTAGCCAACATCTACTAGTGGTCAACAGATTCATAATCTAAGAGAGTTCATCTCCACTTAGATAACTACAATGAGATCAGCGAAGTTGTTATGATGGTAATGATACTTGTAAAAACAGGGCTAGTACCACCTTTATCTTAAACTGGAATATCTAATTTTATGGTTGATGTAGGAAATCTGACATGGCGTACAAAAATTCACCCCTGAGAATTTATGACACATTTCAACAAACACCATTCTTGCATATCCGGGGGACCATCTTAGGATGTCAAACACATACAAAAATTCGCATCCATATTTATTATTGGGGCGTCACCATCCAATAGAGTGGATTTATTTGGATATTTAATGACCAAAAATCTGGTTATAGGGTACTTTTGATTCAATAGCAATTGTCCAAACTACCCTTAAATTAAAATTAAAACTTAAAAACATAAACAAAAACTAAATTTTATTCTTCATTCTTCACATTTCAATTGCTCTTCTTCTTCCTCTCCTTTTTCTCTTCATCCTCTTCAACGATAAATCCATTTGAATTCATATCATCGAACAAACCCATGGTGTATGTAAGGTAATAATCGAACAAACCCATCTTTGTTTACTCGGTTTTGTGCTTAAAATATGTTAGATTGAATAAAATTGAAGTAAAATTAGGGTTTCAGTAACGTTTCTGCTAGTGTTACGTCTAGGTTCGGTGTTTCTTTTCTAGACGTAATTTTAGTTTCTGAAGAAATCACGGCCAGGTTTGGATTAATTCCAACCATAGAATTCTATTTGCATGTAGTTTTACGTCCAACTTCCTTTTAATTCCAACCGTAGAAATTGACTTTACGTCCAGGTTTGGATTGATTCCAACCGTAGAAATTGGTTTTACGTCCAGGTTTGGATTGATTCCAACCGTAGAAATTGATTTTACGCCCAGGTTTGGATTAAACCATAGAATTTTATTTGCATGTAGTTTTACGTCCAACTTTGGATTGATTCCAACCGTAGAAATTGATTTTACGTCCAGGTTTGGATTGATTCCAACCGTAGAAATTGGTTTTACGTCCAGGTTTACATTGATTCCAACCGTAGAAATTAATTAAATTAAAATTAACTAAAGGATTGTTCGGTCATTACAAAATTATTTGAGATAAGGGGTTTTTGATATTACTTCTGGGTGACCCTTTTTTTGTCCTATTAGGTGAAGCCCCTCTAATAAAATGTGACGCCCCAATAATAACCTTCTATGAACAGGATATCAAAAGCTAAACTTATCTTCGAATCCAAACTTCAAAGTAAGTTCATCGATCAATTAAATTAGAGTAAACACAAAAACAAGTTGGTTTTGGTACCTCGTGGATTAGATCAGAGTATATTTGGTGCCAACACTAGCTATAAAACAGATAGTGAAGTACATGAGAATTGGGTAAAACGATTCTTTTGTCGGTCTTACAGTGAAGCTCACGGTCAGTTAGATGTGGTTTGGTAGGGTAATCTGGTAATACAAAATGATTGTAAAAGTCAATTTCAGTAAATGTTCCCCCTATACATATCTCCATTATACCAGCTTTCCCCTTAAAATGCTTTCCCCCTAAACAAATCAGATTTCCCTATAACAAAAATCTAACGATTGCCGGTCGTTTTCAAAACACCGACTATGGTCAAAGAAAGGAGACTTATAGTAGTGCTATGAAAATCAATCCAAGTCGTCTCACTTTCTTAGGTTTATTCCGTCTTGCTCACTGCAAATAATGTTGGAAATTTGGGTACAAGACGATGAAAAATCAGAGAACTGAAAAGAATGTTATACCACTGACTTCAAGGCTGTAGGATCAGAATCTCGCACAGAAGAATATGCTTGCGAAATTATTAACAACACATCGCGAAGACATCGCAGGATGATTTCAGAAACGACATAACAGATGACATCAACTTAAACATGAGAAAAGTGTGATGATCTTGCATAAATTAGGAATGTTGCGAATGTTACATTTGTAAGCTTGCGAAAATACCGCAAGCCAGATCCGAAATTAGGGAAAATGTTAGTTGTACATTAGTTGTCATCCACTATGTAAACACCTATATAAAGAGAAAGGCAAGAGAGAGAAAGGAGATAGATAATCAGAAAGAGAGACACACTTTAGGAGAGGATGCATTCTGTAGAGACAGAAAGTAGAATTAGTTGTATTATTATTATCTCCTTCTTCTTCCTCCTTCAAGAACCTAGAGCTCCAAATACTCATTAATGGAGTCTCCATGTAATCAAGATGTAATTACAAATAATCATAGTAAAACCTAACCCCGTGGATGTAGATCAAATTGATCGAACCACGTAAACCTTGTGTCTCTTTACAATTTTAGAATTCTTATCATCATTTTTATGTTTAGATCTACAAATTATTACAAGGGATGTGTTGTAGGATTTCCTGCAACTACATTTTTGGCGCTAGAAACAGGGAACGAGTAAAGGATTTATCCTTTATGTAACTTGTTGGATCAAGAAATTTTCATAAAATTAGCTACTGTTCATATTTTTCTAGATCTACAAAGTTTAGGTTCAAAAATTGAAATTTTATGAAAGAAATCACACTTTCAGGGAGTAAACATCATCAACAATTCAAAGACATGAAAAGAGGGAGAGAAAAAATTAGTTGTTGCGGTGAAATTTAAGGAAAAAATGGAAGTTTCAGTGGAAGATTTTCATGTTCAGGAGAAGAAGGCAAATGTGAAAGAAGTTAAGGAAGGACGAAGAAAAGATAAGAGGCAGATGCTGCAATTTCTATCACAAACATAAATTCGCACAAATGGTTCAAGGCTGAGCGAACAACAAATAGGTCACGGTTCGAATTCGCAGAGACACATATTTTTCATTTTCTTCTCATTTGCATGGGAGAATAAAAGAATAAGGAAAAAATTTATGCGTTAATTTCGCAGAGAGGTTCTTGCAAAATTGGTCCAGAGAGCAGTATGTGCGTTAGTGGTCGCAAGTTCGAATTCGCCTGCGAACATAGTTTTCTTCTTTTTTACAGAGAGCGAAGAAATGAATAATTTCGCAATATTGTTTCATTATTTCACAAACAAGAGGCAGCACAATTGGTCATCTGTGAAGTTAATGAGTTCATGGCCTTGTGATCAAGTCCCAACACATGTGTATTTTTTCGCACAAATATTTCTTTAATTATTTCGCATAGAAGAGAGTTGATGATAATTTCGCAGAGATATTTCGCAAAGAAGAAGCTTGCACAGTTGGTCAGGAGGCATTAATGCAAGCAGCACGTCACGGGATCAATTCTTGCTTCTCGCATGTTTATTTTTGTTAAACGAAATTTATACAGAATTGTCTCTCACACAGTTGGAATTTGATTACTTCGCAAGAACTTTGATAATTTCGCAAGAGAGGCTTCGCACAGTTGGTATGGTGTGAGAATATGCAAGTAGCAGGTCGCGTGTTCAATTCTTGCCTCTCGCATCTATTTTTGCTAAGCGACATTTATACTTCATGCAACGTATTTTTCGCGCGAGATTGACAACAACAACGAATCACATAAAAGCTAAGTACCACTTTCCTTGAACATTTTATTTTTACAGAAAATAAAAGATTTTTGATTTGATTTATAAAAGGCGATATAATCGCAGAAATTTCAGAATTACAAAGATTCCACAATTACAAAAGAAACCGAGAAAAATCTCGCACAGATCAATTTATATATTTCTCTTGAAAATTTTCTTTGTTTCAAATGAGAATGATATCTAACATGGAGAGTAGTAGGAGGCAAAATAAGACCTTCCATCAACAGGCTGCATAAGACCTCATTAGGATCATTTCCATGAAAGATGTTTATCGGATGAGACGAAACAAGTTATATAAAGGAAATCAAAACAAAGAAAAATGATTTGAACTTGCAATTAAATGAAATTTTTTGATAAAAGAAATGTATTACAAAGATTTCACAGCTACAAAGATTTCAGAATTACAATGTATTAGAGTTTCTCTTGAATATTTATTTTGCTTCAAATGATATAATATTATGAGAATGAAAGAATGAATGAAAGAGATGACAGAAATGAAAGAATGAACGGAAGAGATGACAGAAATGAAAAGATGAATGAGAGAATAAAGAAACGCGGACATTTCACAGAAACAAAGAGACGTGAATATTTCGCAGAAACGCGAATAAAATTTCGCAGATAGAGGCGAATCTTTATGTCGTACACCCTAGTTCGCGAATACAATTTCGCAAGAGGCAAATGTAAGACCTAAAGTACGTCATATAAGGGGGTACCTGTTGCATGACTCAGCGAAAAGGTTATACCGCCCCTGGAACCTGAGTCATGGATATTTGGGGTCAATAAAGCCCATCCAGGAGAGGTACCTTGGATTTTCAACCTAAGCTTTTGCTTTAGGTTGGACGACTAGGGGTCTCTTCTAAGGAGTGCAGAATCTGATCAAGGCGCCGAGGTACACGGTTGAGTCAAGAGTGCCAGGGGCGTCCGGAGCGTACCTTGCCATTCTTGACAAGTCTTGGATTATACTGCACTCGGACCGACGAAAACCCCACTTAGGGTGCAGTCTCATAACCATAAGCCCTATAGGTAAAAGGGACAAGAGGATGCGAAAACAACTGGTTGTTGTTAATACCAGATGGGAGGAGATAACCTTGTATGGTAGAAGTACGCCTCCTTGAAGGGGAAACCAGGGGGGAGATAAGGGCGGCACCCTCCATTAGGGAGCTGATAAGTGTCTTAAGAAGCAAATGTCATGAGGATTTTTACTCGCAAGGGTATTAAGACTTGTCATATTTGTGCGACAATCCTAAAGAGGCAATAATACTAGAGAAAAAAGATAAGACGAGATCAATGGGTCATTACATGAAAGTGTGAAGACGTCCTGCGATTTCGTCGCAAGACGACAATGTCATGGGGCTTTATTTTCGCAAGAATATTTAGTCCTGTCATATTGTCGCAACAATCCTGAAGAGGAAATAATACAAAAGAAAAAGTTAAGTCAAGATCAATGGGTTTTTGCATGAAAGTGCAAAGACGTCCTGCGATTTTGTCGCAATGACAAGAGGTGGCAAAATAAGACCTTTAACTAGGAAGGCAAAATAAGACCACATAATAAAATGAGTAAGCAAGTAAGCTTGCGAGAATGATTATATGTAAGCAAACAAGCTTGCGAATATGTACATGGAAATGAAACTGAGGCAGTGAAAATGCCGCAGACTTGATATTATGATCATACTGTTATGAGATACTAATAGTGCAGGAAAGAGGGAAGATGAAAAACAAGTAAGAACTTGTGAAGAACAATAACTACACGAAGAAGAATGCATACACTAAAGAAAAAGGCAGAAAAATGAAGAATGGAAGCCATTTAGAGCTACATCAATTTTAGACGGCAAAATGAGCTAAGTAACACAAACATTAACTATACATTGCAATAAATAAGCATTCTCATCATACAAGCATCATACTCGCATCATAAAAGCATTGCATAAGCATTTCATGGCATAAACATCGCATACACATTTCATAACATAATCATCACATAAGCATTATATTCGCATAAGTACTTTACAAAACTGTACGGAATAATATTGCAGAATTTCGCAATAATATCGTAGAATTCAGCAGAATTATTCAGGATTATTCAGAATTTCACAAGATTATTCAGAACTTCACAGAATGGTTCAGAATCTCGCAGAATGATTCAAAATTTCGTAGAATGTGTCAGAATTTCGCAGAATATGATTCTTCTGAATGATGTGATTATCTCGCTCAATTATTTCACACAATTATAAGAAAATTGGAGAGATTATACTATTGCATGAGCACAAAACATGAGACAGAGGCAAAGATAAGAATAAGGAAACAATTCGCACATTCAACATTTTCTCAATGATTCTACCCTCATAGGTAAAGAACAGAGGCAACTATGGATTACCAAGAAAACATTTTATGTTCTTTATCTCCTCGGCAAGAATCATTCCCAAAGTGGACGTTCGCTAATGAACAATAAGAATGCTCACCAAAAATGGAGTAATAATTTCGCACGAATAGAGGCAATACTTATTATTCAAGGACATATACTTCTTATTTACTTCACAGAGTTCTTCTTATATTTCGAGGATTAAGTACTTTTTATAGTTCATCAAGGATACTTCATACTTCACATACTTCAAGGGTTGATACTTCTTATTTACTTCGCAACGTTCCAGAACTTCACAAAAGAATAGAGGCAAGTACGTACTTTTCAAGTCCGATATTCTTTCGCTCGTTCCTCCAACAACTACAACAAGGTGGATTTTTTCTTAAAGATCGCTTTTTAAGCAATATTCAAGAAAAAAGAGGCAAGATGTAGGATCAGAATCTCGCACAGAAGAATATGCTTGCGAAATTATTAACAACACATCACGAAGACATCGCAGGATGATTTCAGAAACGACATAACAGATGACATTAACTTAAACATGAGAAAAGTGTGATGATCTTGCGAAAATTAGGAATGTTGCGAATGTTAAATTTGTAAGCTTGCGAAAATACCGCAAGCCAGATCCGAAATTAGGGGAAATGTTAGCTGTACATTAGCTGTCATCCACTATGTAAACACCTATATAAAGAGAAAGGCAAGAGAGAAAAAGGAGATAAATAATCAGAAAGAGAGACACACTTTAGGAGAGGATACATTCTATAGAGAGAGAAAGTAGAATTAGTTGTATTATTATTATCTACTTCTTCTTCCTCCTTCAAGAACCTAGAGCTCCAAATACTCATTAATGGAGTCTCCATGTAATCAAGATGTAATTACAAATAATCATAGTAAAACCTAACCCCGTGGATGTAGATCAAATTGATCGAACCACGTAAACCTTGTGTCTCTTTACAATTTTAGCATTCTTATCATCATTTTTATGTTTAGATCTACAAATTATTACAAGGGATGTGTTGTAGGATTTCCTGCAACTACATTTTTGGCGCTAGAAACAGGGAACGAGTAAAGGATTTATCCTTTCTGTAACTTGTTGGATCAAGAAATTTTCATAAAGATTAGCTACTGTTCATATTTTTCTAGATCTACAAAGTTTAGGTTCAAAAATGGAAATTTTATGGAAGAAATCACACTTTAAGGGAGTAAACATCATCAACAATTCAAAGACATGAAAAGAGGGAGAGAAAAAATTAGTTGTTGCGGTGAAATTTAAGGAAAAAATGGAAGTTTCAGTGGAAGATTTTCATGTCTTTACAAATTGATGTAGATCAAATTGATCGAACCACGTAAACCTTGTGTCTCTTTACAATTTTAGCATTCTTATCATCATTTTTATTTTTAGATCTACAAATTATTACAAGGGGTGTGTTAAAGGCCTTGCGATTCTTTTCAGCAAATATTTCGACCATTCCCAAATAATTGGCGAGTACAATCGGTCAATGAAATAATTCTTGAAGCTCTAACAACGTTGTTGGATTCAAGAGTTGTACTCCCTTGACCCAACCAAGAACACACATTATATGGATTCTGATGATGCTTAGAAAGAAAATCAGAGATTTTGATGTTTTTTTCCATACTTGAATGAAAATAAATCATCAATACTTATAGGGGACTCATGTCTATTGGAAATGTCTCTTCATTTCCAATAGACACCAATAGTGTCTAGTGGAATATACAGATGTGTCTTTTGAACCGCTACACCTTTTGGAGATGCCTTTTCATCTCCAACAAACATTCATTGCGTCTATTCAACACAAGACCCTCCCATCGTAGAGGCGAACCAAAAAACGAAAACCGTTTTATTTTCCATGATATTGAAAGTATCCAACAATCTCCCCCATTTTCAATAACCAAAAAACATGAAAATAAAATAAATAAAACTTACAAAACTGGAGTGGCTGCATCACTCAAGTGACTGCCTACGTAGCCGAGTGGGATCAAGCCAACGTAGTTCAAGCTCAGTTGAGAAATAAACATCATCTTAGAAACCAGTACATAAATGATAGGTATCTTTTGGATTTGAACCTTCACTTAATGTAAGAAAATTCAAAACCTTATTGGGGTTCAGTGGTGAAACCAGTCTTGAACCAAGAACCCCATGTGAAAAATTGGAATCTCCAAACATACTGATTTCACATATTGTGTGTTCTTTATCTCAGCACGTTAATGGCCATGTGTTTATCCTGGATTCATGAGTTTTCTTTAGAGAATGATTTTTTTCTCTTAGGAAACGACCTGATTTCCATACTCATATAGGTAAGTCTCGTAAGATGCTTCTGCGATACACCTGCAAACGATAATAGACTTATTAAGGATCAATATCCATACTTTTTTCTTGAAGAATCACAACACTAAACAGAAATGAGAAGTTTTTACTCAGTGCACCATAATCACTTCCCTAACTTGTTGGTACCACATTGAACCTTGTTTATCTTTTTCAAAATATAGGTTGGGTTTCTATTATGGGTGATCAACCTTCTTTTCCAAACCTTAGTCCCATTTATGTATTCTTCACTTAAAACACTTCCTTTAGGAGACTTTTCATAAATAGGTTTGCCAAGTTTTTCTCTGTTTCAATAGTTAACTGCAATTGCTCATTTCTTAAGTGATTGTCTTACCGTTCAATTCCTAAGACTTGTATGTCTTGAATTTTCATTATAAGACTTTCTTAGAGATGTTATAAATCATAGCCTGATTTACAATTAATCAAGACCGCTTGAGATGGCTTTTTCCAATATGGGATAAGTTAGGTTATAAGCCATTCTTCCTCGTTACATGCATCTACTCATGCAAGCAATTCTAACAACATTATTAAAAATGTTCTTCTTTTATTTACAAAATCATTTGTAACTTCTCTAGCGACCATAATTAACATTTATGGTTAATTCACAAAAAATCATTACAGACTTGCATTCATTAGAGGCATACAAAATTTGTAGGTAATTTATATACTTGCTACCCCAACAAGAATAAAAATGATGAGTAACTCCTCTACCCATGCTCCAACCTCTACAAATTCATACCCAAATACATGTCTATTTAACATTTGGCACTATGCAATGTAAGTGTTCAAAATTTATACCTCCGTAATATTACACCTCCTCGTTGGATATTTGGTCCGCCGCCCAAGTTTCCAACACATTACATGTTAACCAGTATTTCAGTTTTGTATAGTTCTTATTGCAAGAACTACTCCCATACCATATAATTATTGTCCCAACAACTATTGATGATTTCCATTGGTTTATCTAATCGTTACACCAGTCATGACAATATTCCCCTAATATCCTGAAACAGAACACATTTAGTGTGTTTTTGTCACACTTCTTTGATTCGTATCAAATACTTTATGTGTAAATTTCTACCAAAATTATTTCACACATAATATCTGAATAAAAATCTTTAAATCGGGTAGCGATATCATTCTTATGGATTCTGCTCTCTTTCACCGAAAATGTTATATGACCGGCTTGCTAACAGCTACTGCCTCCGTCCCATAATTAGATGACCTATTTGGTTTGAAATCTTGTCCCACTATTAGTTGACCTATCTCATTAAACAAGAGGATATTTCTAGAATTATCTTTTTGATTGATTATCGTTATCATAAGAAATATGTATAATTTGATATTCATTTTTATATTCGTTACGTAGGTGTTTTAAAATGATTTCCAACGATACAAAGTTTACGAAAATCTATGGTATAGTCTGAGAGATAAATGATTTCCAAATTTTACGAGTTATTATCCATAAGGTATAGTTGTAAAAAATACTTAAAAGCACTCATTTCATTCCTTGCCTTAAGAATTGTGTAAACTTCAACTAGGTCATCTAATAGTGGGACGGAGGGAGTATGTGACCGCTGATCATATGTGGCATGTACAATGGCGAGAATGAGTTGCTTTCATTTTAACAACGTCATCAATTTTCTCCCTACTCCTTCTTTCTTTGATTTACAACACAACACCAACAGTAATTCCATCAAATCCTTTGTCTTTGTATCTGCCACGGATTAAAATCCTCACAGTTATATTTTCTTTCTTTTTATCTTCAATTTTTTTTTCCAGATCCTAAATGTAGATATCTTGAGTTTTGAAAATGTTTATTGGCTAATATTTCATTCTCCTTGATTTTATGGGTGTTTACTTAATGAATCAGAGAAGACACCGAGAAGGCTATCATCCGTTTATGAAACATTACATATGCTGCGATGTGTCGATCAATTGTTTTCATCTGTATTGAATATGTATTATTTGTTTAGAGATTCAAATGGGGTTGAAATATTATAGACCTAGGTGAAGTATTTCATTGATGTGGTTGGAAGTTTAGAAAAAATGTACAACTTTGATAAATAGAGAAATTGGGTTGAAGAAATTCAGAAAAATTTAATAAATCGATTGCATTCTTGAGAAAATCAGGATCAATTTTGGTGAATTAATTTAGTATCATCTACCTTAACAAATTTGTGCTAGTCATGGGTTCGCTAAATGAAGAATTTTGATTTTGTCAATGATACACAGACACATGATTAAAGTTCTTTTGGAGTGCTGATCTTAGAAACAAAAGTTAACATTTTGTTGCAGGGTAAGGACGAAGACAACATTTTTAATCCTTGGATCCATTTATGCATCCTACGGTTTCCATTAATGATGTGGAATAAGAAAGTAAACACCTCATCCTACAACTGTACCCGCCACGTCGGATCAGCTGTCAAATAGCTGTTATCTGGCGGGTCAAGTAGCAGGATTGCTCTTTCACAAACGTTCCAATCAGTTTTGTACCTTTCGTTACACTTCAAAATATATAAACCTTTCGAAAAAGTGATAAACCAATGGGAGAAATACGGTTAAGTCCAAAAATCAATCCAAAGGTACAATTTAGTCTAATCCGAGTCAACTAGGTACAGATTAGTCCAAAAATATGGAAAGTACACTAATAACCCTCATTATTTACTACTATTTAGTCTAAATATTTGTAATTTAGTCCACACTGACTCATGATGATGTCAACAATTTTGAATAATATAAAAAATAATTAAAAACAATTTATCTTTTGAATCGCTCGTCCAAAATCGACAAACTTTATATATTTGGAAAGCATTTTCCGAGAGCTACAAAAAGAGTACCCATATGACTATATAATTTTCATTTTTAAATTTTTTTTAATCTACATTGGTGTGTACAATTATGTACACCGCTGCAAAGATCCAAAAAATCCAGAATCCATATATAGATGGTGGATTTTCGACAAAGGGTAGAATTGTAAAACTATACTCCAGATTCGGCAACCGGATGAGTATTGAGACTCATGTCTCTCATTAAAGCATGAAAGCTCATGTAATAAATATCTGACTGAGAAGGCTGTCTCTCAGAGTACGTGTAGATGTGTAGTCTCTCAGCTGAGGCCACGACACATCTCATGAATACTGAGCAATTTCAGTAATTACTCCGGATCCGACAATCGGATGAGTATCGAGACTCATGTCTCTATGCATGAAAGCTCATGCCACCTCTGATGGAGAAAGTCTCTCAGAGAAGGTGAAGATGTTCAATCTCTCAGCTGAGGCCACGACACATCTCATACTGTATAGAATCGAAAGATTGGGCGGCTCCTAGACAACATGTCTGCTAGTATAGAGCGACAACGTCTTCGGGATGTAACCAGATTTTCCCCGACTATGCAAGAGGAATATGACACTCCAGATAGTTCATATTGCTCAACCCTCAGATAATTAATGCTCCTAGACAGGAAGCCCTTCTAGTATAGAGCCAACAATTAATTATCTTGAATCGTCTGAATATCCAGCAATATTCTACGAGCCATCGTCTGAATATCCAGCAATATTCTACGAGTCGTCAATTAATCGACTGAATATTCAACAATATTCTACGATTCCTCGTTATATTTCGTTACTTCAATCTGTGGTTGTAGGATCAGAATCTCGCAACAATGATATCTTAGCGAAATTATCAACAACACAAAACAACAGTGTCGCAGAACAATTTCAGAAATGATATAATAAACGACGTCAGCTAAAATCATGAGAAAGATGTGATGGTCCTGCAAAAATTAGAGAGTTTGCGAGATTAACATTTGTAAGGTTGCGATAATGTCGCAAGCCATATTCGAAAATAAAGGACAGATTAGCTGTCATCCACTATGTACTTCCCTATAAATAGTCGTTCAGTTGTAAAGGAAAGGGAGAGATCTTTTTGAGTAAGAAACAAGTAAATAGGAGAGAGAGAAAGTCTAGAGCAGAGGTCATTCTTGATTCCTTTATCTTTTCTTGTAAGAACATTCAAAGATTGATCAATAAAATTAAGAGTGTAAATCTAAAAATGAGTTGAGTAATAATGAAATCATATGACAGATGTAGTGTAGGATTTCCTGCAACTACATAATGGCGCTAGAAACAGGGACTTCAAGATCGAAAGTTGAAGATTGTTGTTGAGAATGTTCAAATCAAGAAAGTGATTAAATAAATCAGTGAACCAGTTAAAAGAAAGATGATTAGAATTAATGAATATGACAAAAGATTGGAGTGTAATATGATAACAAAAACGATGGTTAATGAATTCCATGAAAACATCAAAGGAAGAATACATAAACGAAATTTTGAAGGAAGGAAGGTTATGGCGGTAGAAAAGACATCACCCTTGAAAGATTGGGAAAAGCAAAAAATTACATTCATGGCGGCAGAAATACCAAAAGAAAATTTGAACCACACATCTCCGTTGGTTATTACAGTGCCTATCGCGCGAAAAGAGAAGGAGACAACAACAAAATCCATGGGAGAATGGATATTGAATAGAACTTTAATCGATATAGGAAGTTCAGTGGATATAATATTTTATCATGCATTCCGGGGAATGGAATTTAAAGATGAAGAAATGTCCAGTTCAACATATTTTGTTCACGGCTTTGGAAAATCCACAACAAAACCTGAAGGAGAAATAATGGTACGAATTCCACTTGGAGAGATCGAAACACACGTAACACTGTGCGTGGTGGATATGGAATCTCCATATAATATGTTATTAGGAAGACCATGGATACATGCGATAAAAGCTGTAGTATCAACGTTGCATCAATGTATTAAATTCCCCAAACCAAATGGAATAGGTGAAATCAGAGGAGATGTTGACAATGCGAAATTATGTCATCAAATTGAAGTAAAGCATTATGAAGGACAAGCAAAAAAGAAACAATTTCGCAGAAAGTTGGCAAATGAAGCAAAGAAAGAAGAAGAATTTAGAGTATATATGATAAGGGCAAAAGAAGGCAAAGGAATATCCAGCGAAATTTCGGAGGAAGGAGAAGAACCTGTGAAAACAATAAAAGAACCAACACCGATGGGAGAACCTAAACCCAGTTACACTGCCGCAGAACCAACAAAAGAAATAAACGTTGGGACTATAGAAGAACTTCTAATATTGAGAATTGGAACCAAAATGGATGTGGAAGAAGAAGAAAGAACTGTTAACCTGTTGCGAGAATATAAAGATGTTTTCGCAGGAAGCATGGATGAGATACCGGGAATAGATCCATCAATTGCATGCCACAAGTTGGAGATTAACAAAAATGTGAGACCATTTAAACAGAGAATAAGAAAAATTGCAACAACTTACCATTCCCAAATAGAAGAAGAACTACAGAAAATGCTTGACGCGGGAATCATAAGAGAAGCTAAATACCCAGAATGGATAGTGAATATGGTCATTGTCCCAAAGAAAAAGAAAGGAATCAGGATTTGCATAGATTTCACTAATTTAAACAAAGCTTGCGCCAAAGATAGTTTTCCGTTACCAGATATTCCTCAAATGGTGGAACCCGCAGCGGGAAAAGATAGAGTATCGTCTTTAGATGGGTACAAAGGGTATAACCAAATCCCTCTTGCTGAATAATATCAAGAACATACTGCTTTCTTCGCCCCTAGAGGTTTACATTGTTACACGAAAATGCCATTTGGTTTGCGAAATGCGGGAGCGACATACCAAAGAATGGTAGAGAAGGTGTTCGCAAAATGGATACACAAAACATTAGAAGTATACGTGGATGACATGTTAGTAAAGAGTAAAGAATCTAAAGACCATGTACAATACCTGAGGGAGATTTTTGAACAAATGCGACAGTATAACATTAAATTGAATCCTGAGAAGTGTACTATTGGAGTTGCATCGGGAAAATTTTTAGGATACATTGTATAAAAGGAAGGAATACAGGTTGATCCAGAAAAAGTGCAAGCAGTTCATGACATGCCAACACCAGCAACAATAAAAGATGTACAAAAGTTGAATGGGCTTCTAGCTTCGCTGGGGAGATTCATTTCGCGATCATCAAACAAATGCAAATATTTTTTCGATATACTAAAGAAGGGTGCGAAATTTAAATGGACTGATGAATGTGAAAAATCTTTTCAAAGGATCAAAGAACATCTTATGAATACAACTATTTTACAAAAAGCAGAGTCAAGAGAAGAATTATTGATCTATCTTGCGACGACGTCGCATGCATTAACTGTTGTGTTATTGCGAGTAGACACAGGAGTGGAGAAACCCATTTATTACATTAGAATTTTTTTTAATATTGCCGAGAAGAATTACCCAAAGATTTAGAAGTTAATCTTAGCATTAGTTTATGCATCGTTTAAGCTCCGTATATATTTTCAGGCGCATAAGATAAAGGTATTAACAAAAGTACCAATTGAATCAGTGATGAAGAATTCTAAAAGATCAGGAAGAGTGGAGAGATGGAATGCACAAGTAGGCCACTTTGATATTAAATATGAAATTTTGTCTTCACCAAAGTCAAAAGTTGTTGCAGATTTCTTGGCAGGATTTCCTTTAGAAGAAGATGAAGCAGTAGAAGAAATGATGGATATAGAAGAAGAACGCGGAGATCCAAAAGATTTACTAAGAGAACCAAATAGATGGGAGATATTGGTAGATGGATCATCAAATGGAGAAGGAAATGGAGTTGGAATTGTTTTAATTTCGCTAGAAGGAATAAAGATGGCTTTTTCATTCAGATTGGAATTCGCATCCACTAATAATGAAACGGAATATGAAGCTGTGATACATGCCTTAAAATTCGCAATAGAAATGAAACTAGAAAATGCCGGGATCACTAGTGATTCGCAGCTAGTTATTCGCCAAATAAAGGGAGAGTATACTACAAATGAACTATCTTTGAAGAAATACAAGAAGCTCGTTGAAGAATTGTCAGCGAAAACCAAAAATAAAATGGAGGCACATTTCAATAAAAGATAACAGACTAGCAGACGCATTTGCTTTCATCTCAAGCATGATGACAGATCCAACTGCGAGATGCATAAAAATACAAACACTTCCGTCACCATCAATCAATAAAGAAGAAGAAGAAGTGGACGTGATGATAATAGACAATGAAGAAGAAGAACAAACGAACAATATCGCAGACTGGAGAATGAAACTTCATGCATATTTGGCAAAAGGAGAAACACTAAGAAATAGATTGGAAACACACAAATTAAAAAGCCGTGCAACGAATTATGAATTAAGAGATGGGTTTCTATACCGAAAATCCTTTAATGGACCATCACTTAGATGTTTGACACGAGAGGAAGGAGAAAAAGTACTAAAAATGTTACATAGTGGGGATGCTGGCAATCATAGCGGGGGAAGATCTTTGGCACATAGAGCAAAAATGCAAGGCTATTACTGGCCATACATGCACGAAGATGCCAAACAAATATCAAGATGTTGCGAAGATTGTCAGCGGCATGGAAAGAAAATACATGCATCTGGAGCATCACTATCAACAAAGAAGATATTTGTGGGACCATTTTTACCAGGTTCTGGACAAAGAAGATATTTAATAGTCGCAACAAATTCTTTCACAAACTGGACAGAAGTGAAGGCAGTACAGCAGATTCGCGACAAAGATATCTTTACATTCATATTCGAAAATATCATTTGCAGATTCAGAATTCCTGCGCAGTTGGTATCTGATAATGGGAAACAGTTTGAAGGACATAATATAGAAATGTTACTTAATGCGTTCAAGATAAAATGTGGAAAGTCTACTCCTTTGTATCCACAAGCTAATGGGAAGGTAGAAGCAACAAACAAAACAATTGCAGATATATTAAAGAAGAAATTGGAAGGACATCACAGAGCATGGTGCGAACAAGTACATAATGCAGTATGGGCTTATAATATAACTAGAAGAGAAGCTACTGGAATGTCACCTTTTTGTTTAACATACGGAGTTGAAGCGGTGTTACCAACAAAAGTTGTTATTCCAACAACAAAAAGAGAAGCTTGGGAGAAAAATCTTAGTGCGGGTTTGATCTTAAATAAACTTGATGAATTAGAAGAAAGAAGAGAAAAAGCTTTACAACATACATATGGAGAATTATCGGCGAAGAAGATTAACCCGAGAATATAATAAACGTGTCAAAGTACGCGAATTCCAACCAAGAGAGTTAGTTCTGCGAGAGACACCAATATATCAGCAAGAAAATAGTGGAAAATTAGCAAAAAAATTGGGATGGAACTTACATCATTAAGGAGATAGTTGGAACAGGAGCTTATAGATTAATATATCCAGAAGGCAGAGATGTTGGTCATAGACTTGGCAGACCATGGAACAGGTTGTATTTAAAAAGATATTATCCGTAAAAAGCTTTGAGAAGTTATGGATTCTGAAAAAATAATTGCAAGATTATTCATATCAAAACAAGATAATGATGTGCGAAATTTTCGCAGAGATAATCACAGAACAATGACATAAAAGAAAGGGGCGAACCTTTATGGCGTACACCCTAGTTTGCGAATAAAATTTCGCAAGAGGCAAATGTAAGACCTAAAGTAAGTCATATTATGGGGTGCCTGTTGCATGGATCAGGGAAAGGCTACACCGCCACCGGAACCTGAGTCATGGAGATTTGGGGTCAATAAAGCCCATCCAGGAGAGGCACCTTGGATTCTCAGCTTAAGCATATGACTTGGGTTGGGCGACTAAGGTAATAAGGACTCTCCCAAGGAGTACAGATCTGATCAAGGTGCTGAGGTACACGGTTGAGTCAAGAGTGCCAGGGAAGTTTGAACCGTACCTTGCCATTCTTGACAAGTCTTGGCTTATACTGCACTCGACCCGAAGAAAACCCCACTTAGGGTGCAGTCTCGTAACCATAAGCCCTATAGGTAAAAGGGATAAGAGGCTGCGAAAACAACTGGTTGTTGTTAAGACTGGATGGGAGGATCTAACCTTGTATGGTAGAAGTACGCCTCCTTGAAGGGGCAACCAGGGGGAAGATAAGGGCGGCACCCTCCATTAGGGAGCTGATAAGTGCTTAAGACGCAAATGTCATGAGGCTTTCTATTCGCAAGAGTATTAAGGCTTGTAATATTTGTGCAACAATCCTGAAGAGGCAATAATACAAAAGAAAAAGATAAGACGAGGTCAATGGGTTTTCGCATGAAAGTGCGAAGACGTCCTGCGATTTCGTCGCAAGACGGCAATGTCACGGGGCTTTATTTTCACAAGAATATTTAGGCCTGTCATATCGTCGCAACATTCCTGAAGAGGCCATAATACAAAAGAAAAAGTTAAGGAAAGATCAATGGGTTTTTGCATGAAAGTGCAAGGATGTCCTGCGATTTTGTCACAATGACAAGAGGTGGCATAATAAGACCTTTAATTAGGAAGGAAAAATAAGACCACATGACAAAACAAAATATTTATAAGTATTCATAACAGATCATTTTTCGCAAGAAAGATAATGAGAGGCAAGTATGGGAATCAATAAACAAGAGGCATTATCTTTCTCACCAACAAAATACTAAAAGGGAAAATTGATTCCAAAGTTGGTTGAAGAATATTATTCGCAAAAAATAATAAAGATGATACAATTCAAGAAGATAGAACCAAATAAGAAACTCATGCTTCAGTATTAATTCCAGTAGAAGGAGATAATAGACGTTCTTCGCCAATATTCTCATTATCGCCAGCCTCTCCTTCATTTCGATTCTGATTTTCGCCTTGATTAGCACCTTGATTATCGCCAGCAATTACTTCTTCAGAAGAGATTTCTTTTTCGTTTTCATTTTGATCAACACCAGCAGTTGCTTCCTTAGAAGGAATCTCTTCTCCATCTTCCAAAAAACTATCCTCTGCACCACTTTCATAATCATAATCACTGTCAGCAGGATGAGGAACTTCATCATCATCTACTTCCAAAGGTTCGATTGATGTAGGAGGAAGAGATTTAGACAATAAAATATCATTTACAAGGACTTCAGCCCGGAGATGAACTTGACGAAGAAGTGCTCTCTGATGATTCCTATCTTGAATATCCTTAAAGTAAGCAAGATAATCAAGTCTTCTTTCTGCTCGGTCGCGAGAACCAGTAGGGACAGAGACGAGTAATGCATTTTCTTTGCGAATTTTGGCATATTTAGCCACCAAAACAGAAATGGTGGAATGAAATTTTCCTCAGACTCTGCGAAAGGTGGAATACAAAATTTCAATAAGATGAAGAACTCAGAAAAATATGACAAAGAAAAGATAGTTAAGGCAGTCAAAATATTATGACTACCTTCCTTTTGCGAATCAAGGACAAACAACTATTCTCCCAACGGTCCATTGCGTCATCAAATTTATCTCCAACTAAACCTTTAAGTCGAGATTGAAGGTTTTTCTCTTTAGAAATAAGAAAGGCATTTTTCTTCGCAAGAGAAGAATAAGATTCTTCTAATTTGGAATATTGTTCTTTAAGTTGATTCTCCTTTACACTTAAAGCTATTCTACCTTGAATAACTGTATCTCTTTCAGCGATAGATGACTCTGTTACTTCTTTAAGTTCATTTCTCAAAGAGCGAAGAGATTGCTCTTGGTCATCACATACTTTCTGAAGAATGCTAAGTTGTTGCGAAGATATCGGTATCTTGTTTAAACAAGTTCGCTTCTCTTGAGATAAGGTTTTATTCTCATCTGATAAAGTTTTGATCCCTAAATTATCTTTAGTTAAAGAATAAGAAAGGCGAGATACTTCATTACTTAATAAATCTTGTCTCTGAACTAATTGGGTATTTTCATTGGTAAGATTATTTATATGATCAAGAGAATATGAATAGAGGTTATCTAATTAGTTATATTGATCCATCAAAATTTCTTTATCAACACGGGCTTCTTCAACAACAGATTCAAATTGATATCTCTCCATTATTCGTTTCTGATTTAAGGCTTAACATGCGAAAGAGGGATTTCAAGGATAATTAAATATGGGAAGGATAAAACCATTAAAAAGGCAAATTGAAGAAATGGGTAAGAAAATCATACCTCTCAATTCATCATTCTTCTTGCGAAGATTGTCACGATCCAACAAAATATTCTGAAGCTTTTGATTTTCGAGGCAAAGAGCATTACACTCTTTTTCCAAAGATGACTGCGAAGCAGCTCTGTCAGAACCTAAATGCTTACTCAGAATTTCGCAAACATTAGACTTGATAGGATCAATAGAAGACTTCTTTCCATCATCCAGGACTTCAGATAAAACTTTGAAAGCAATATCTATTCCTTCCACGGTTTCTTTCGAAAGAGGAAGAGACACAGGTAGAGAACTAGCGGTGATAGAAGGTTGAGAAACATTCTCAATAGGAAGAGAAGAAGTTTCATTCATAGAAGGATCAACAAGGGGGGTGTCAATCATTGAAAGGTCAGCTGAAGAAATGAAGTCTGAGGCATCTTTTTCGCGAATGGGAGATAAAGGTTTATCTTGCGAAGATGTCGCAGGAGATTTAGAAGAGATGAGTAAGTGGAATGGAACGGAAGTTGGAACAGTTTTAAGGTGGCGAGATTTCTTGAGAGGTTTATTGACATCCTTATCACCATGCGAATTACAATCCAGATAAGAAACAGAGGCAACAATATTGTTCTTAGAAAATGATGGTGTTTCTTACTACCTTCTCATTCGTAGACTTTCTTTTATGCGCAACAACCTTATGCTGCGATTTGGGAATATTAGGGTTCTGAACTGTAAATTTAGTATTGGAGGCGCTTTTGCTGAAATAACAAGAGTATGGGAATCACATAAACAACATCAAATAAGGCAATAAACAAGATCAATTTCAGCAAAACCCATAAAGAAGAAAAAGAAAACTAACCTTGATGAATCCATGGAAAACAGTAGCAAGAAGATTATTTCGAAGAAAATTACGAACGATGAAGATCTGTAGAAGAAATAGTATGAAGATGAAGAAGAACTTAAAAAGATTGAAGAAGAAAGAAGAAAAATTGCAATAACGGATTTGAAGAAGAACGATAAAGTTGCAGAGAAAATAAAAAAAAAAAAAGAAAAAGAGAGTGAGAAAGAATATATATATAGGGAATTTTTCCTCAAGAAGATAAACACGATTAATACGGAAAAATATAAACGGTTAAAAAACAACGGTTACAAAAGACGTGTCAAGAAACAGATGGAAGAAAGAGTACGTGTGATAAATGCAGAATATGAAGAAATAAACAGCTGCGGTATTTCTCACATCATTCTCTACTTCGCAGAAAAGATATGAAAAGAGGCAAGATGTAGGATCAGAATCTCGCAACAGTGATATCTTAGCGAAATTATCAACAACACAACAGCGTCGCAAAACAATTTCAGAAATGATATAATAAACGACGTCAGCTAAAATCATGAGAAAGATGTGATGGTCCTGCGAAAATTAGAGAGTTTGCGAGATTAACATTTGTAAGGTTGCGAGAATGTCGCAAGCCATATTCGAAAATAAAGGACAGATTAGCTGTCATCCACTATGTACTTCCCATAAATAGTCGTTCAGTTGTAAAGGAAAGGGAGAGATCTTTTTGAGTAAGAAACAAGTAAATAGGAGAGAGAAAGTCTAGAGCAGAGGTCATTCTTGATTCCTTTATCTTTTCTTGTAAGAACATTCAAAGATTGATTAATAAAATCAAGAGTGTAAATCTAAAAATGAGTTGAGTAATAATGAAATCATATGAGGGATGTAGTGTAGGATTTCCTGCAACTACAATGGTTCTTCCCAACAGAATTCCACAGGTTAGTAATAAATATTCAACGGAACAGGCATCTGAGCATCGAATAAGCCCTGACAAAAATGGTGCAAGTGTAATTAGCAGATAATGCACAGACCAGCATTTTGAATGCACGAACGAGCATTTCAAAAATACGAACGAATGAGGAACCTATGCAAAATAGGAAGGGAAAATAATAATAATAAAATATTAAACAAAAGCGCCAGGGGACAAGGCTCACCAGCCGGCCAGTCATGCCGTGACTAGTCCAGCGCCCAATTTTATATTCTACCATATTTTTACTATTTTCACTATCTCATGAAAATCCTCTCGTTCGAGCAAATTTCCTTTATTTCAAAGAAATTATCTAAATCACATGATTTTATCAAAAAATAATAAAATTAGGGAGGGGTGTCGCGGGACCGAGCACCAGCCGGCCATGCCTTGGCCGTGGCCGTTCCCACACCTCACGTCTCCATTATTTTATTATTTCTCTCAAATTATGAAAATTCCTTGATTTTATGAATTTTCCCTAAAATCATGAAAACTACCTAATTTCATGTATTTTTATCTAAATCACATGATTTTATCAAAAAATAATAAAATTAGGGAAAGGTGTCGCGGGACCGCCGGCCGGCCGGTCATGCCTTGGCCATGGACGGTCCCACACCACACCTCACGTCCCATTATTTTATTATTCCTTCTCAAATTATGAAAATTCCTTGATTTTATGAATTTTCCTTAAAATTACCTAATTTCATGTATTTTCTCTAAAATCATGGAAAAGTAGGAAAACTTGTGGGATCGGGCTCTAGCCGGCCGGCCATGCCCTAGCCGGTCCCACACGCCCATTATTTTATTATTATTTGGTGTTTGGTTTCCTAATTTCATGAAAACTCCCTGATTTCAACAAAATATCTTGGTTTTCAAAAAATCCCTTTGATTTTATGAAAAATTATCTAAAATCGTCAAAATTACATAAAATGGGGAAGAGTGCCTTTGGGCCCGCGCCCATTGGCCGGCCGGCCATGCCACGGCCATTGCCAGTCCCGCACTCCCATTCCCTATTTTATATTTTAATTTATGTTTCCATCTCATGGAAGTTCCCTAATTTCGCCAAACTCTCCAGTTTCATGGAATTTCCCTTAAATCAGAGAAAAATACATAAAATCACATAAAACTGGGAATAACATGTGGGACCGCGTGTCAGCCGGCCGGCCATGCCCTAGCCGTGGCCGGTCCCACACCTTGTGATTCCTTGTTTATTTATTATTTTCATCATCTCATGTATTTTTGCCGGTTTCAACAAAACCATGGATTTTGCATATTTTCTCCAAATGTTGCTCAAACGTGCATCCAAAATATCAAAATTCTTGGTCGACCCCTCATATTTTCTACATCAGGTTTTATGATTTGTTGCTTACACGAGCATTATTTCAGTAAATGATTAAACCAGCATTTAATCATTCTTTCACCAACTGGTCCTCAAGAGACTTTGGTATTTTTTGCTCATTCGAGCATCTGGGCGTTATATGGTGAACCCGTCATCCCATGTATCCGATCCCGTGTTGATTTGCAATAAATCATCATTTCGGTAAAATTAGGGTTTTGAATCCAGAGCTCTGCAGAAACGTGATTCTGTGCATATTCGAACACTCTGATAATTTTATGTTGATTCCATGATTGATATTCATATTTATTTTGCTCGACTCAGCAGTCAGTAACTTGAATTAACGTTTTATTTGGTCCAGCTACCAACAATTCATCAAAAGAACAATATTTGTTCAAACTAGCAATATTTGCTCAAACTAGCAATATTCGCTCGAACCGGCAAAATTTACTCAATTAGCAATATTCGCTCAGACTAGCAATATTTGCTCAAATCAAAGAATATTGGTTCAACTATCAATATTCAACAATTTAGCAACACAGTTTTGATCGTCTTAGGTTATAATGACACCTCGTCTCAGCAGACACATTAAATTCATGAGTTTCGAAACATTTGCTAATCATGTTCAACTCAGCACTACATGGGCTCATCGTCCCATAAAGTCAGCAACTGACTCCACAATCACGAGATTTCAATTGTGTCACATGGGGGATATTAACTAGGGTTTTGGTCTGGCGGTCTACGGCACGTGTGTTCACCCACGATGAGAATGTGAGCAAGTCTTGCAATCAGTTGGAAGAGTCAGCAAAGTAGTGGGTGGAAAGTTAACCAAGTCTCCGCACGATGAGTAATTGGTTTTAACATGATTTCCCCATTCCCCATTCTCTGATTCCAACAACTGTCACACTTCATGGGATCATGGTGTTTTCAACTCCGGCATTATAAAATGTCCCTGAATCCTGATTGAAAGAACAGAAGTTTTCGAACACTCGAACAATATTCGCCAAGACGAGCAATTTCTCATCAAAGTTCATACAGACAATCTTTCGTCTACACGAACTCACAGAAATTACTCTCAGTTGAGCAAAATTCAATCATTCAGAGCATTTTCACGCTGAATTCACAACACACCTACAATCTCAGATCACCATTGATCTCACGCATTTCTCAGCTTCCCTCCTACAGATCAACCCATCCTCTCTTGTGACCGAATTGACTCTATAATGGCCATTGTTCTTGGTTTAGGCCGGGGTCTTACAGATTGATCTCTCGAACTTAAAGCACTCCCTTCTTGCAGTGCATCTGTGTGAGGTTCAACACTTCGCTTGGTTCAAGGAGTCTCCACACGGTCGACTCTTCAATCCCGTAAAAACCAGCAAATCGTTTTTCCCCATTCACAGATTGGCGACCACAGTGGGAGATTAATCTCTCGGTTGCAATCTCGTTTTCACAATATGGTTGGTCTTAGGACTAATTCAACTGATCCTGACCCAATCCAGAATCTTTCAAATGACAGGATTCCTCATGTTACACCCGACGACACGGAAGGCAGAGGAACCCTGACTCTGGCAGAGCTATCTCAAATTCTGGAAGTCCACACCAGGAACATGGATCTGATGAAGAACACGATAGATCACATACTCGATTTTCTCATCAAGCTGACATCTGAGTTGGGCGGCGTCTCTGCTTAGGAAGTCCCAACACTGGGGACTAGTTCAACTCCTGACCCTCAAATCAACAGTTGCACTAATGAAAAGCCGGTGGATCAAGAGGTTGCACAATTGATTGAAAATTTGTGTGAACTTTTACACTTTTCCAGGGAACAGCGTACGGAAACGTTTGCCACACTCAACCAGATATCATCTGACGTACAAATAACTTTACCAACCCCAGCAGTTGAAAAAGTATCTCTGGTATCTGAACATTCAATCGACAACATCACTTTTGGAGAGGAAGATCGCATCGCAGACGAAGGGCATAATCGCGCGTTGTATGTGACTGGCTTCATCAAAGGCACCGAATTTAGAAGGGCTCTTGTCGACATCGGTGCTTCAGCAATATTGTCACTATGAAGACTCTTAGAATGGCCAGATTCCCACGAGGTAAAATCATTCGCCATCCCATCCTAATAACAGGATTTGAAGGAAGCCAAAGCCACACATATGGATACGCGTACATAGATTTGAGGGTAGGACCAATTCAATCAAAGGTGAAATTCCACGTGATCGAGCAAGAGACTGACTACCACCTGATACTTGGGCGACCTTGGCTCCATGACAACAAGGTGGTTCCATCAACCTACCATCAATGCATGAAGTCCTTACTCAATAACATGATCGTCCGCATAGCTGCTTCATCATCTCCTTATGCTCTGTCTTACGATGCTGAATTCATCGAATCCCAGAGCGCCCCTGAACCTCCTAAGAAAATATATACTACTCCACTTCCAAGTTGGAAAGCTATTGAGGCATCCGCATCATCACCATCTTCGTAAGGGGAACCAGTCGAATCGCCTGCTACATCGTTCAAACGACGAAAAGATGAAACTACGATCTCAGGATCCAATTTTATGAACACTCATGACGCAGAAGAAAGGGTCATTTACCGGAGACGCAAAGATTAACAATTAATAGGGGAGATTGATCAAGAGTCTCCCCGCATTGGTGAATCGTGTCAGAATGAACAACTACCCGAGGATGAAGTTCAGGAAGCTCCATAATAGTTGCAAGATGGCACGAATTATACCACTGATGATCTTGAGACGGTTAACATCGGCACAGAGGAAGATCCAAGACCGATATTGGTCAGTTCTGCGCTATCACCGGAAGAGCGTGCAGGTCTGGTAGAGCTACTGAAGGAGTATCGGGATATATTTTCTTGGACGTATGAAGAAATGCCTGGCTTGGATGACAAACTAGTCACTCACCGTCTACATATCATTCTCGGCTCCAAGGCTGTCAAACAACCACCCAGGAAGTTCAGGCATGAGGTCGAGGAGCAAATCAAGGCTGAAATTCAAAAATTGCTGGTAGCAGGATTTATCAAGCCTATTCAGCATCCAACCTGGCTGGCTAATGTCGTCCCAGTTAAGAAGAAAAATGGCCAAATCAGATGCTGTGTAGATTTCAGAAACCTAAATAAATGCTGCCCGAAGGATGACTTCCCTTTACCCAACATTGATATGCTCGTTGATGCGACCAGCGGCCACGGTATGTTCTCATTCATGAATGGTTACAGTGGGTACAACCAAATCAAAATGTTTGAACATGATGCCGCCAAGACCGCGTTTCGCACTCCCATTGGGATATTTCATTACACTGTGATGTCATTTGGGTTGAAGAATGCTGGCGCCACCTACCAACGAGCCATGACAACAATATTTCATGATATGAAGCACAAGCAAGTAGAAGATTATGTTGACGATGTCGTGGTGAAATCGAAAGCTCGAACATCCCATCTAGAAGTTCTGAGACAAGTCTTTGAAAGATGCAGAGAATACAAGTTGAAGATGAATCCTCTAAAATGCGCTTTTGGAGTTTCTTCTGGAAAGTTTCTGAGATTATTGGTCACTGCCGAAGGGATCAAAGTCGATCCAAACAAAGCGAAATCCATCTCCACCATGCCTCCTCCACGCACTGTGAAGGAACTGCAGATTTTCATGGGTAAGGTGAATTACATCAGACGCTTCATACCAGGATTGGCTCAATTTATTGCTTCGTTCACCCCTATGCTAAAGAAGGGAGCGAGTTTCACGTGGACGGATGTTCAGCAGGAAGCATTTCAGAAAATACAACAAATACTTTTATCACCTGCAGTCATGAGGTCTCCAGTGCAGGGTCGACCGTTGATATTATACACAGCGTCCAGTGATGTTGCTATTGGAGCACTACTGGCTCAAGAAGATGAAGAAGGATTCGATCATCCAATTTACTATTTCAGCCGAACCATGAAGGATGCTCAACTCAGATACCCGAAAGCTGAAAGAGAATGCCTGACGTTATCTCATGCAATGCAAAGATTCATGCTTGTATCCAAAGCTGATCCCATAAAGTTTTTACTCTCAAAGCCCGCTCTGATAGGAAGACCTGGAAAGTGGCTGCTTCAGATGTCGGAATTCGACATAGTATGTGTTTCCCCAAAAGCAATCAAAGGTCAAGCAGTAGCAGATTTACTAGCAGCGTTCCCAGGAGAAGATTCCACGACATTATCAGATGACGTACTAGAAGAACTTCTAGGAATCTCAGTCGTTAAAGAAGAAACATGGTTGTTGTACTTTGATGAATCCTCCACTCCTAGTAATGGTACTGGAGGAGCGGGCATAGTCTTTGTCTCGCCATCAGGAGAGGTATTCTCACACTCATTCAAGCTGGATTTCCACTGTACAAATAATTCAGCAGAGTATGAGGCCTTCTTGCTAGGATTATCCTTAGCTAAAAAGGCAGGAGCAATGCATCTGGAGATCAGAGGAGATTCAAAACTACTAGTCAATCAAATGAATGGGGTGTGCTCTCTCAAAGAGATAACACTTGCTCCATTCAGGGCTGAAGCACAGTGACTCATGACTCATTTCGCCGACGCGACCATCACCCATATTGGCCGAACCAACAATAGGCATGCTGATTGCTTAACAACTCTTTCCTCCAAGTTGCAATTCGAAGGATCAGAGAAATCCATCATAGTGCAAAGACGAGCTGTGTCATCCACGTGGCTTAATCAAACTGAAGAAGCTCAAGCAAATGACTGGAGAGCACCTATCATTCATGAAATGAGCAGCTCCATTACAGAAGGGACGATCAGCCTTAAATAACTGAAGAACTTCTTCTTGCTTCATGGAGCCTTATACCATCGTAACCCGGATGCCTCTCTATCACGGTGCCTGGGTGATGAAGAAGCGAAAGAAAAACTCGAAAGTGTGCATCAAGAAGTGTGCGGACATACGCTGGTGATAACACTTTATAGAAGACTCCAGAGACTCGGGTACTATTGGCCTTCCATGGAAGCACAGTCGAGGACTTTGCAGGGAGATTTTCCTAATTTTCAGACACCTCCTCATCATTTGGAGGTGCTAACACTCCTTCACACCGCGGACTAGAGGCAGCCTTACATCGAATATCTTCGAGACAACAAATCGCCACCAGAAAACAAAGATGCAATCAAACTCATACATAGAGCTAAGTGATTTGTTTTTCTTGACGAAATCTTATATCGCAAAAGCTTTGGAGGAGACTTGTTGAGATGCCTAGCCGAAGATGAAATACTGACCGTCCTGAAAGAAACTCATGAAGGAGAACATCATGGGAAAAGAAGTTGTTTCTCCAAATCCACGAGAAATACTACTGGCCGACTATGGAAGATGATGCAGCCGCATACGTTCAGAAGTGCCATAAATGCCAGATTCACGGTAATCTCATTCATACCCCTTGTCTTCCATTACACTCTGTGAATACTCCATGGCCTTTCTATAGATTGGGACTTGATATCATCGGGAAGATCAATCCAACATCCTCAAAGCAGCATGAATACATCATCACAGCTACTGAGTATTTCACTAAGTGGGTCGAAGCAATCCCGCTCAGAGTTACCACAGGGGTAACTATTGCAGCCTTCATCAAGGAGCATATTATATGTAGATTCGGCATCCCTAAACATATCATCACAGATAATGGGACTCATTTCGCCAATCAAGATGTCGAGCAATTACTCAAGGAGTACGGGATTAAACAGATCTTCTCCACACCATACTACCCCCAAGGAAAAGGCCGAGCGGAGAGTACCAACAAAACTTTGGTCCGGATTATCAGTCGAACAATTCATGACAATCCACGATCGTGGCATGAGCAACTTCCCATGGTTTTGTGGGCTTACAGAACGACACCAAGGATCTCAATTGGGACGTCACCGTATTCGCTCGTCTATGGGGCTGATGGTATACTCCCAGCCGAGATAAAAATTCCTTCAGCAAGGATTGCAGCGGCTAGCGGAATACAATGGGATGAAGCTGAAGTGTCCAAGTCAAGAGTTGCTGAACTAGACATGCTTGAATCAAGGAGAGCTAAAGTAGAAAAGTAAGTGGAGGCTTTATAAACAGAGGGTATCCAGGGCTTACAACAAAATGGTAAAACCCCGAACTTTTCAAGTAGGAGATTTGGTATTAAAGACAGCAAAGCACATTCAACAAGACATGTATGCTCCCAAATTCTCTCCGAAATGGGAAGGGTCGTATGTTATCATCAAAGCGGTGTCTAGTGGATACTACAAAATTTTAGCACTCAATGGAGGGAAGGAAGGAAATATTATCAACGACAAATGGCTCAAAGATTATTACGCTTGATCAACAGCAGATAATTAACCTTTATTTCAAATACATTTCAAATGTAATTTGTTTTTTTCAAAGAGCATGCAAGATGCTCATTCGTTCATCAAATAATCATCAATTGAAAAAAACTCCTCATGCTATCAGATTATTCTACCTTGTCAGAAACCTACATTACAACTCTCCTGAATATTCACTCAGAGCAAACCATCCAGCAATGGATAATCCCTATAGGAAACCCTGTCGAGTTTCTTCTGGAAGATCCTAGTCTTTGCCTTCAAAGCCTCAACCGCCTTCTCAATCTCCGACTCCAAAGCTATTACCTTTTCCTCCTCCAGTAAAGCAGTGGTCATGGAAATCGCATCAGCAGCCTCCGCCGCCTTATGGATCTTAATTATCTCAAGACGACGGCGAAGCCAGCTCACATTGAATCGCAATATCTCACAATTAGAAATCATCTCATCCCACTTGTACAGTTCCTGATTCTTGACGTCTCGCAGGTGCATTTGGTTCATTTCTTCAATGATTGGTAGCAGCCCTGCAACTGTAGTCAAGAGAGTGGGTAGGAAACCTTTCCACACTTCCGTAGTAGAAATATGCCCGTACTTTTTCCAGATTTTGGTATACAGAGGTGCATGGCACTTGGGAATGACAAATCCACCAACCATCCTATTGTCTGGGAAAGTGTTAACCAATAGAGCTTCAAACGAGAGTCCAGCCGTCGGGTATTCACAGGCGTGAACACTGTCTTCTGTCTCCACGGATTCTGCAGAATCTTCACATGCTCGATTGCCACTGTCTTCAACCTCGACCACAGTCACGGACTTTCCACTCCTTCTCCTTCTAGCATCAACAACGACACGAAAATCCGCTTGGGCCTTGAATTGTGAGAAGAAAGATTCTTCTGGTTATCCTGCAACAAATCATCTTCTGCGATCAGTAACCTCAACTGAACGAGATGGAAAAGATGTGCAACTTACCAAGATGGGCGCTTCTACTCCATGTTTCGACTGAAGTACGTTTTGAGAAGAAGTATTATCAGCAGACATGATATGAGAGGTATGATGATCAGAATTTCTTCTGTGATGAAACTAACTTAGGAATGGAGGAAATATTGGCGCAACTGATATGCCCTAAATTTACAAAGATATATACAAGATATGGCAGGCACTTATCTCCGATTTAGTTACGAGTTTTACTGAAACCCTAAGTCTTGAACAAAGTCAAACTGGAGATGCGGAAGTAAAATAGTGCACTGGGGACTGACCAAGGTTAATTGTGATCGACAAGTCACACGGACCCATGTACTATACATCTTATGTTTGGATATTTTCATAAGATGAAGAACCACAAGGGTTAAGAAAGATTACAATGAGTTCGGCATGAAGAGTGGCTCGGTTTGCTTAATTCAATCAAGAAGAACTTTCATTAATAAAATCTCTCGTTCAAAAGGAAGACCTAAACACTTCAATAAAGTTGTTCGAATGAAGACATCTACTACGAAGATTTAGAGTATTCAAATACTAAAAAATATAAAAGAGATCGAAAGTAAAGCTACTCGTCAGATCCATCTGAGTTGTCAGATTCGTCATCACTGTCTTTCTCAGAGTTTTCATCACTATCCTTCTCGAAATCCTCTTCTTCGGAATCACTGTCATGACTATTGGTGACGTCTGGATGAGCATAAAAATCATCATCTGAATCTGAATCTTCTTCCGCTTCAGCTGCAATGTTCATGGGACTTTCGAATTCTCTGGCACACTGATCAGGCAAACCCCAGACGGTTTCTTCTTCGGAAGCATCACCATCAGAATCATAGGGTACCCCGTCCAAGAATTGGCGTTTTTCCTCAGCTATCTGTATTTTGCGCCGGATTCGATCCTTTGTGCGCTGACGACATCTTTCTCATCGTCTTCGGATTTTCTTTTCATGAGTTCAGCGAAAGTAACTCTCCGCTCATTCGAGTGTATGCTGGTCTTTGCTCCCTCATCGCGAATTACCTTGTCTCTCGGCTTATCTATGTGAGCTTTGGGATCTTTGTCAGAACCGGAGGAATAACTACGACCGCTGGAAGCCGGCATTTTCTGAAAGCAGGAGCATGAGTTATCGACATGCAGATAAATTCATCCACAAAATGGTAATTCTTGAATCTTACCTCTTTCAATTTCACTAACAATAGTGGTTGCAATACAAGAGTTAACACACGAAATCAATTCGTTCCTTGAAATCTGCAATAACGAACAACGCTTCATTAGTGCATAAAAAATGATTTTCTCATAAAATCATATACATAATTTTCATAATGTGAACATTCGCACAACTGAACTATGATATTTACAATAAGACATGACTTCATCACAAATAAGTTGTATAGTTTAAAAGTTACTCAAAACCCATGTCTTGATTTTACAAAAAAATAATTAATGCAATTTGTTCATATAGATTTATAGAATTTATCTGATAAGAACAAATACATGTGAATAAAATATGTCATCATGTTTCACATAAAATATGTCACGGCTACATATATATAAAAAAAATCTATTTTCCTTCGTATTAGCATTTTATTAAAAACGAAGGTTTATGCTAGTTTTGTGAAAGCTCACACCTATTGTGATAAAATACTAATTTTCATGAAATCTCATAAATAAAGTTTTATCACTGGACATAAGTTCACATACATAAAAATATATATCTATTTTCCTCGAATGAGCGTCGTCTTCTAAAACGGGGTTTATTTCGGTTTTGTGAAAGCTCACATCTATTAAGGTAAAATCTTGGTTCACATGAAAGCTCATACATTAAGTTTTATCACTGGACCTAAGTCCATATATATAAAAAAAAATCTCTCATAAATCAGGGTTTTTTATTAGTTTTCAAAACTAACGATCGAACGAACATACGTTTGATAAAACAAGGGTTTTTCTACAAAGCTCACGTCAACATATACACATGTATAGAATTTTAACATGATGGAGGCATGAACAACTCATGAAATCAGCCAGCAAAAGTAAAAAAATAAATAAATTACCTGGACGCTACTGATAGACGCATTTATGTGTCTAATATATCTCATTTGTATATACTGTTAGTGCCCATTTTTGTACTTATATGGTGTTTTATTTATTTATAGGTGTTTTTAGAGAAATAATCCCTTGCGGCGAAATTGGTTAAAAATGCGGCGTTTGGAGCTCCGTTGATAGCGTACCGGAAGTACCCCAGAGGTGTGCCGGAAGTACCCTGGAAATGTCCCGGAGGAACCCCAAAAAAGTGCGGAAAATATCCCGAAAGAATTGCTAAGGGGACACCACTGTTTGCTAAGGGGGACACCACCTTCACGATTTAAAAGAAAAATTGGCGGGAACTTCTCAAACACGTCTGCATGAATTTCAACCCGATTGTTGGACGTGTTTTTGGAAGATTCAATTGCTGGAAATGATTGGTATGGACCTAATATGTCTTAACAGGCCTGGTGCAGCTGTTTTAATCGAGAAAATTGGGCCAAGGAATCCGTGGGAGATAAAACAGAGCAAAACAGGGAAGAATATTTTGAGAGTGATTCTCGGGATTTTTAAGCTATCTTTGGAAGATTGGCATGTTCCTGGACGAGCTTTACTCAATATTTAGGAGATTTGGAGCATGCATGAGCAACAAAATACACGGGAGAATCAACAGAAGACGCGTGAAAGGTGAACAGGGAAAGAAAATATTCTGGTGAATAAAAACCATTAATGGGTATTTCTTGGAGTTATTGTGAGGATTACAGGGGTTGGTGATGTATAAATAGGATACTAGGAAGTCTGTTAAGGTGATCAAGAGTTTGGGGTCGAGCCAGAGCCGAGAGGAGCGAGAAATCGGGACTTGCAGGATTGTTCACCTGCTACTGCTGAAGAAGAAGGAGGAGCTCAAGAACACGAAGAACGGACGGCTAAAGACCATCGTTCTTCAATAGTTCCAGCAGCAATGGAGAAGTGTAGCAGTTTAGCTGCAGTTTTCTGGTATCGTTTCTTTCTGGACGTGTTTTCTGAGTCTCAGAACCACTGTTTTATAACTTTTGACTCTTTTAATCATACTTTGAGCATCAAATATATATTTTGAGAACATGATTATTATGATTAGCTAAACCCCAACACTGGGATGATGGAGGAAGCCGTTCTTTACACATATGATAATTATATTAATTCTTTTATTGACTACTTGCACTTTTTATTAATCGATTTATGATTTTTCTTAATTGGTTGTGATATCGTATGATGATGTATGCTTGGTCGTAGTGCTTTTGATGCGTCATGCTAGTGATATACAATAAATATTCTAAAAATCTACCTTGGCAATAATGAGAGTCCTTATGATTTGAGCTATAATTGTTGCAAATAAATATATGAATTGTGTGAATGATTAATGGTGGAATCCTGTGTCCTAGTGTCTCTTGATCCTGTGACAAATATTGTGTATATATTTTTGTTTTAAAAATATTTTCAAGTCCGAGCAACGAATTCTTATTTACCGCAAAATTAATACTACAACAAAAATGGCGCCGCCGACGCGGACTTGTGTATAGATTTATTTTTATTTATTTTTAATTATATTTGTTCTTCTTTACGTTTCTGGGTTTTTTGTCTTTTTCTTTCAGATTTTGGAAGTTGGAGTGAAAGAAAATTTTGCCAAAATTTTTGGTGAATACTTAAAGACTGGAGTAAAAGGCAAAGCGAAAGGGGCGAAAGAAGAAGATTTTTTATTTTTTTTTTATTTTGATAAATAAAAGAGAGAAAAAAAGAGAGAGATATTTGTATTTTATTTTTTATTTTTTTTATTTTTTTAGACTTTTTATTTTTCTTAGACTATATTTTTTTCTTTTGCACTTTTTTTATGGACTTTGGAATTTAAATTTTGGGACATTATTTTTCATACCCTACTGAAGGGTATTATTAATTAAAAAAAAATAATTATATATAAACTGTGTGCAGGGAAGGACGACGATTACTATATCGTCTCGGCCCCTCGGGTTCGTACATGACATAGGAGTCGTGGCCCGAGTCGACTTCAACGGTTCATCCCCCATCTGGTACGGGAGGTAAGTCCATCGAAACACTCGCGAATCTTCTGTAAGCGAGTTACTGTATTCCTTAAGGTGATTCATTGATTGAGGACAAATTTGGACTGTTTTTAAATTCCTAGTAAAGGGCAAGGCCTGTCCAATACAAGATAAGGGTTCGGATTTCATCACCGCTCCCTTCTTGCCCGCCTTAGGAAAACGAAACCTAACGTGAACCCAAGCTTAAAACTTGACTAGAACGAGACCGATAGGGTAACACGCTTATTAGGAAAAAATTTCGAAGGATATTGGTTACTTTCTTAAGCATACCTCAAAGTTCAAGAAGGTTATTGTGAGTTTAAATGAACCGCCTTGTAACGCCGGTGAGGCCTTGGGTATCAAAGCTCCATTGAGCTTCCCTCGCCTCAAGTTTCCTCACATTAGCTCGGATTGATTCCAGAGGGGTTTGCTCAAACTGTAACGAATTTCCCTTCGAGAGATAGAAGCAAGTCTAGAAACAATCTAAGTGAAGCCATCATGCTTTTTATTTGCTAGAAATCTTTAGGTTTGTTTTGGTGGAGTCGAGTCGGCCTTGTTTTTGGTTGTGTAGAATTCCCTTGCAATTAAGAATGTCGAACTGGTATGATAGAAGCCAATACAATGAGTATCGACCTGAATTTGAATATGGACATCATCAGTTTTATGACCATGGTGGGAATAGTAGTTGGGAACGCCAACCTTTTCAAGGTTATGGTTCATACCATAGTGATCCCAATTACTATCCACACACGAATTGGTCTTACGAGCAAGAAAATCAGGAATATTATAGTACTAGTCATGCGTTTTTGGAAAATTACTTAAAAACTAGTCCTGATTATGACATTTCTAAACCTGTTCAATCTCTAGAAGAAACCTACCAACAAGTTCGAAGGGAGTATGAACGTGCAGTTAGTTCAAGAGAAGAGAGTACACAACGGTCTAAGATATTCAATGAGACTTGTGAACGTATAAGTGTTACGCTCAGTGAAATTCAAGCACGTTTAGAGGCAGAAAATGAACAGTTAGCTAATGCTGCTCGAAATAATCTAAATTTCCAAAATAGTGTTTCCAATTCTACCCTTGATATCAATAGTGCATATTTGCCCAATCTAGAGGACGAGATTAGAATAAAATACACTACTTTAGATGAGGTTCATGATTATTATGATGAAGATAATATTGATGAAGAATCATACATTTGTAGGCATAGTGATCCGGAACTAGTTACTCCATTTGAGCTTCATAATGATAATATTATTTCTGGTTCAGATCCCAATAATTTTAATGATTATTCACCTATTCAAAAGGATGTGGATCTGACTAGAGATACCACCGTTTTAGACGATGTAGTTCATGATCCTTTAGCCTACAGAGTATTAGAAAATACATTATTTGATGAACTTATTAATGTATCGGAGGAAGTAACTTTGATTAACACCTTAGTTAATGAGATTTTATTAGAAACTTTCTCTTATAATCCTTTATATGATGATGGTTTAGAGGAACCGGTTTATCTTGAGAATTTTGTTTTCGAGTCGAACGATTTGGAAACAGTAGTCTTAGATGAACTCGTAGAGATTAGTGAGGATGAACCTGACTTAGAAGAATCAATTACCCATTTTCAGGAATCTGATGACCTAGATATTAGGGAGATTGTGACCAGTCTATCTAGAGACGCCGAAAACTCTAAGTTTGGGGGTGATTATCGTTCTCCGTGTGCTTTAACTCTTAAAAAGGTCCCTCACTTGGGACTTGACATCAATGCCTCGACCATTCTAAAAGATTATCTTCATACACGTTTTCCTGAATCTAATGGTGTCCATAAGGAAATTCAGTCGTTAGAAACCCATCCTCTGGTTGATGTGGTTTACCCAGGCTATGATTCCAAGATCGATTTTGTTTTCCCACCAAAAACTTTTCTACCGATTGTGGGAACATATGAGTTTAAAATGTGTCAATTTTTAAGTTTTGAGACTAAACCTAATTATTTTAGGAGATTAGGGTCGACACATCTGTTTAAGGAAGACTATCACTCTCTGGCTTGTGGCAGTCTCCTTTTGTCAGCTCTTTTTGGTTTTGAAGACCCATAGTTATTCCGATTACTGTTATACGGTTCGAGTTGACTAAACCTTTCCTAAGTATGGCTGAAGACTTTAAACTTAGCACTTCTTGGGAGGTAACCCAATATTCATGCGACACGGTAATATCTTTCCTTATCTCTTTTGCTTCATTGGTAACAGTTTCTCCTTGTTCATGTTTTTAATTTTATCTTTAGAACATTGAGGACAATGTTAGGTTTAAGTTTGGGGGTATGGGAGAAACTTTTTAGTTGCATAATAAATAAACTCCAGAGCCTATAAATTTATGCTTATTTAGGATGACACTAACCAATCTAAGTGGATGGAAGCATTTTGGTTTTAGGAGTTGAGGGACCAATCTGACTAGATGGAAACATCTAAAGAGTCTATTCATAAAAGCACAGAGCCCAGGTGTTAGAAATAACATGATAGTTTCTCCATATCTCATTGAGTCCTTTTCATTTCTGTTTCTATTTTTATTTTTAAACTATGTTTCTCTAGGTGATTAGGTGGGGCTCACGATTCAAGTTGTTACCACTGCTAGGGTAAAATAGAGTGACTGAGTATTGAAAAAAAAGAAAAGAAAAAAAGAAAAAAAAAAGAAGTTTTAGACCAGACCATTTGACCAAACGGAATAAAATTCAATAAAGTCGGCCACTGGAACCCTTGTATATGCCAGTTGTGTTGACCTAGAGTTAGGATTATCGAACACTAGTTCCCTTGTATATGCCAGTGATTTGATATTAGTCAAACTATCTCAGTCATTTAGGATAGGTTTATTTTTGCAGTGGCCTTCAGAAAGATATGAGAAACATCGTTCACCTAGTTAACATCAAAACCATCTATATTTTCTATATCCATCTCTTAATATATCCATATGATTAGTCTGACTCAGAGTATGATGTCCATCGTAAAACTATCTTAGCAGAGCTCTGTCACTTATATGAATTTTAGTATACTTGGGTGCAAACTCGTATACAACAATTGGAATTTCGCATCAGGGTACTTCCTCCTGTAATTAATAAGTATGCCAACCAAGGAGGTTCTGTAGTGCTTTCCAAGATTTTGCGTAGATAGTTAGGGTCTGGAGTAATGATTTTGTGGGTATATCTCTGGTAAGCCCTCCCGAGACTATAACTCGGCCACTAGGGCCACCTATGGGTTTAAAGGCTTATTATATATGCTAAATGCAATCGATGATGCCTGCGAAAGTGAGTTAGGATTTTATTTTGTAGTTTTGATTTGCTCGGGACTAGCAAATAATAAGTTTGGGGGTATTTGATAGACGCATTTATGTGTCTAATATATCTCATTTGTATATAATGTTAGTGCCCATTTTTGTACTTATTATGGTGTTTTATTTATTTATAGGTGTTTTTAGAGAAATAATCCCTTGCAGCGAAATTGGTTAAAAATGCGGCGTTTGGAGCTCCGTTGATAGCGTACCGGAAGTACCCCAGAGGTGTGTCGGAAGTACCCTGGAAATGTCCCGGAGGAACCCCGAAAAAGTGCGGAAAATATCCCGAAAGAATTGCTAAGGGGACACCACTGTTTGCTAAGGGGGACACCACCTTCACGATTTAAAAGAAAAATTGGCGGGAACTTCTCAAACACGTCTGCATTAATTTCAACCCGATTGTTGGACGTGTTTTTGGAAGATTCAATTTCTGGAAATGATTGGTATGGACCTAATATGTCTTAACAGGCCTGGTGCAGCTGTTTAAATCGAGCAAATTGGGCCAAGGAATCCGTGGGAGATAAAACAGAGCAAAACAGGGAAGAATATTTTGAGAGTGATTCTCGGGATTTTTAAGCTATCTTTGGAAGATTGGCATGTTCCTGGACGAGCTTTACTCAATATTTAGGAGATTTGGAGCGTGCATGAGCAACAAAATACACGGGAGAATCAACAGAAGACGCGTGAAAGGTGAACAGGGAAAGAAAATATTCTCGTGAATAAAAACCATTAATGGGTATTTCTTGGAGTTATTGTGAGGATTACATGGGTTGGTGATGTATAAATAGGATACTAGGAAGTCTATTAAGGTGATCAAGAGTTTGGGGTCGAGCCAGAGCCGAGAGGAGCGAGAAATCGTGACTTGCAGGATTGTTCACCTGCTGCTGCTGAAGAAGAAGGAGGATCTCAAGAACATGAAGAACGGACGGCCATAGACCGTCGTTCTTCAACAGTTCCAGCAGCAGTGGAGAAGTGTCGCAGTTTAGCTGCAGTTTTCTAGTATCGTTTCTTTCTGGACGTGTTTTGTGAGTCTCAGAACCACTGTTTTATAACTTTTGACTCTTTTAATCATACTTTGAGCATCAAATATATATTTTGAGAACATGATTATTATGATTAGCTAAACCCCAACACTGGGATGATGGAGGAAGTCGTTCTTTACGCATATGATAATTATATTAATTCTTTTTTTGACTACTTGCACTTTTTATTAATCGATTTATGATTTTTCTTAATTGGTTGTGATATCGTATGATGATGTATGCTTGGTCGTAGTGCTTTTGATGCGTCATGCTAGTGATATACAATAAATATTCTAAAAATCTGCCTTGGCAAGAATGAGAGTCCTTATGATTTGAGGTATAATTGTTTCGAATAAATATATGAATTGTGTGAATGATTAATGGTGGAATCCTGTGTCCTAATGTCTCTTGATCCTGTGACAAATATTGTGTATATATTTTTGTTTTAAAAATCTTTTCAAGTCCGAGCAATGAATTCTTATTTACCGCAAAATTAATACTACAACAGCTACCGGCTGGAATTCGGCCGGACGGTGAACGGACGACGCCGGCGGTGGAATTCCGGCGAACTTCTCCTGCTGCTCCTGATGCTCGGACGTGAGACGGGAGGAAGATGAAGATGGTGGTCGGTTGTGGGAAGAAATAAAAAAAAAAAGAAAAAGATTAATTTCCTTTTATACCTAATTTTATTTCCAAAACCTAATTCCATAAGGATTTCCCTTTTGGGCCCGTGAATCCTAAACCAACCAAGGTTCCACCATCGAATCAGAGATTCTACACGGTTTTATGTTCACTGGATGATGCTCTATTATGCCATAGAGGTTCCCGCTCAAACCATGGTTTTCTCATTCAGTCGAAATCCGGTAATATCTTATCTTATGACTAAGTTCAATTACTTATTTTTATACCTGGAAAATCACCATTAAATGCTGACTGAGGAACATGACTGTTCCTCACTAAGCAGGGGACTTAATGTAGATGGTGGATTTTCGACAAAGGGTAGAATTGTAAAACTATACTCCAGATTCGGCAACCGGATGAGTATTGAGACTGATGTATCTCATTAAAGCATGAAAGCTCATGTCATAAATCCCTGACTGAGAAGGCTGTCTCTCAGAGTACGTGTAGATGTGTAGTCTGTCAGCTGAGGCCACGACACATCTCATGAATACTGAGCAATTTCAGTAATTACTCCAGATCCGACAATCGGATGAGTATCGAGACTCATGTCTCTGTGCATGAAAGCTCATACCACCTCTGATGGAGAAAGTCTCTCAGAGAAGATGAAGATGTGCAGTCTCTCAGCTGAGGCCACGACACATCTCATACTGTATAGAATCGAAAGATTGGGCGGCTCCTAGACAACATGTCTGCTAGTATAGAGTGACAACGTCTTCGGGATGTAACCAGATTTCCCCGACTATGCAAGAGGAATATGACCCTCCAGCAAGTTCATATTCTCAACCCTCAGATAATTAATGCTCCTAGACAGGAAGCCCTTCTAGTATAGAGCTAGAAATTAATTATCTTAAATCGTCTGAATATCCAGCAATATTCTACGAGTCTTCAATTAATCGACTGAATATTCAGCAATATTCTACGATTCCTCGTTATATTTCGTTACTTCAATCTGTGGTTCTTCCCAGAGAATTCCACAGGTTAGTAATAAATATTCAACGGAACAAGCAACTGAGCATCGAATAAGCCCTGACAAAAACGGTGCAAGTGTAATTAGCAGATAATGCACAGACCAGCATTTTGAATGCACGAACGAGCATTTCAAAAATACGAACGACTGAGGAACCAATGAAAAATAGGAAGGGAAAATAATAATAATAAAATATTAAACAAAAGCGCCAGGGGACTAGGCTCACCAGCCGGCCAGTCATGCCGTGACTAGTCCCGCGCCCAATTTTATATTCTACCATATTTTTACTATTTTCACGATCTCATGAAAATCCTCTCGTTCGAGCAAATTTCCTTTATTTCAAAGAAATTATCTAAATCACATGGTTTTATCAAAAAATAATAAAATTAGGGAAAGGTGTCGCGGGACTGAGCACCAGCCGGCCATGCCTTGGCCGTGGCCGGTCCCACACCTCACGTCTCCATTATTTTATTATTTCTCTCAAATTATGAAAATTCCTTGATTTTATGAATTTTCTCTAAAATCATGAAAACTACCTAATTTCATGTATTTTTATCTAAATCACATGATTTTATCAAAAAATAATAAAATTAGGGAAAAGTGTCGCGGGACCGCCGGCCTGCCGGTCATGCCTTGGTCGTGGCCGGTCCCACACCTCACGTCCCATTATTTTATTATTCCTTCTCAAATTATGAAAATTCCTTGATTTTATGAATTTTCTTTAAAATTACCTAATTTCATGTATTTTCTCTAAAATTATGGAAAAGTAGGAAAACTTGTGGGACCGGGCTCTAGCCGGCCGACCATGCCCTAGCCGGTCCCACACGCCCATTATTTTATTATTATTTGGTGTTTGGTTTCCTGATTTCATGAAAACTCCCTGATTTCAAATAAATATCTTGGTTTTCAACAAATCCCTTTGATTTTATGAAAAATTATCTAAAATCGTCAAAATTACATAAAATTGGGAAGAGTGCCTTTGGGCCCGCGCCCATTGGCCGGCCGGCTATGCCACGTCCATTGCCGGTCCTACACCCCCATTCCCTATTTTATATTTTAATTTATGTCTCTCATCTCATGGAAGTTCCCTAATTTCGCCAAACTCTCCAGTTTCATGGAATTTCCCTTAAATAATAGAAAAATACATAAAATCACATAAAACCGGGAAAAGCATGTGGGACCCCGTGTCAGCTGGCCGGCCATGCCCTAGACGTGGTCGGTCCCACATCTTGTGACTCCTTGTTTATTTATTATTTTCATCATCTCATGTATTTTTGCGGTTTCAGCAAAACCATGAATTTTGCATATTTTCTCCAAATGTTGCTCAAACGTGCATCAGAAAATATCAAAATTCTCAGGACTGGAGAACGAACACTATGGTGACACGGGAACATCCCCTTGACCGACCAAGGGTGAACCTGAGGCTTGCAAACATCTGGTCCCGCATGTTTTAATGATTTTAACCTAATTTGCTCAGTTGCTCATATTAGGTTCGAACTCTTTCCAAACAATTGGAAGTTCGCTCAAACGACCATCTACTGGTCCCATGACCATCAAGAGTCGGTCTCATGACCTGATGATTTTCAAATAGTGATTGTAGTAGTGGTAAAAACTGGGTCTTTTCAGACTTGTGAAGGTAACAAAATTTCTAGATTTAAATAAAATTTAAGAAAAATAGCAAACTGAAGTAAAATTTTATGGAGAAATAGGGGTTAAGATTCCACCAATCAACAATACTTATGTGATCTAATATTTTTTTACTATGCAATTTAAATAATTGGGTTGATTCTAAAAATTGCCAAGAGCAGATTTTCCAAAATATCAAATGTTAATCACAAGTATAATGCATCAAGAGTCTAAAACTAAGCATGCATTATCAAGGGAAAACACAGTTGATTAATAAAAACCATTTAAATCATTTTTATCAATGCAATTAATCATATAAAAATATTGCATAAATTAATAAAATAGAGATTACCACATAATTATTGTGAGAATGGCTTCCTCTGTCACCCCTTGGATTGGGTTTAGCTCCTCATCCCAAAAACATGATCATAAGATGTATTCATGGCTTAATAGGTGTTTTTATTGATGATTATATGATGAAATAGGAATTAGCAACGCTGTAAAAGTGTTACAGCGTCACTGTTACAAAGAGGTAAGTGCTGAAAATTAAACGATACTTTTCTGTTGCTGTAAAACAACGACACCCCGCTGCTGCTGTTGACGCTGCAGAAAATAAGACTGCTCTGAGCAGTCTGTTCTTCGTGTTCTTCAGAAGCTTTAATGGCAGCAGCAGCAGCAGCAATAACTCTCTGTAATCGCTTCTCCTCGGCTCTCCTGGACTCTAAACTCTCTCCTCAGGGTTTCTAACTTTTCTATGACTTGAAACCACTCTTATATAGCCCTCAAATCCCAAATAACTCGTATAAATTCCGACTTTTTCTTCTCTGCGCTGTTGAGAGAATAATCCCTTCTGTTGAGCTTTTTCACGTGTTGTTAGCTATAAAATAGCTACCAAACTCTTCCCTAGACTTGAATAAGACCGTGTACATGTTAATCCATCGTCAAATTCCTCCATAAATCTCTCAAAAATCTTTGAAAGTGCACAACAGGACACGTCTCTCTGTTTTAACTTTGATTGCTTCTCCCGGATATTCTAGCCCAATTAAGCCCATGAAATCATCCATACTAGAATTTTATATCCATATCACGTCCAGCCCAATCAATTTCCGGTGTTTAATCTCCCTAAAACAGCTCCAACAATCGGATCAAAAATCAACAGCGAAATGCATGGCCTTTCCCGCCAAAACCAGTATTTGAAATTTGAAGAAGACCTCCCCCTATCCATTTCTGGTGTCCCTTTAGCAGCTGCCTGGAAATGGGTCACCCCTTAGTAATTAGGTTACCCCTTATCCAAAATCAAGGGTCCGTATAGCAAGTGTCCTCTGGGGCATTTTCCGCACTTTTTTCGGGGTTCCTCCGGGGTATTTCTGGGATACTTCCGGTACACTTCTGAGGCGCTTCCGGTACGTTATCAACGGAGGTCCAAATGCCACATTTTTAGCCAAATTCGCCGCAAGTGATTATTTTCCAAAAACACCTACAAATACATAAAATAATCAAATAAGTACAATATCGAGTACTAACAATATATACAAATGAGCTATATTAGACACATAAATGCGTCTATCAAATGCCCCCAAACTTATTATTTGCTAGTCCCGAGCAAATCAAAACTACAAAATAAAATCCTAACTCACTGTCGCAGGCATCGTCGATTGCATTTAGCGTATGCAATAAGCCTTTAAACCCCTAGGTGTCCCTAGTGGCCGAGTTATAGTCTCGGGTGGGCTTACAAGAGGTATACCCACAAAACCTGTACTCCAGACCTTAGCTATCTACGCAGAACCTTGGAAGGCACTAAAGAATCTCCTTGGTTGGCATACTTATTGACTACAGGAAGAAGTACCCTGATGCGAAATTCCAATTGCTATACACGAGTTTGCACTCAAGCATACTAAAATTCATATAAAGTGACAGAGCTCTACTCAGATAGTTGCACTATGGACATCATATTCGGAGTCAAAACTAATCACATGGATAGATCAAGAAGATGGATATAGAAAACATAGATGGTTTTGATGTTTACTAAGTGAACGACGTTTCCCATATCTGTCTGAAGGCCTCCGCCAAAATGAACCTATCCTAATGGATTGAGATACTAGTCTGACTAACATCAACACACTGGCATATACAAGGGTACCAGTGGTCGATAACCTAACTCTAGGTCAACACAACTGGCATATACAAGGGTACCAGTGGTCGACTTTATTGAATTTATTCCTTTTGGTCAAATGGTCTGGTCTCAATTTCTTTTTTTTTTTTTTTTTTTTTTTTTTTTTTTTTTTTTTTTTTTTTTTTTTTTTTTTTTTTTTTTTTTTTTTTTTTTTTTTTTTTTTTTTTTTTTTTTTTTTTTTTTTTTTTTTTTTTTTTTTTTTTTTGAAGGTATCTCAATCACTCTAATTCACCCTAGCATTGGTAACAACTTGAATCGTGGGCCCCACCTATTACTTAGAGAAACATAGTTTAAAAACAAAATAAAATAAAAATAGAAGTGAAAAGGACTCAACGAGATATGGTGAAACTATCATGTTATTTCTAACACCTGAGCTCTGTGCTTTTATGAATAGACTCTTTTAGATGTTTCCATCTAATCAGATTGGTTCCTCAAACTCCTACAATCAAAATGCTTCCATCCACTTAGATTAGTTAGTGCAGTCCTCAATAGGCATAAATTTCTAGGCTCTGGAGTTTATTTATTTATTGCAACTAAAAGATAACAAAAAGTGTTTCTTCCCCACCCCCAAACTTAAATCTTACATTGTCCTCAATGTTCTAAGGATGAAAATAAAAGCATGAACAAGGAGAAACTATTACCACTGGAGGGAAAAGAAATAAGGAAGGATATTACCGTATCACATGAACGCGGGAGCCTCCCAGGAAACGCTAAATTTATAGTCATTAGCTAGACATCAAATACCTCAAAAATAATTTTAACCTTCCAAAGTCGTATACCAATAGTCGAAACAATTGTGGGTCCATAAGACCAAATAGAACTGCCACGAATAGGAGACAAATGCTCAAGATTAGAAAAATGAGCAGATAGAGCACAACCTGATCTAAAGTTTCTCGCAAGACAACTGGATTTATCTCGGGTGACCACTTGGGCTTCATATGAGTGTCTCGGCAAACAGCTTTATCCGAAAAACGGGTCTCTAATATATGGATTTTTTCCTGGACATTATCAGGAGGATCGGGTTGTGGAGTCTGAATAGACTCATGGAATACCTCACTAGGCTCGAGTCCCAAGATAGGGACTTCTATTGGGGATAATTGACAATCTCTACCCCCAAACTTAGAATTTTGGGTGCCTCTACAATGACTAGTCACAATGTTCCTAATTTCTAGACCATCGGGTTCTTGAAAAAGGTCAATTGCTTTCTCTAAGTCATAATCAGGTGGTTCATCCTCAGCTTGCTTCATATCTTCTATGGTCCACTCTAAGGCTTCCTTATTTTCTTGAAGCACGGTCTCTGGACTACTTTCCTGATCACTATCCAAATCGGAGGCTATAATCACAGGGAAAGACTCGGGTGGGCCTAAAAATGTATAATTAGACTCCAACTCAGGAGGCTCTTTTAAATAAGGTACTAAGATAGACTCAGAAGCTAGTAATGGTTCGAACCTATCTTTCCATATATCAATATCTAACATAGGAACAGAATCCAACAGAGCATTTACTTGTTCAATGTTACTATCATCGTCGAAATCCAGGCTAAAATGGGATAAACAACTCTCCAATGTATTTTCCGGTACGATGTTTGGTAATGACTCCTGAACTAAGGTTCCTATCATGTTCACCTCTTCAATACATGTGCTATCTAGCTCAGAATGTAGCTTGTTTACATTAAAAATATTCAGCTCAATAGTCATATTACCAAAAGATAGATTCATAATACCATTTCGACAGTTTATGATCGCATTAGACGTAGCTAAGAATGGGCGACCTAAAATCACAGGTATTTGGTTCTCTGGGTCGGGGACAGGTTGGGTATCTAGGACCACGAAATCCACTGGATAAATAAACTTGTCGACCTCAATAAGAACATCCTCGATCACACCACGAGGGATTTTAACGGACCTATCAGCTAACTGGAGTGTTATCTGGGTAGGTTTCATCTCACCAAGTCCTAGCTTAAGGTACACATGGTATGGCAGTAAGTTCACACTGGCTCCTAAGTCAAGCAACGATTTCTCAACACGGTACTTACCTATTGTACAAGAAATGGTAGGGGACCCTGGGTCTTTATACTTAGGAGTAGTGGTATTCTGAATAATAGAACTCACATGACTAGCTATGAAGGCTTTCTTCTGGACACTGAGCTTACGCTTTCGCGTACACAAGTCCTTAAGGAACTTGGCATAAGAGGGAATCTGCCTAATTGCATCTAATAATGGAAGGTTGATATTAACCTGCTTAAAAACCTCCAATATATCATTAAAGTTGGACTCCCTCTTAGTCGGAACTAGCAGCTGGGGAAACGGGGATCTGGGAACAAAGCCGGGATTAACAGGACCCTCATTGGTCTCTTTGGAGACTTTATCAGTCTCCTCATTTTCTGGCTCAGCAGGGTGAACTACAGCATGTTCACTATCATGCATGGCGACCTTGTTGTCAACTTTCTTTCCACTTCTTAGGGTTGTGACAGCATTCACATGATTGTACGATTTCTCTCCTCTAGGGTTAGGATCAGTATGACTAGGGAACCTTCCATCTTCTCTCTCACTTATGAACTTAGCTATTTGTCCTACTTGAAGTTCTAATTTGGCAAGACTCTGGGAATTATTCTTCAATTCTTGCCTAGTTTCCTGTTGAAAGCTCATGTGGTTCTTTGTTAGCATTTCATGGTTATTTGCTAACATAGTGAGAGTATCCTCTAAGGTAGAGATCTTTTTCTCGGAAGTGTTCTGAAACTGGGTTTGACCTGAAGAGTTCTTAAAACCAAAACCTGGGGGAGGCTGAGAGTTGCTAGACTGGCCTTGACTCTGGCCCTTAGACCAAGAGAAATTAGGATGGTTTCTCCAACCAGGGTTGTAGGTTTCTGAGTATGGGTCAAACTTCTGACGGTTCTCAAACCTAGAGTTGTTATAGACAGCATGGGCTTGTTCTTCACTAACTTGACCTTCCCAAAATGAATTATCAGGCTCTATTCCACAACTAGAGACTTGAGAGGATCTATTAGGTTCAACAAGGGGCCTATTTTTAGACTGACCCATTTCTAAAGCTTCTAACCTTCTGGACAAAGCAGCAAACTTAGCATCTGACGCAAAACTCGTATCTACCATATTGGTGCTACTTCTATTGACCAAGAGTCTTTTAGGGGGTTCAACACAAGATTCCCACTGTTGGGATTTTTCAGCGATAACTCCTAAGAAGGTAAAAGCATCATCAGCATTTTTACTAGTGAACTCACCAGCGCACATAGACTCAACCATGGCTTTGGTCGAATAGTCTAAACCATCATAAATAATCTGTACAAGTTTCATATTATCAAATCCATGGTGAGGACACTGAGATAGGAGATCATTGAATCGCTCTAAAAACCTATAAAGAGACTCTCCCTCTTGTTGCACACTAGCACTAATTTTCTGCCTAACAGCTGCAGTTTTATGCTTAGGGTAGAATTTCATATAGAAGGCGGCGATAAGTTCCTGCCATGTTTCTATGGATTCAGACGGTAGGTTGTTAAGCCAGGTCTTGGCTTTGTCTCTCAAAGAAAAGGGAAACATCTTAAGTTTCAAGACTTCATCGGTAAGGTCCTTTATCCTAATTGTCCCACAGATTTCCTCAAAGTCCCTAATATGAAAATAAGGGTTCTCATCATCTTTTCCTAAGAATATAGGGATCATCTGAAGAATACTAGGTTTTATCTCGAAATTAGCCGTAGTGGCTGGCAATTTAATGCATGAAGCTCGGTTGGTCCTAGTTGGGAACATGTAATCTTTCAAAGTTGCCATCGTTGGCACAACTGGAGTACTAGGGGTACTTTTGTCACTCAGAGATAAATTCTCAAAACTGAAGTTTCCAAAAACAGGGCTCTCCAAAGAAGAGTCTTCGAGCTCCCTGCTTAAATCAGAAGAACTACTAGGTTTTTCGCTAATCAATCGACCTAGAGTATCTCTTTTCCAAGCCCTATTAACAAAATCGGGCATACACTAAAAAGAATTCAAAAAGAAATAAAAATCCTAAAAGGAAGGGTCTAGCAATCACACAACAGGCTGACTCGACTTTACCACAGCAAACCTAAAGATTTCTAGCAAACAACAAGCATGATGGCTCCACTTAGATTGTTTCTAGACCAGCTTCTAATCCTTCGAAAGGGAATTCGTTACAATTTGAGCAAACCCCTCTGGAATCAATCCGAGTTAAAACAAGTTGAATCGAGGCGAGGGAAGCTCAGTGGAGCTTTGATACCCAAAACCTCACCGATCCAATGCGGCGCAGTCACGCATTCAACTCGCAGTAACCGTCAAGAACTTCAAGGTGTGCTTAAAAGAGTAACCAATATTTTTCGAATGATTGTCCTGTTAAGCTCGATACCCTATAGGTCTCTTTCTAGTCCAAATTTTAGGCTTAGGTTCGCTTTAGGTTTCGTTTTCCTAAGGCGGGCAAGAAGGGAGCGGTGATGAAATCCGAACCCTTAACTTATATGGTCCAGTCCTTGCCCTTTACTAGGAATTTAAAAACAGTCCATATTCAAGTCCTCAGCATATATTCACCTTAAGGAGTCCAGTAACCCGCTTGAAGGAGATTCGCGGGTGTTTAGAATTTTACCTCCCGTACCAGACGGGCGAAGAACCGCTGAAGTCGACTCGGGCCACGACTCCTATGCCGTGTGCGAACCCGAGGGGCCGAGACGATATCGTAATCGTCGTCCTTCCCTGCAAACAGTTTATATTTAAGGGTACCCTTCCGTAGGGTATAAAAAATAAAAATAAAATGTCCCAAAATTAATGTCCAAAGTCCATACAAAAAAAAAAATACAAAAGAAAAGAAAGTCTAATAAAAAAAAATTACAAAAAAAATGTCTCTCTTTTTTTTTTCTCTCTTTTTATCAAAATAAATAAATAAAATTCTTCCTTTCGCTCCTTTAGCTTTGCTTTTCGCTCCCAAACTTTAAGTAAATCACCACAAGCTTTGGCAAATTTATCTCTCGCTCCAACTTTCAAAAATCTGCAAGGAAACAAAAAAAAACCAAAAACGTAAAGAAGAACAAAAATAATAAAAATCTAAAAAAAAATGCTAACTAAACACAGGTCCGCGTCGGCGGCGCCAAAAATTTGATGATTTTCAAATAGTGATTGTAGTAGTGGTAAAAACTGGGTCTTTTCAGACTTGTGAAGGTAACAAAATTTCTAGATTTAAATAAAATTTAAGAAAAATAGCAAACTGAAGTAAAATTTTATGGAGAAATAGGGGTTAAGATTCCACCAATCAACAATACTTATGTGATCTAATATTTTTTTACTATGCAATTTAAATAATTGGGTTGATTCTAAAAATTGCCAAGAGCAGATTTTCCAAAATATCAAATGTTAATCACAAGTATAATGCATCAAGAGTCTAAAACTAAGCATGCATTATCAAGGGAAAACACAGTTGATTAATAAAAACCATTTAAATCATTTTTATCAATGCAATTAATCATATAAAAATATTGCATAAATTAATAAAATAGAGATTACCACATAATTATTGTGAGAATGGCTTCCTCTGTCACCCCTTGGATTGGGTTTAGCTCCTCATCCCAAAAACATGATCATAAGATGTATTCATGGCTTAATAGGTGTTTTTATTGATGATTATATGATGAAATAGGAATTAGCAACGCTGTAAAAGTGTTACAGCGTCACTGTTACAAAGAGGTAAGTGCTGAAAATTAAACGATACTTTTCTGTTGCTGTAAAACAACGACACCCCGCTGCTGCTGTTGACGCTGCAGAAAATAAGACTGCTCTGAGCAGTCTGTTCTTCGTGTTCTTCAGAAGCTTTAATGGCAGCAGCAGCAGCAGCAATAACTCTCTGTAATCGCTTCTCCTCGGCTCTCCTGGACTCTAAACTCTCTCCTCAGGGTTTCTAAACTTTTCTATGACTTGAAACCACTCTTATATAGCCCTCAAATCCCAAATAACTCGTAAAAATTCCGACTTTTTCTTCTCTGCGCTGTTGAGAGAATAATCCCTTCTGTTGAGCTTTTTCACGTGTTGTTAGCTATAAAACAGCTACCAAACTCTTCACTAGACTTGAATAAGACCATGTACATGTTAATCCATCGTCAAATTCCTCCAGAAATCTCTCAAAAATCTTTGAAAGTGCACAACAGGACACGTCTCTCTGTTTTAACTTTGATTGCTTCTCCCGGATATTCTAGCCCAATTAAGCCCATGAAATCATCCATACTAGAATTTTATATCCATATCACGTCCAGCCCAATCAATTTCCGGTGTTTAATCTCCCTAAAACAGCTCCAACAATCGGATCAAAAATCAACAGCGAAATGCATGGCTTTTCCCGCCAAAACCAGTATTTGAAATTTGAAGAAGACCTCCCCCTATCCAGTTCTGGTGTCCCTTTAGCAGCTGCCTGGAAATGGGTCACCCCTTAGTAATTAGGTTACCCCTTATCCAAAATCAAGGATCCGTATAGCAAGTGTCCTCTGGGGCATTTTCCGCACTTTTTTCGGGGTATTTCTGGGGTACTTCCGGTACACTTCTGGGGCGCTTCCGGTACTCTATCAACGGAGGTCCAAACGCCGCATTTTCAGCCAATTTCGCCGCAAATCCTTATTCTTCTAAAAACACCTACAAATAAATAAAATAACCAAATAAGTACAAAATTGAGCACTAACAATATATACAAATGAGCTATATTAGACACATAAATGCGTCTATCAAATACCCCCAAACTTATTATTTGCTAGTCCCGAGCAAATCAAAACTACAAAATAAAATCCTAACTCACTGTCGCAGGCATCGTCGATTGCATTTAGCGTATGCAATAAGCCTTTAAACCCCTAGGTGGCCCTAGTGGCCGAGTTATAGTCTCGGGAGGGCTTACCAGAGATATACCCACAAAACCTGTACTCCAGACCTTAGCTATCTACGCAGAACCTTGGAAGGCACTAAAGAATCTCCTTGGTTGGCATACTTATTGACTACAGGAAGAAGTACCCTGATGCGAAATTCCAATTGATGTACACGAGTTTGCACTCAAGCATACTAAAATTCATATAAAGTGACAGAGCTCTACTCATATAGTTGCACTATGGACATCATATTCGGAGTCAAAACTAATCACATGGATAGATCAAGAAGATGGATATAGAAAACATAGATGGTTTTGATGTTTACTAAGTGAACGACGTTTCCCATATCTGTCTGAAGGCCTCCGCCAAAATGAACCTATCCTAATGGATTGAGATACTAGTCTGACTAACATCAACACACTGGCATATACAAGGGTACCAGTGGTCGATAACCTAACTCTAGGTCAACACAACTGGCATATACAAGGGTACCAGTGGTCGACTTTATTGAATTTATTCCTTTTGGTCAAATGGTCTGGTCTCAATTTCTTTTTTTTTTTTTTTTTTTTTTTTTTTTTTTTTTTTTTTTTTTTTTTTTTTTTTTTTTTTTTTTTTTTTTTTTTTTTTTTTTTTTTTTTTTTTTTTTTTTTTTTTTTTTTTTTTTTTTTTTTTTTTTTGGCTGAAGGTATCTCAATCACTCTAATTCACCCTAGCATTGGTAACAACTTGAATCGTGGGCCCCACCTATTACTTAGAGAAACATAGTTTAAAAACAAAATAAAATAAAAATAGAAGTGAAAAGGACTCAACGAGATATGGTGAAACTATCATGTTATTTCTAACACCTGAGCTCTGTGCTTTTATGAATAGACTCTTTTAGATGTTTCCATCTAATCAGATTGGTTCCTCAAACTCCTACAATCAAAATGCTTCCATCCACTTAGATTAGTTAGTGCAATCCTCAATAGGCATAAATTTCTAGGCTCTGGAGTTTATTTATTTATTGCAACTAAAAGCTAACAAAAAGTTTCTTCCCCACCCCCAAACTTAAATCTAACATTGTCCTCAATGTTTCTCATGAAAGAACAGTACCAAGAATATAAGTAACATGAGGAAATAGTAAAGAGAGAGTTCGGAAAGATAGTACCTGAGTGAAGTGAAACCAAAAACTGAATATAGAAATTATACAACATACAAATCACCTCGATGGTCAATCAATGGTAAACAGGGTCCTCCAGAGGGACCTCCTCAACATCACTTGTAGGAAAAGGCTCTAAAAAGGGCTTCAATCGCTGACCGTTAACCTTTGAAGAACTACTACCATCCAGTGTCTCGATTTCAACAGCTCCATGAGGAAAAACAGTACGGACCACAAAAGGACCGGTCCACCGAGAGCGCAGTTCCCCGGCAGCGGCGCCAAAAATTTGATAGTTTTCAAATAGTGATTGTAGATAGTGGTAAAAGGGGTTCTTTTCGAACTTGTGAAGGTAACCTTTTTTTTTTTTTGATTTAATAAAAATAAAGCAAATTAATTTTCAAAGAGTGATGTCAAGATTTAAAATGGACTAAGGCTCCGGATTCTCTATTACTTCAAGTTGATTGGTTACAAAAATATTTCATAATTATTATCTAGCTCTTTTTCCATTAAATCACTTATTAATCTATAAGGTGTCCAAATATTAAATTGTAATCCTTAAGCATGATTTATCAAAGAATTAATTCTAAGCATAAAACATCAAACTGATTCACAACTAATTAAGAAAACCATTTTTATCTCTTTTTTTATTGATCCAAGTGAATTAAATAAAATAAATAATTAAGAAATTATAAAAAGAATTTACCAATCAATCATGAGTGAATAGATCCTCCATTGCCTCAATCACCAAGAATTTAGCTGCTCATAATGTTGGAAAACCTCTCAAAATATTTCATTGATGCTCAAAAGTGTTTTACAATGAAGAGAAAGACAAGAAAATGATGTAAAACAGAATTTTGCGACCCACAGAAGGCGTCCAGAATCAACGACAAAGCTTAAGTGCTGTTGTCGTTGAAGAACTACGACCCACAAGTGACAGTCGATGTCACTGTTGATAAACGACGGCTTTGGAGAGTCTGTTCTTCACGTTCTTCCTCCTCGCAGCAGCAGCAGCAACAATCAATGGTATCTTCCTCGTTTCGGCTCTGAACTCTCTCCTCTTTCTCTCTAAACTTTTCTATGACTTGAAACCACTCTTATATAGCCCTCAAATCCCAAATAACTCGTATAAATTCCGACTTTTTCTTCTCTGCGCTGTTGAGAGAATAATCCCTTCTGTTGAGCTTTTTCACGTGTTGTTAGCTATAAAATAGCTACCAAACTCTTCCCTAGACTTGAATAAGACCGTGTACATGTTAATCCATCGTCAAATTCCTCCATAAATCTCTCAAAAATCTTTGAAAGTGCACAACAGGACACGTCTCTCTGTTTTAACTTTGATTGCTTCTCCCGGATATTCTAGCCCAATTAAGCCCATGAAATCATCCATACTAGAATTTTATATCCATATCACGTCCAGCCCAATCAATTTCCGGTGTTTAATCTCCCTAAAACAGCTCCAACAATCGGATCAAAAATCAACAGCGAAATGCATGGCCTTTCCCGCCAAAACCAGTATTTGAAATTTGAAGAAGACCTCCCCCTATCCATTTCTGGTGTCCCTTTAGCAGCTGCCTGGAAATGGGTCACCCCTTAGTAATTAGGTTACCCCTTATCCAAAATCAAGGGTCCGTATAGCAAGTGTCCTCTGGGGCATTTTCCGCACTTTTTTCGGGGTTCCTCCGGGGTATTTCTGGGATACTTCCGGTACACTTCTGAGGCGCTTCCGGTACGTTATCAACGGAGGTCCAAATGCCACATTTTTAGCCAAATTCGCCGCAAGTGATTATTTTCCAAAAACACCTACAAATACATAAAATAATCAAATAAGTACAATATCGAGTACTAACAATATATACAAATGAGCTATATTAGACACATAAATGCGTCTATCATGACCTCTTGGTCGGCCCCCTCATATTTTCTACATAAGGTTTTATGATTTGTTGCTTACACGAGCATTATTTCAGTAAATGATTAAACCAACATTTAATCATTCTTTCACCAACTGGTCCTCAAGAGACTTTGGTATTTTTTGCTCATTCGAGCATCTGGGCGTTATATGGTGAACCCGTCATCCCATGTAGCCGGTCCCATGTTGATTTGCAATAAATCATCATTTCGGTAAAATTAGGGTTTTGAATCCAGAGCTCTGCAGAAACGTGATTCTGTGCAGATTCGAACACTCTGATAATTTTATGTTGATTCCATGATTGATATTCATATTTATTTTGCTCGACTCAGTAGTCAGTAACTTAAATTAACATTTTATTTGGTCCAGCTACCAACAATTCATCAAAAGAACAATATTTGTTCAAACTAGCAATATTTGCTCAAACTAGCAATATTCGCTCGAACCGACAATATTTACTCAATTAACAATATTCGCTCAGACTATCAATATTTTCTCAAATCAAAGAATATTGGTTCAACTATCAATATTCAACAATTTAGCAACACAATTTTGATCGTCTTAGGTTATAATGATACCTCGTCTCAGCAGACACATTAAATTCATGAGTTTAGAAACATTTGCTAATCATGTTCAACTCAGCGCTACATGGGCTCATCGTCCCATAAAGTCAGCAACTGACTCCACAATCACGAGATTTCAATCGTGTCACATGGGGGATATCAACTAGGGTTTTGGTCTGGCGGTCTACGGCACGTGTGTTCACCCACGATGAGAATGTGAGCAAGTCGTGCAATCAGTTGGAAGAGTCAGCAAAGTAGTGGGTGGAAACTTAACCAAGTCTCCGCACGATGAGTAATTGGTTTTAACATGATTTCCCCATTTCCCATTCTCTGATTCCAGCAACTGTCACACTTCATGGGATCATGGTGTTTTCAACTCCGGCATTATAAAATGTCCTTGAATCCTGATTGAAAGAACAGAAATTTTCGAACACTCGAACAATATTCGCCAAGACGAGCAATTTCTCATCAAAGTTCATACAGACAATCTTTCGTCTACACGAACTCACATAAATTACTCTCAATTGAGCAAAATTCAATCATTCAGAGAATTTTCACGCTGAATTCACAACACACCTACAATCTCAGATCACTATTGATCTCACGCATTTCTCAGCTTCCCTGCTACAGATCAACCCATCCTCTCTTGTGACCGAATTGACTCTAGAACGGCCACTGTTCTTGGTTTAGGCCGGGGTCTTACAGATTGATCTCTCGAACTTAAAGCACTCCCTTCTTGCAGTGCATCTGTGTGAGGTTCAACATTCCGCTCGGTTCAAGGAGTCTCCATACGGTCGACTCTTCAATCCCATAAAAACCAGCATATCGTTTTTCCCCACTCACACTATGATAGACAAACTGCCACCCTAATCTTCACAGACTGAGAAAAATACCAACCATGCCAAGCTCCAGTTGGATAACATCCAGATTTGCAGAGGTAAGTTTAGCAGATATCCTGCATCGAGGACAAACCAATGAACATAAGAAATCGCAGCTTGAAAAGAAAGTGATTATCCTTTCACCAACATCCACATAAGAAAACAAAACAAGAAAATGATCAAAATAAAAAGTTACTCAGTTTATGGTCAGAGACACAATCCATGTGGGCATTACTACACAAACTTAATAGGCTTCGAAACATCCCAGTACAGTGATTCATTGTACTTTACCAAAAAGGAGATTACTAACATGCACAACAGATCAATCATACTCACACCCAGACCTACTTTTCATGATAAGTATATTGGTGCATCAATATATTCATCCCTGTGAAACATTCCTAAAGCCGATCCTTCATAGCCACAAAAAAACCTACTTTTTCATTGAAAATACAATGGTTCACCAATGTGTACACCCCTGCAAAACATGCATAAAATCGATCATTCATATTCACACTCGGGCACACTTTTTCATGGGAATTATACAGGTGCACCAATGTGTACACCCCTGCAATACATGCAGAAAAACGATCATTCATAACCACACACAAACCTACTTTTACATGGGAATTACAGAGGTGCACCAATAGGTAGACCGCTACAAAACATGCATAAAGCTAATTATTCACAACCGCGCACAAACTTATTTTTTCATGGGAGTTACTTCCCACAGGTGCACCAATATGTACATCATTGTAAAACAAGGGAAACGTACTTTTTCATAAGATTTACACAGGTGCGTCAATATGTACACCCCTGTAAAACATGCACAACACCAATCATTCATATTAAAAATCAACAAGTGTGCAACTATATACACATTAGCTATCTACATGTGTATAATTATGTACACATTAAGAATAAATATGTTATTTCATTAAACGAAGGTTGTACTTATCAAATTCAACTAAGAAAGCCTAAAGCACACAATCATGTTATCAGTTAGGACCAATATTAAGGTAGGAATCATCAAGGGAACCAAAGCACACAACTATAACAAATACCTTGCACCGTGTTGCATCATCTTGGGTTGCAAGCATAGCAACATAAGTTGGGAACTCATATTTATCATCTTTGACCTTGACTTTACCTGCAATGGGGATAAAGAAAAAGGTTGAGAACTTGAAATACTAACAACGATATGATTTTTGTTATTTTTTCTAAATATAGGCAGTTTGCTTCTCAACATTTATATCGACCCCAAAACTATTTTGTAGGAAATGCTCTAATTTGCGGTTTATAATAAATACTAACCAATGTCTAGAAAATCTCAGAGGAGGAAAGTCTATTACTATTACAAAATGTAGGGGCGAACCTGATCCGTAACTTATATTAAGTCCAGACTTTTTCGGTACTGGCTGCTCCTCCTGTCAGCACGGTGTACAATCCAGAGAAGCCTTGATTCACATCTTGTTGATTCCATACTCAGGTGAGTTATCCGAGCCAATCAAAAAATCTGGACATTTGGAGCTTAAACTCAGCATCAACAGTAGCTGAAACCATAAATGCTAGAAGCATACCGAAAACTAAACAAGATGCACAACAAAATAATCTGGAATTTTGACAACATCATCGATCAAGACAAAGGAATACATTCATTCAAGTGAAATACCATGGAAAGCTACATGGAGATGAAATGCAAATTCTTCATGTGATCATGTTGACAGTAATGACTTGGTCCACATTATATATCAATATGTTTACCTAATTTCTTAGACTTCAAAATGAATAACATGTGTACAACTATGTACACCTAAATAATCAATATGTACACAAGAAAAATAAAATATTGCACATCAATAAATTGATCTGACAAAAAAATATAAACAAAAAACAACTAATTACAGAATTATGCCCAGCTTCAAAAAGAATCAACACGGTGTACAATTAAAATGTGAACAAAAAAAAACTAAACAAAAAGATATCACAATGGTGTATAACTATGTACACAACTACAATGGTGTACAAGTATGTACATATCAACAATTAACGTGTACATGTATATACACATGTTGTCCACATAAGTACAAGTATACATACTACTAGTACTCACCATTGTTCTCTTCCTTGACTTACCTATTGTTTTTTACTTGAGTAATGATGGTGAGTTTTCTCCAATTACCACTAGTTTCATGAACTATGTACAAGTCATAAGGAACATTTGACAGCAATAACGAGGCCATAAAGTCTAGAGCCATATTCTAGACTGTATCAAGAAAAAGACATTCAAAGGAGCAAAAAGACGTGGTAGAATCAAAACCAAATAAGAAGAAAAAAGTTTACATCATTAAAGATTGGAAACACCAATATTTAATGCAACTCAACATATGTAACTAGTTTAATTTCAGACACACCTGATAAAATGTGCATTTTTGATGAGCTAATAAGCAATTCAGACTAAACATTCTTCATCATTTTACATGAGCCAAACACATGGTCACCAGTCTTATTGCTACCAAAAGCAATCCTAAAAACTTTCTTTGCAACTTCAGTTCAAACATTTGATACTAGAACAATGGCAAATGGAAAATACTTGTAGATTTAATTCGTCTCAGTATCTTAACTAACATGTGTGTACAACTATGTACACATCAGTGCTTTTCCTAATTCCTTAGACTTCAAAATGGATAACATGTCACGGGTAATGGTTTATGCATTACAATTCTATACCGTCAATGCATCCGTTACAAAAAAAAAAAAAAAATTGACGCCAAAATTATATCAGGATAATATAATTCTATACCGTTAATAATCAGCATGTGTACAATTATGTACACATTAAAATTAATAGGTGTACACATTGTTAAACAACATGTGTACAATTATGTACACTTGTATGATTGCGTCTATGATCTTGAAATTCAAAGAAAACTAAATATTTTAAAACCGTTCTCGATCTAACGTCAAAAACTGTTAAGCACCTCCGGATAACTTTTTGTGCATATAACATTAAATAGGTATTGGGAGAAACTATTTTAATGATTATGGTGACTGCTATACTCCTGAGGTACTACACTATTTTTCATGAAAATAAAAGAAGTGTAATTATCACTACAATTACAATCGATAAGAACCTGTTGGGAACTAACGGTTCTGAGAGGTCTATCCCACTCTTTATACAGCAAACACACACCATTCCTATTAAACACGTACATCATGTGAGCACGGTTCCCATCACCACTGGGTATGTGAGGTGATGGACTGACCGCAGATCCTCCAAAGAACTGCATCCATCAGAAACTTCAAACAGTTCTTACAACAGTCTCTTGTAGCCTGTCAAAACAAATTCATTATCCTCAATGCCTAATGCTTAGATACGGTATGCTTTCTATCTAGAAGAGCAAACAAGACGGGAAGTATCAAGCTTAACAGAAATATAATATGACATCACATATACAAACTAGAATAGAGCTCTGGAATAAAGACATTTAGAGAAGCCGAATCAGCCAGTTAATGAACCACCTAGCAGTCACCAAGAACTCCCTAATGAAGTTTGAAAATGATTGATTGCAACTGGCAACAGGGATCATTGAGCTTCTTGTTAATTTGGAAGCCTAGTTATCCTAACGGTAGTGTAGCATTTCTTTTTTCTGATTTATACTAATAAATCTATACATCACAAACGTTGTTATACCACGTTTTACACGAGCTCATGAAAATGATGATTAACTAAAATGTCATCACTGTATTTGCCTGTGAAACTTCTCTTAAACAGTATGATCCTAATAATTTTAAGCAACCAGAAGATTCCATGGGAATAGTAGTACCCGTTTGGCTAGCTTAACATGCTCTAAACAAGCAAGCAACGTTGATTTCTCTCTAAGAGAACACCCGAATTAAGTCAAGCTTCACAAAATGCTTAGTAATAAACATTTTAATTCCTGGATTGCCTTATCACTTATCACAACATTCTCACAACGAGTAACATAGACAAAAGAACAACAAACAAATGACCCCTGTCTGATACTTAACACAACCCACAAAGGAAATTTGGTTGTAAAATCACCACGTCATCCACCTAACTCCTAATGGAGTTCACTTTACCAAATAAGCAAAAGCATTTCTTTGCTTCCCATACTAAGACGTGGAATCCATATATGGTGGTGCTGACAACTAATAAACAACTAACTTTGGTAGTCAGTAATTGATTAAGTTTGTCTCTTGTGGTACCGGGAGATGCTTAGCTAACTTTTCAGCAATACCAACAAAATTAATAGCATAAACAAAATAAGTTTATAATAGATATTCAGCTACAATTAATCAGGCCAAACAAACACAAACAAAATACCACAATGATTTCCAAAGTTTCTCTACATCCTTACAATTCTGTTCTCTCTCTATTTTTAAAATGGGATAGACATTCAACAATACTTAATTCTGTTATCTCTCGATTTTTAAAATGGGATAGACATTCAACAATACTCAAAAAAAGCTCACATGTTTTCACCATTATCCATCGTTTAATATAAAATCTATACCTAATCAACAAAAAAAACAACAAAAAACTAAATCCCTCCCAAAACTAAAATCACAGATGAGATCAAAATTTACAGAAATTAAAGGAATCATATGGATGCAACTACCAGTGATTGCAGATACCAGTAGACGTACTGCTCAAAAACAATCGCCATAAAACCAAAATTTACAGTTCCAACTCGTATACTCCTCGACCAAAACTCTGTTTAATTAAAAAGAACCCTTAGATGTAAGAAAAGAATAACATTTGGTAACTAATCAAAATAAAATGAATACCTAAAGCATCGTAAAAGAAATTTTAATAAGATTGCGAAGGGATATTAAAACTGCTGGTGTAAAATTTAATGAATTTTGTTTAAGATTTGGATGAAATTTACCAGATCTGTTTGTTTAATTTAAGATCTTCTTCCATAGATTCTTCGGTGTTGAGAGAAACGGGAAAGGGAGAGACGCCTGAACTGATGTAAACCTGATCATGAATTGAATCTGTGCCGAAATTTTGTCAAAATCTGATGATGTCGTCTTTAACGGAGTAGATGGAGAGCTCTGTCAAGTCTCGACAAATGAAACCAAGAAATCAAAACCGACGATGAAGAAGAAATGTTGATGGGTACTTTTGTCACAAAAAAGCGTTCATTTTGGACTAAATCGTTCACCAAAGAACCAACTCATTCTGAATTGTGTAAATTTGGACCTCCTAGTACTAGGCTTGAGAGGAGAGGACTAGAGTGTCCAAAGCCCAACAACTTTGGGATTGAATGTTAATTTCTACTAAACCAATCAACAGTATCAAAGAAGAGTGTAGCCATCATGTACATAATTCAATTTCACATGATGATTCAAAGTTCTGGAATATTTACTTATACCATGTCCACGGCTTTTCAGAAAAGGAAACTTCGAATTCAATATTACAGCCAAAACTCCAACATTGAACCATCATTTGGGGAAATACCCAAAAAGTTTGGGGGATATATATGGATGATCCTAGCTAGTGTGGGATGATAAGGGGTGTCTAATGAGTGGTTAAGTTATTTACATATCCTTGATTAATTAATTAATTTTTCTTTTTTTAATTTCTATTTACTGTTTTTTAAATTTTTTTCTTCTCTTCTTTCTTTTCTTATTGCATGGAATTTTTTCTTACGACAATTATAAAGCAAAGTTCGGCTAACAATAAAATCAAATTATCAGCCGAATTTCTCATTTTTCTTCATCCTGAAAGTGTCGATGAACAGTTCGACTGATAATTAAACACGAAAATGTTAGCTGACTTTCACTTTATAAAGAATAATACTAAGTTCGGATGTCTTATTTTTTATCGAATCTGCCGAACCTAAGATCTGCAGTTGCCGAACCTAGGTATGTTTTCATAAAACACAAGTTCGGCTGACATATTATCAGCCGAACCTACGTATGTTTTGAAAAAACTTAGGTTTGACATATCACTTGTTAGCCGAACTTAGGTTCGTAAATAAAAAATATTTAACATTTTTTTTAAAGTTAAAAATTAAATTTAAAAAAAATAATAATAATAAAAAATTTAATTTAAAAATAATTAACAAATATAAATAATATGGGCATTTTTGCCATTATGAAAAATGGCTAGATAAGGGGCACTACATAAACACTATTTAACATCCCGATTTTGTCCTGTTCTATATGTTCAAAATTTTTTGTGTATGCCCCAAATGATGGTTCCCAACATTTGATATCGAATTTGGGTCTCATTCAAAGGTTAAATTTCACATCCACATCCACATACAAATATCCAAACACCTAACACCTCAAGACACATGCATATAGATATGGGTATGTAGGAATATTAACTAGATGTATGTATGCACCTCTTCATGTCATCAAGAATACAAAACATAGTTTGGCTAAGTTTGCCTATATAAGTGGTGGTTCAGATTTATCCTTGGCAAAGATAAATCCATGGATGTGGTTGTCCAAACCAAACCCTTTTATTGCAGTGTGGCGTAGCTTCTAGGTTGAGGATTGAGAATTCAAGAATACGCCCCCATCGTTCTCTCGGTACCTCAGAACCAAAATCTTTCGCCGCTGCGAAAACCCGATGTTCAATCACTTAGTCTTTTTCCCTGTGTTTGAGGGTAAAAACTGATTCTACTGTTTTTGGTAAGTTTGAGTGTGTTGATGAGAAAGGAATTCAAACCTAAACAAATGTACTGCACATGAGTACTTTTGAGTTCGGGAGATCAATCTGTAAGACTCTGGCCTAAACCAAGAAATGGTCGTTCCAGATTCAATTCGGTCACAAGGTGAAGGAGAAGGGTTGGTCTTAGGGAGGGAAGCGAAGAAGGTGTTTGAGATCAAAATGTTGAATTATGAAGGTGTGGATGTTTTATGACATGTATCAGAAAATGGTTTCTGGCTACTTGCGTTGATAACACCTGTGTTTGAAATAGGTTGAAAACCTATTTATATAGGTCATTGAGCGCACCCTGATCTCATAGGAAGTGGAGGAAGTAATGAAGAAGTGGAGTTGTGTAGAAGGTGTTGATCATCGTGTTTCCATTATAAGGGAAGACTGATCACACGTTCACCCACTACTCTTATTACTGTTAACCGTCCGTCTTTCCTGACAATTTCTCGTAATGGGCGCGTTGCACACCGCACGCTGTAAACCTCCAGACCAATACCTCAGTGAGCATCTCCCAGTTTGTGACATGTTTGATGTCTCGAGTGAATGGGTCAAGTCATGAGACTTGCCGCTAAAATCAGCACATAGTGCTTTTAGGTTAAATAATAAAGTTATTTGTGAAATCAATGTTTATGAAACACTATTTACAATCGATGTGTATGAAGCATCGCTTTTAAACAAGCAGCTGAAAATAGTCGATGTCCTAGAAGCATCGTTGTTTTAGAGATCGATCAAATCAGTCACAGATTGAGTGTCTTAAAAGAAGTAGCACGACCGGCCACCTTTAAGTGATCGTTTGAAGACCTTATGGGCGAGTTATCGCTGGGTCGATCGCTCCCTGTGAAGGAGTGGTGGCCGGTGATCATGGGGTCACCCTGTTGGTCATCTAGAATCCGATCTAAACCGCCCGATCAGGCTAGCGAAATTGGACAGACGATATGATTTGCGAGGAAGTTATACGCTTCCGTTGATTGTATTTTAGGGTTTGAAGCCGTGCGGCCACCCTAACATTAGACCAAATGATTCGTGGCATTTGCCACTGATTTGGATAGGCCGATTAGGTACACGCACAGATGGGTTGCTGGTGAGTGTGCAAGCATCTGGTTGGCCTTCTGAAATTAGATCTAGGTCGTCCGACCAGGCTGGCGAAGTTGGACGGTCTTGATCGATTTTGCGGCAGTTGTGTAACCCCGCTTATTCAATTTAGGGTTTTACAAGCGCGCGATCACCCTACTTTGGGCAAGCGGTTTGACGCGCTTCTAGATCACCACATGTAATTCGATCAGCTAGGGATAAAGGTGAGCCGCCGTCGACCATGTTAGCGCCTCTTTGATCGTCTAAAATTAGATCTAAGCCACTCAATTCGGCTGGCGAAGATGGGTGGTTATGATCGATTTGCGCCAGTAGCATACTGTCGTAAGTACAAATTAGGGTTTTAAAAGGGCCACGTCCATCCTAGTTCAATCGAAAGACTTGATGCATTATGGACTTTCCGCGGGTAGGTCGATCGACCAAGGGAGGAGTTGGGCCGCCAATGAATACATTGGTACTTCTTCGATCGTTCGAGATGCGATCTAGGCCGTCCAACAAGGCTGGCTAAGTTGGACGGATGCAATGGATTTTGAGACCGTTTTTGCCGGTCCCAACTCGTTTGAACTTGTTTTGCTAACAACGCGATCACCCACATTGGGGTTAATCGTTCGAAGCGCTGCGAGTGTACTAGGTGGAATCCGTTCGGCCAGGGCATTAGTTGGCCCGCCGGTGATCACCATGATGATCTCCTAGTTCTGCTAGGAGTATTCTAGGCTTGTTGGATTACGTGGACAAATTGTGTGGCCGCGATTATTTTTGAGACTGGCATGGACCGTCTAGATTTTCCCTAAGGAATTTAAGCGTGTTCGATCGAGCTAACTTAAAAGTGTGTCGACACGAAATTCTCTTTGTCAGAGACTGATGCAGCCTGTGTGAGTACTTCCATGCAGATCTCAATACTGACACTTCGGGATATTCATGCTACTCTGCTGAGAGTGAACATTTAATCGTCATGTCATGTCAATATTGAGAGTTCGACTGGGAACATAGCATAGGAAAATACTAGGCAAGTCATGCATTAGTGAATAATGCCGGTGGAAGATAAAATTCGCATAATATTTTGGGATTGCTGTTGCACGCACCGTTCTGAGTAAATTTCATATATACAGATATATTGAATTTCTCAATACATATGTGAGCGAAGAGGCTTAAGCACTCCTTGCTTTTAAATGGCTTCTGTTCCTTTGAAGGATGACAACGCATTAAATACAGGGTTTACGATTTTAGCCCTTGAACTAAAAACCACCATCAACATTAAGTCCCCTGCTTAGTACGTAACAGTGACATTGTTGCGGGGTAAGCAATAGATGGTGACAAATAAAGGTAAAACTTATGAGACAAAGTTAGATATTACCAGGAGAGATGGGTCGGCCTGTCCTTGGAACATGTCACGTTCAAGAGGCATCCAGGTAAGCGTTCCCCTAGCATGATGTCGGTTGGCCCCAGGTAGATTAGGCATACGGTTGGTTGGGATATTAAACTGCATTCCAAGTCTCTTGTACATCTGAGTATCGTTCGAGAGCGTGTCCAAGCTTTCCTGGCTTCGGTTAGCATGGAGGAAAAGTGGAGGCGCGATGAAGCATCTCAGCTAACAAGTGCTAGGGCTGAAAGGTTTGCTGCCCGGCTAAAGTAAAGGAGGGTGGAGCACAACATGAACTCCTGGATAAACATGAATACCATTTTCATGACGACGTCATAATCCTCGACTTTGACGTGGACGAGTCCTATCATGAGGAATATCCTTAAAAGGCTGCTGAAACAATTTCTGAAACAATTTCTGAAAAAGATGTTGAAGCGACTCGAGAGGATGTTGAAGCGGCTTCTGGAGAGGATGTTGAAGCATCTTTTGGAGAGGATTCTAGTGAAGGCGCCATTGGCCCTGGCGTTGATGACACTTCTTTGATGTTTAGTAGTTTTTGTTTCATGCGGCTGGATCCAGGGCTTGATCGAATAATAATCCCTCATTCACGCTGCTTTTATGATTTTATGTTTCAAGTTAGATGAATGAATGAAATATCCCGACTAAGAAATCCTAATTCTTAGAAAGATCTCACAATATCTTGAAACTTTAGACGTAGCGCTCCTCGGTAAGGTTAGAGTAGAACATGTGTACATGATTTTGCAATATGAGATCTCCCATTCTTTTGTTTGATACTCCCCTTGCAGACTACACGCTTCTTGAAAATTTGTGGCATGCCGGCTAGGTATGTAGAAGGATGGACGCTGTGCCGCGAATCTTTAAGGACTTCGTTCCAAGCGACATCTTTTGAACCGTCTTTTGAATCTTGGATGGTTGTATGGAATGGGATGAGATGAGCAGTCCCCAGTTACACTTTAGATTCGATGGCGTGGCTAGATACGTGAAAATATCTCTGATTTGTACTTTTGGAGTCTTTGATGCACATGTACGTCTTCATGTTGAGAAATTTCTGCGGCTTGTAAAGCTTCAACAGTGATGATGCTGATATTAGAAATAAATCGGTTGAGGGACGTGAAGGCATCCTGTACTGGCAGTCCCCAGGTATAATTATCCCGAGCTTATTTTCTCTTGAAAGACGTACTTCCATTGCATTTTCCGGTAAGGTGGTTGACGAATTGATGAAGGCAACAATATTTTGGAATCGTCATTTGTTGAACAATGGGCCGAGTCGCTTTTGATAGATATGTATTGTATCCAAACTTTTGGCATCCCATGTACCCCTCCCATAGGAAATTGGAAATCTAGAAACACATGATTCGGTCGGTCTGGCTTGCTGAGGCGCGACTTTCCTCTTCAATTCTTTATTGATAACAGTGCTTGTGGATGGTTGAACCAAATACTGCTTAAGTTCATGTGGACCACGGAGTGCGAAAAAGATTTCCAAAAGATATACTTGGCTTCAGTACCCATCCTACAGAAGCCGGAGCCAGGTGAAATACTCACTTTATACTTAGCGGCAACAAGCTACGCTGTGAGCGCATTGTTGATACGATACCAAGGGCAAAGAGAAAAACCCATCTACTACATCAGCAAGACACTCAGTTCAGCGGAGCGTAACTACAACAAGGTGGAGCAACTTATATACGCCTAAGTAGTGGCAACACAAAAACTAAGGATATATTTCGACGCACATACAATCCGAGTCTTCACGAAGGCTCAGATAGGTCAAATCCTCGATAGCGCTGAGAAAATTGGAAGGGTGGCAAAATGGAATGCCATGATTTCCACATAATCTTTGAAACTAGGAAGGATGAGAAATCACAAATCTTAGCAGACTTTTTGGCGGACCTACCTCTCAGCGACGAAGCGGAGATAGACGACATCCCAGGAATGGAGGAAGACAAGCAAGAACCAAAAGATCTCCTGGAGCTCAGAATTCACGAAGGTGGGAGATATTTGTAAATGTATCCTCTAATGGAGAAGGCGCAGACATAAGGATTGTAATAACAACCCCTACCGGAGACCGACTCATCTACGCATTCAGGTTAGAATTCGAAAAATACACCAATAACATCATAGAGTACGAGGCGGCCATACATGGTCTACGCTTGCCACGGGATCTAGGCTTATCAGACGTTAGTTTGACTAGTGACTCATAGTTGGTCATTAGACAAATCGAGCTCAAATACCAAACTTTGGATCCAGTGCTATCCTCGTAACTAAAGCTAGCTCAGGAGCATGCATCAAAGATCAGCAACGTAACATTCATACATGTCTGTCGAAAAGATAACAAACACGCATATGCCTTAGCATTCATATCATCAATGCTAAGGGACAGAAATACCACCGCCGTACAAATTGGAAGAATATATGAACCTTCGATAGAATGACCTATCTCAGGTGCCGAGGAGGCTTTGGCCGTTCAAACTCGAGCCACGAGAGAAGCGGGTAAATAAAAATAAGACGAAGAGAATCAAATAACGAAGCCGAAGAGTCTTACAAAGAACAATCCATGTCAGATGAAGGCGGCGAAGACGAAGCGGAAGATGATTGGAGGATTCCAATTCACTAGTATCTCGACAAAGGTACCTCACCAGCCGACGTTAAGGAAGCTCAGAATCTCAAATCTAAAGCATCAATGTACAACATTCGTGATGGAATACTGTATAGGAGGTCATTTCTCGGAACTCTAATGAGATGCCTCTCACGAACCGAAGGGAGGAAAATACTCCACGATATACACAGCGGAGATGTCGTCAACCATAGCGGAAGAAGGTCCTTGGCAGTCAAATCCAAAATGCAAGGATACTACTGGCTAAGAATGGAAGAAGACTCAAAGAACGTGGCTAAGCGGTGTGAAAGATGCCAACCCTTTTCCTGGAAGATCAAAACACCAGCAACGGAGCTTAACTCAGTCATCAGCCCTTGGCCATTTGTCAAATGGGGGGTTGATATTGTCAGACCCTTGATAGAGGGAACCTCGAAGAGAAAATATCTCATTGTGGCTTCAGATTACTTCACCAAGTGGGTGAAAGCAAAGGCTTTGGAAAGGATTAGGGACAAAAATGTCTTTAAGTTCTTGTTTGAACAAATCATATGCCGGTTCGGAATACCAGCCGCCATAGTCTCTGACAATGGCAAGCAGTTGCAAGTAAAGAACATCGACATGTTGTTCGATACTTTCAACATTCGGAAAAACAAGTCCACTCCTATATACCCTAAGAGTAATGGACAAGCGGATGCAACCAACAAAACCATAGCGATGAACTTGAAGAAGAAGCTAGGAGCATACAAGAAGAGATGGTGTAAAAAACTGCACAACGTCATATGGGCCTATCGAACTACAAGAAGGTCAGCTACGGGAGAAACTCCATTCTTGTTGACCTACGGAGCGGAAGCGGTCATCCCAACAGAGATAATACTCCCAACAACAAAAACGGAGGTATGGGAGAAGAATATAATGACAGACTTGATGTTGGAAAATCTGAATGAACTTGAAGAAATACGGGAAGTGGCTTTGCAAAAAATGGTAAACTACCAACGAAGGCTAGCTCGGGAATACAACAAACGGTCATCCCTATAAACTTTGTGGTCGAGGAATACGTGTTACGTCAGATACCACCATACCAAAGAAAGAAGGAGTGGGGAAAGCTAGCTCCAACATGGGATGGGCCCTGCATCATGCACGACATTGCCGGAAAAGGGTCTTATTACCTAAGGACCCCCAAAGGTGAAGTATTACAACATTCCTGGAATGCAATGTACCTAAAAAAGTACTACCATAAGAGAATGGTGATTACTCAGGAGAAGAAAGGAACGGGCAGTAGCCTACCATGTTCTATCCCTGATCAAAGGTATTATAAACCTTACTAATCAATGAAAGAAACTTTTTGCTAAAAGAAAGTTAGTTTTGATTAAATATAAATTGGGTTAGAATAGACACCCTCCGTCAGGATTGACGATGAGACAAGGAATGAAATAACTGCGCATATGTCAATATTCGGATCCTCGGGGAAATAACTCCCTTCATGAGGCAATAAGAAAAAGTAAGATATCCCCATATAGAGATACCTTGTCAAAGTAAAGCAGTCTCCGCGCTGAACGCGTAGGGTTACAGGAAAAATATCGCCCACGTAGGAACCTTCGCCACCACGGTACCTTCTGGCCAAGGGATACTTAGGTAGGACGATGAATGTTCTACCAAAGGTTAAGCATACCTTAGAACTTTGTGATGACTTGATTGTGCGATCAATTAGACACAATACGTCTACAAACAAAATATTCATGCAATGACATAGGTAAAATAATAATGTTACCAAAATACGACTGACATGTCTTAAAAGTTGCAGATAAAGAAGGTTCAAATCATCACCAAACATTGTTTCAAACAAAGGAGACATCACAAGGGCACCTCTCCAAAGGGCATAAAACAACAAAGGGTCCGGTCAAACTAAGCTGGACACGACAGGATCAAGGATAAGGAAGGCGGGGAAAGACAACTCCATCGACCTGAATCTCCGCTTCAGCAAAGGCATTTTTGATATAATCAATGGCCTGCACCTTCAGTTGGGAAGACTGAATTTCCAAGTCAGAGGCTGACTTTCGACGAAGTTCCTCCAGCTGAGCACTAAGTTGATCATTAGCCCGTTGAAGCGCCACCTCTTTAAGCTTTGCAGCAACATCAAACTGGCGAGCTATCTCCAATGAAGATACTTGACCCTCAAGACCGTTAATCTTGGCATTCACACCTACAAGTTGTTCCTGGAGACCTACGGATATAAGAAGGATAAGCAACAACCCAAGACAACAACGGGCACAAAGAATGTTGCAGCATGAGTGGAACCCTAAGCTACCTCCAGCATGGATAAGGGATTCTTCTAAACTATGCTGGGCCTCTGCAAGGTCAACCTCAGCGGCATCGAGATCCTCCACAAGGGTATCTCGTACAGTCCGGAGATCCTCAAAATCAATCCGGAGCGAAGCATTCTCAGAGGACAACACTTGGTAAACATTCTCTAATTCTTCCAATCTCTTAACCAGAGATGCATGAGACATAGTGGAAGACGCGGAGCCAACCTCGACAAGTTTATTCTTCAGAGAACCAACCTCAAAATATAAAACATTGCGCTCTGCAGTAACCTTAGCCAAGGAAGCACATGCATATTCGAAATCTGCATGATACTTTTTACGGATGATGTCCTGGGCTGAGAGGCGCTTCTCAACTAAGGAAATATCCTCCTTTTGCTTTTAAAATGAGACCCTCTTTCCACTTAAGGGTTTCGTCAAATTCTTTATGGAGCAAAGCTATCTGCTTCACAAAATCCGCGTTATGAGCAGATTCAAGGGAAAGTTGGGCCTCGTTATGAATATACACGTTCATCAACCTGTCAGACTTCTTATCATAATACCAAACATCGTAGGTCAACTTGGCTAACTGCTCCTTAATATATCTAAGCTCACTAGAGCTACCAACTGGCAGGCGTAGGTTGTCTCAGGAATATGCAACCAAGCAAAATTGAAAAAGGAGCTAAGAGGATGAAGAAACGAACCTATGGCTTTGGAGGACTCAGCAACCGGAGCAGAATCAGCAGCTTTGCGTCCATCCTCAGCAACTTTAGAAGCATTGTTATCTCTCTCAAGAGACAACAAACAAGCCTCCAAGGATCTCCGAGTCTTTTTCAGATCACCCTCCGACGAAGATACCTTAACAGCAGAAGCCGTATCACTTGACGAAGGTTGCTGTGCGCTAGCAAAGGTATATTCTTGACGAGCATGCTCTAACAAAGCACACAGGTGAGTACACTTAGCCCTGTAGAACTTGAACAAGGTACAACCAACATCTATTCGTTTGCAAAGCTGCAAACAACGGAGCATAAGAACAGACGAAGGTTCAACGCAAAGCGTAAAGTAGTAAAGTAAGAATCACTTACTGAGAACAGCGAAAGGCGAGTAAGGAAATAACCGTAGGTGTCCATGAAGGCCTACATCTCTGGGATGCTACCTCTGCGGATTTCACCAAAGCTCTGGGTAGAACGAAGGCAGTCCGGGTCAAAGAATAGATCCTTAGCCACGCGATACTGGGCAGGCAGAACATCCAACTGCGAAGCTACCTCCAAAGAACCATCCAGGTGGTGATGATCGACTTCAACAGAAAAAAGACCCTTTGAATCCCGCAGAATGGCTTCAAGAATAGCGTCGTCAGAGCTCCCAAGTCTCAAACTCTCAGGCAACTTACCATTCTCAGGTTCAGCAACAACTCCACTAATCTCTTGAGAACGAGCATGGGGCACAAGTACTGAACCCTCACCACGACGAAGAGACGACATGGTGGACGAGCTAGGAACAGAAGAAAAAGCTTGAGCGCCACCTAAGTCCATATCACCAGCAGAAGGAAAATTTCCCAGTACGGTCCAATCTGGTGACGAAGGTGGAGGTACAACAACCTTGCTAACGGGGGAAGTAGAAACAGACTGAGCGCTCCACAATGAGGTGGGCGTAGCATTGAAGGAGAATCTGGCTAGTGAAATCACAACCTTCTTCTTCGGCTGAGAATCTGAGATGCTAACCCTCACCACTGGAGTAACTGTACTATACTTAGTACAATTGGGGATCAAGAAACCAGGAATTGATAGTGATAATCTCAATCCTCACGGATTGATCCTACTGGTTCCTAATGAACATAACGAACATAAGTTCTTCTTAGATTAATCGATTATTCATTGTGGTTTCATTACTGGATACAAGAACATATATAACTCACACCCTCTCTCAATATCCGACGACCACTAACTATCCAGGTGGGATAATCTAAACTACTCAATACAACTGACTAGGTACTACCAAATACCCACACACATACGATACGGGCACCCCTGTGCACATACATTCCACTCTCCTTGAAACCATCCTTGTCCTCAAGGATGAAGGTGAAATACAACAATTCGAGTGGGTGCAGGACAACACTAAGCTCCATAAGAGAATATGTCAGAATCATATAAGAGTATATGTCAGATAATAGCCATTGCATTGGTAGACCTGACGAAGATGTCAGTTGCCTTTGCTTCCCTTCCTAGCAGCAACATCTTTTCGTTCTTAACACCTGGAATCTTCAGTTGGTTGGAGTGAACAGTTCCCATGTATAAGTGATCAACTTCAGCTTCAATTTTATCTTGAGACACAACCATCTTCAGTATCTTATCTATACAGGCCTGACCATGAATGCACACAAGTACACCATTGAGTTGTCCATCACAGTTTGGCGCAAGTTGCTTGAGATTGTAGTAGCCATTTCTCCTGTGATCAACCAACTGCTCTAGAATCTGAAATTGAAAACTAGCCAGCACCGCAGATGTGCAGTTTAATGTGAACACGTGAGCCATACTTGCACATGCGACTGACTTCGACACAATTACAGTGTGTAAGAGTTGTGCCAAGACCAGGCTGTCTTCAGTTAGAACAGTGACCCAAGTAACAAAACAACATTCGTAAGTAATGGCAAAATAAAATTACCCATGATTAGTGAACATCTCGCCTCTATCATATATCCAGCGAACAAACTTGAGTAGAAAAAAGAGCCAGGCAGCAACTATTACTTGGTAACTTGGAGAATCCAAGTTGGCAATCATGTGATAATTTCTGAATAGTCGAAAGCAAGTAACTTTTGAAATCATAAGCATCAACATAGAGGTATAATCATGAATTCCAACAAATTTGGCTGTTGAGATGTCAACTTTAAGCAATTGGGGTAAACGGTTTGCATAAACTGGTGATAGCGCGACACCATGAAGATACGAAGGTAAGAAAAACAAGCCCATACAGAAAAATCGAATACTCCACAATCCAGTTGCAACCAATTTGAATTTCCACCTCACATACTCTATCCACCCATTTACAATCTGAAGTACCATGAGCAAGACCTGAGTGCTCAATCCTCTTACAAAATATCTGGTCCAAGGATGATCTTCCCTTGTAGGATATACCAAACCCCACCAAGAATATATGCTTGGGAGAAAAATTTCGGTTGTAGCACTAGTTTGAATGGACCATATGAGCACTAAAAGAATTTGAAATTTTCGTAGAAAAATCTGGAGCACATCACTTTGTTTATCGACTGTAACCATAAGTAATTCCACATGAAAAACCTTTGCAGATATAAACAAGAGTATATCGACTTCTTTCCCATTAGATAAGGTATAAGCTCCCATAAGCAATTTATCTAAACATATGCTACCATTCAGACCCTTCATAACACTATCAAACCAGCTTCTTAAGAGTTCCTGTAAGAAACAATAACTGCCCAACTGTTCAAAACAGCTGCGAGAAAGTATGAGAATTACTGGACAAGACCCAACAAAAGCATCAGCTGCACCTAGAAAATGAATCATTTTCGAAGATATCACTCCAGATTCTATACAATTGGCGCTAAAATTTTGATGGTAAGAGACCCAAATTAACTGCAGTTGGAAAAGAACAAAGGCTGCTTCCCACATATCAAGCATTTGAACCCACAACTGACCACTCTGCTCACTATCACCTCCTCCAGCAAACAAGAGTAGCCAAAATCCATCTCTCGCAGGCATGTTAACAAACACCGTACTATTAACTTGAATATCCTCGTCAAGGTATTGAAAGCGTAAAGCGGAGCGTGAAGCGTTTTTCATTTTTAGGAAGCGATGCGTATATCGAAGCGTGAAGCGTCGCTTCATGGTTGATGTTTGAAGTGGATGTTTTGTTATAAATAAATTAGTCGTAACTAGTAATTATTAATTTATTAAGAAGATAATATCTATATAAATTTTATATAATTATAATTATTATCAAAAACAAAGTGTGTGCACATCAATTCAACCTTCTCCAGGCGAGTGGGAGGTGGGGTGTTTGATTCCTCCTTAAAACATTCATATTTTTCTTCTAAAAGCTTTAAAATATAGGCGCGAAAGGAGTTGACAAAGTCAAAAAGCGCACTTCACATAACCGCTTCGGAGGGAAATGCTGAAATTTGAAGCGAAGCGTATGCTCCGAAGCGTGAAGCGTACGCTTCATGAAAGATGCACTCACATGACCGCTTCAGAGCGAAATGCTGAAATTTGAAGCGAAGCGTACGCTCTGAAGCGTGAAGCGTACGCTTTTAAAAATCATGATCCTCGTGATGAACAACACATACGAGAACCATTGAATGTATAACCCAAATATGTGATTCGTACTCAAAGTTAAGAAGCAATCAAATACACAATTTACACAATTTTCAGTAAGAAAACGAGGAGGAAATGACACACTTACCTAGGTCAAATAATGAGAAAGTATCATCAAAATAATGATAGAAATAAACAGTGACATTCGAAATCGCAGCAGTAAGAATGACCAAACTCTTAGCTGGTGTTCCAGAAATTGATGCAGTACAAAATGAATCGCGGAAGTACCCATTCATATTAAACAGCTCCTGAAATTTATCTTTAAAAGTGCTAGTAACTGTGAGAATCTTCCTTTGAGCATAATAATGAAATCTAACCCAATCACAATTTGAACTCGAAACTCGAATCACTTGGGTAGAGAATACAGTTGTTTGCATAGAGGTTGTTTTATGAAGTAGCTCAAAACCAACACCCACTGACCAAAATTGAAGAATCGAAATCCCAATTAGCAACCTACTGCCCAACTGCAAGATGAAAGAACCATAGAAAGTCCACCTACTACTATGATGTAGTTGATCAATTAATTCCCTTGCAATACCAGATATACTATTACTTGTCACTTGAAGTATCAACTTCGACTAGAGAGGCTTACCATGCTGTAACATTTTATCATACAACTTGTAACCTTCTACAATGGACACAAAGACTGAATTCCCATCTTTAGTAACCCATAAGTTGAAACTCACATCCAGTCTCAATGAAAAGGAACTAGACAGTTCAAAAAAGGATTCATAGTTATCCACAGTCTTAGTAGACCCCTGATGAAGTTCAATTCCTTTTCCACGATCAAATTCGAAATAAATATAAACAAAACAAGGATTGAAACAAACACCACCATCAGAAAAAATCCGCACAACACTATCATCTAATGTACCCCTTAAGTCATGTACCATGTTAATACCAAGTCCTCTAACCAACAAAATATTGTCTCTCTGTGACATTTTAACAAACACCTTCCTCTCACCATTAATGTCAACATATTGAACACATAAAAGATCAATTGAATTCAGAAATCTCAAATCTGAGTTATATCCCAAGCTAAGAATTAATTGACGAATGAATTTATCATAGGAGTTTGATGAAACAACATCACACTTACCACGATCGAATAACAAGCGAGAATCATCAAATTGGAAGGAGCAACAATCCATACAGAGAAACTCATTGTGGTGAAAGAACAACTCCTTCAAGTATGTTGTAGGATCAGAATCTCGCAGCAATAATGCCTCAGCGAAATTATGAACAACACAACACAGCAATGTCGCAGAACAACTTCAGAAACGAAATAATAAACGACGTCCGCTAAATCATGAGAAAAATGTGATGGTCCTGCGAAAATTAGAGAGTTTGCGAGATTAACATTTGTAAGGATGCGAGAATGTCGCAAGTCATATCCGAAAATAAAGGACAGATTAGTTGTCATCCACTATGTAATTCCCTATAAATAGCCGCTCAGTTGTAAAATAAAAGGGAGATCTTTTTTTGGGTGAAAAGCAAGTAAATAGGAGAGAGAAAATCTAGAGCAGCGGTTATTCTTGATTCCTTTATCTTTTCTTGTAAGATTGTTCAAAGATTCATCAATAAAATTAAGATTGTTAATTTAAAATAAGTTGAATGTTAATGAAATCTTGTGAGGGATGTAGTGTAGGATTTCCTGCAACTACATAATGGCGCTAGAAACAGGGAGGATTGAAGATTGAAGATTATTCTAGAAAAAATTGAAGATTAATATTGAGATTTGTGAAGATTTGGAGTGATTTGTTAAGAATTTTATATAATCTCTTGCAATTCATTAATATTGAAGAAATGGCTAGAAGAAGAAATACATTAGAACAACCAACTACTGTTAGAAGAAGCAGGAGACTTGCTGGAAGGGAAAGAAGTGAAATGGGAGAATTTACTAGAATGAAAAATAATGGAGAAAATCAAATTCAACCACCAATTCAACAAACACTAGTACAAGGAAGGAATACAGATTATGATAGGGCGAGTATACACACTTGGCAATCAAATTCAGCAGAAGAAGTAGATGAAGAGCAGCAAACCAGAAACAATAGACAGGTAGAGAGAAATCAAGAAGCAGATGAAAGAATAATTCATGGAGATGAGGAAACTGGAGCGTTAGAAACGTTGAGACGAAGAATACATGAAGAAAGAAGAGCTGAGGCAGAAGAACGTGCAAATCTAACAAGGCAAAATCACGAATTGAGGATGGAAAATATGAGACTATAGAGTAGAAGATCGAGAAGTACTACAAAATCATATTCAAGATCGACTAGAAGAGAGATGAGGCGAAACTCACCCACAATTAATGCTGGAAATAATATTCGATAAGAAATATCAAATCCTAATGAAGAACATCGCGGAGATAGAGAAAGGACTGATGATCGTTACGTTCCACAAAATGAAACTTTTGATGATAGGCAAAATGATAGAAATCAAGAGAATGTACAACGTCAGGGACGAAATAATCAAGATGGCGAAGGGAATCGAGAGGAAGGAAGGAGAATTTTACATGAGAGAGAAGCTCAAAGAAATCAACAAACGATTGAAGAAGAAATTGAAAGACATTATGCTGAACAAGCACGTTTAATTTGGGAACGTGAAAGATTGAGAGAGGAAATGGAAGAACAAGAGCTTCAGGAGACAAATCGCCAGAACAATCACGACAATCGAGAAATAAGGCATACATAAAACCGGAATAACGGTAATATCAATGAAGAGTATGATAGAGTACAGAGGATGGTTGAAAGACAACGAATGTAATTGATAAGAAATGAACAAAATCATGGAGGGGAAAATGAGAGACATCATCATATGCGAATTCAAGATAGAGATGAGGAAGAGAATCGCAGAAGAAGACGAGGTGAGGATGATGAAGAATAAATGCAAAATTTAGCGAGAGAAGAAATACATGAACGCAGAAGAAGGGAGGCGAAATTAAAAAGACCAATGGATCAAAATTCAGGTGTAAATAAACAAATCTTAAAAGAATTAGAAGAAATGAGAGGAATGCTAAATAATAGAGGAGAAGTAGGTAGAAGACAATTAGATGAAGCTATAGAAGAATCTACGAAAACTACATTTACAAGGGAAGTACAACTAGGAGGAATACCTCCGAAATGCAATTTGCTCGCATTAACCAGCATTTTTGATGGAACAACTTGTACAATTCAACACATTAAAGCCTACGTGAGGTGCATGTTGCAATGGGAAAATCATGATGTCGTATTATGCAAGTATTTTGCATCCAGCTTAACAAGGGAGGCGTTAAAATGGTTCAAAGGTCTACCAAAGAATACAATAACATCCTTCAATCATTTGCAGACTACATTCCTGGGGTCATATATAAGTAATAATTATTCGCGGCCTGGTATTGAATACGTGTTTGGATTAAAACAAAGGATGGGCGAAAGTTTGAAGCACCTAACTAAAAGATGGAGGACTATGTGCAGCGAAATGTATGGATGTGTGGATGAGAGATATCTTATCTTATCATTTATCAATTCTATGTTTGCAACCAACCTATTGTATATCCAAATTTTCAGAGTCAAGAATACGATCACGATGACTGAATTGCGAGAACTTCAGGAAGAATATATTGCTCTAGAGGAAAGGCAAAATGAAATGGAATCATACCCAGTTGCAAACACCAGTTCACAAACAGTGAATGCAAGCTTATTACCCAAACTAATAAACACAGTGGCGAGCACTTCACAAGTACAACAAGAGAAGGTGACGGGCAACAATCAACAGAAACTGGTGGCTACGGGAAGCCGAGATCAAGAGGAGTATGAAAGAGAAAGAAATTTCTACAATCGTGGTGGAAATAACAAGATTCAAAGACTCGATCAGCCGCAAGAAACTTATGGAGGTCAAAGACAAAACTATAATAGAGGACAAGGAGGTCACAAGGTAGTATGAGAAGAAATCAAGATGCCACCTCTAAATGCAAGTGTGGAGAAAATATGGGAAGCTATAATTTTCATGGAGAATATACCAACACCATGGAACATGGGAACAGAACCACCTCCAAACCACAGAAGTCATGAGTTCTGTTATTATCATCATTTTCATGGACATACTACAAATGATTGCAGAAATGTAAAAAGAATTATTCTGAGAATGATAGATCAAGGAAAACTAAACCACTTTTTGGTAGGGCACCCACAATCTCAACCATTGCCACCAACACCAGAGCATCACAAAGTAAACACGATGAAAAAGAAGGAAACATTCTTCATAGAAGTTGGTGCAAAAACAAAAAATCTATTTTGTCACTCTATCGTACATTCATACAAGACAATTGAAGATTTTCATGACAATGTTTTGAGTAGAGTGTTCGCAAGAGATAATGATGGAAGAGAAATTATGAATATTGCGAAAATCTCGCCACTAGAGGAATGACAGAAACAGATTATTTATTTTACCGCAGAAGAAATCCCCGAAGGTGAAGAGGCACATGATAATCCATTGGTAGTAAAATTAGAAATTAATCCAAAACCGAAAGAAGATGAGGATGATGAAGCTGAAGATTCATGGGCAATTAATAGGATTCTAATCGATATTGGAAGCTCTGTGAACATCTTATTTTATCATACTTATAAAACTATGGGAGGAAGAGATGATGATTTTATACCATCAACATATAAGATATATGGTTTTAGTGGTACTGCCAACAAGCCTAAAGGGGAGGTTACTATGCGAATTCCATTGAAGGAAATATCTTCTGAAATCCTGTTATGTGTCGTTGACGTAGAATCACCCTACAATGCATTAATTGGTCGACCTTGACTACATGGGATTCTAGGTGTAGCTTCAACTTTCCACCAGTGCATCAAATTCCCTCACCCCAGCGGTTTAGGAATCATAAAGGGATATTGGGTTGAAGGAAAGAGGTGTTACGAAACTGAGGTGGAATCCTGTGAAGGAAGAGCAAACAAGAAGGAAAATTGGCGACACAAAATCAAAGAGACACAAAGAAGTGAAAGCTTAATGGTGGATGCAATCGAACGAAAAGAAGAAGAAATGTTGCGAAACTAATGCTAGCTCAGAATAAAAAATGGTGAACATACCACTACCAAGGAAGCAGTAGCAGAAAATAACAAAGGCAATAAAAAAAAGAAATGTATGAATGATTGATTTGTTGCGACACTCTCGCAATAAATAAAATTCTCATAAATGCATTTTATTGAATGACAAAATTGAGATTGCGAAATGCAAATACGATATGATGATGTGCGAGAATTTCGCAGAGATAATGAATTCTACAAAAGACAATCAGAGAACAATGACAAAATAGAAAGGGGCGAACCTTTATGGCGTACATCCTAGTTCGCTAATACAATTTCGCAAGAGGAAAATATAAGACCTAAAGTACGTCATATAAGGGGGTACCTGTTGCATGGCTCAGGGAAAGGCTACACCGCCACCGGAACCCGAGCCATGGAGATTTCGGGTCAATAAATCCCATCCGGGAGAGGCACCTTGGATTCTCAGCTTAAGCATATGACTTAGGTTGGGAGACTAAGGTAATAAGGACTCTCCCAAGGAGTGCAAAATCTGACCAAGGCGCCGAGGTACACGGTTGAGTCAAGAGTGCCAGGGGTGTCTGGAGCGTACCTTTCCATTCTTGACAAGTCTTGGCTTATACTGCACTCGGCCCGAAGAAAACCCCACTTAGGGTGCAGTCTCGTAACCATAAACCCTATAGGTAAAAGGGATAAGAGGCTGTGAAAACAACTGGTTGTTGTTAAGACCGGATGGGAGGATCCAACCTTGTATGGTAGAGGTACGCCTCGTTGAAGGGGAAACCATGGGGAAGATAAGGGCGGCACCCTCCATTAGGGAGCTGATAAGTGTCTTAAGACGCAAATGTCATGAGGATTTTTACTCTCTACGGTATTAAGGCTTGTCATATTTGTGCGACAATCCTGAAGAGGCAATAATACAAAAGAAAAAGATAAGACGAGATCAATGGGTTTTCGCATGAAAGTGCGAAGACGTCCTGCGATTTCCTCGCAAGACGACAATGTAATGGGGCTTTATTTTCGCAAGAATATTTAGGCCTGTCATATTGTCGCAACATTCCTGAAGAGGCCATAATACAAAAGAAAAAGTTAAGGCAAGATCAATGGGTTTTTGCATGAAAGTGCAAGGACGTCCTGCGATTTTGTCGCAATGACAAGAGGTGGCATAATAAGACCTTTAACTAGGAAGGAAAAATAAGACCACACAGGGATGAGATTTTGAAAAGAATCAAAATTCACTTCGCATATGATTGCGAAATTATACATAAACAACTGCGAAGTTCAGGCAAAAAATAAGAAAAATCTGCAAAATCTCTCATTTGGATACAAATAACAGAGGAAAGTATGGGAATGAATGAAATTAGAAAATGTTATTTGTCTCCACATGATAGATTTATCGCAAAAATTAAAAAATTAATGGTTATGTTGATTAACCATATTGCAAGGAAGAATTGTTTTAATGAATGCAGGTCAAAATGAAAGAAACTCATATATTAAGGAATATGGAGAACCAAAAGAATTCGCAAATATACAGAAAGAAGGAATAAATGTACAAGTATTACAGAAGATCAAAGAAAGAAACAAATACTACTTCTTAGTTGATCCTTCATCATCTTCATCCGACTTGTTCCCTTCTTCGCCTGCATCAGAACTTTTATCTCCATCAGAACCTTCATCACCATCAGATTCTTCATCATCAACTTCGCTATCAGAGATGGTCAGACTAGGAATGTTCTTTGGGATCTCCTTCAAGAGACAAGGATAATCAGAGTGAGGAATACTATGGTCATCACAAACCATTTGAATAGTTTGATTGCGAAAATGCAGATCATCGTTCTTAAAGTTCGCAACAGTGATCTTGATTTGATTCTTTAATCCAGAATACTTATCATTGCGAGAAGAAAGATTGTTTGCAAGTTCCTCTTTTTCAGCTTCAAGTTCCTCAATTCTTTCGCGATATCTACTTTCAGAATCTGCGAGAAAAAGGCAATCAATTAATAACTTGATAAAAATTCATAAAAAACAAAAGATTAGTGAAGAAGAACAATTAATAACCTTCTCTGTCAGAAATCATATCTCTAATCAAGGCTGTATGCTCAACTTGGAGACTAACATTTACACCTAAATCTTTTCTGGCATCGTCTAAGACTTTCGCAGCCCAAGCGAATTCATCCTCATTATTTATAAGAAGACGAGAACGAATTTGGTTTTCTCTCTCATTAAGCACGACATTTTGGCGGTTAGCTTCATCCCGTTCAAGTTGAACTTCAAGAAGAATTTCTTGGAATTTCACCAAAGTCTCATCATCTTGGTTAGAAATGCGATCCTTATCATCTATGAGACCGCTAATTTTGGTTCTTAGCTCATTGATTTTCTCTTTAGAATTAAGAAAGAAACGCTTAAATTGTTTGGCTAAGCCTAAACTAGATCTATGGTCAATCTCTAAGATGCGAAATTTGGATCTCAGTTCATTCAGAGAAAGAGATGAAATTTTATCATTTGAGAAACTATTTAAAGATTTATTAAGATTCTCAAGAAGGGTGTCATTATCCAAGGAATTAGGAAATGAACGAAGAATGGTAGCTTCATCAGAAAGACCATAAATGTCTGCAAAAAGGATCAATCAAATAAGATAAAATAATAGGATGAATGGATGAAGGGAAAGGAGAAAAGTAACATACCATAGAGTTGATTATTAGCTTGCTGAAGACTAGAGATTTTATTATTGTGCGAAGAAGAATCAATTTCTAGTTGTTTGTTCTTCTCGCGAAGACATTTGACTTCAGCTTCCAGTTCCTCATTCTTTGTACGAAATTGAAGATTCTTCTTTTCAAGAATTTCGCGTCTCCTCTCCAGATCTGAGGTAACAGCGAAAGAAGCTTTTCCATCCTGCGAGAAAATATAAAAAATATTAAAATAAAAAGAGATTTTGAGTTACAATAATGAAGAAGTAAAAGGACGAAAGCATACCAGACTATTAAGAGAATGCAGGAAGTTGGGAGTCACCGATCTAGAAACTCCACGAAGATAATTATCACCATCCACTAAAGGAATATCGCAAATCGTAGCGAGAGATTTGCATGTATTAGAGAATTGACTATCTCCCATTCCTTGTCAAGAATCAGAAAAGAGGCCAGAGAGCTTAGCCATAGAAGATTCAAATGGAGAATCTTCATTTGTAGCAAGGTCATCATTATCCTCATCATCCTCATCACTCTCGGGGTTTTCATGAGAAGGAATATTTGAAGGAGAGGAAGAACGGATTTTTGTATTCTTTGAAGGAGGAGCAATTGGTTTTTCCCTGGGAAGAGCACCTTTTCCTTTATCACCAGTCTTCGCAACATTGGCAGGCTCTTCTATTTCAGCAATAATCTTCACACACAGATAGAAATAAGAAATAGAGGCAACAATATACTGTTTAAAATCATAAGAGAATATTTCTTACCTCATCTGTGTATGAGCGAAGAGCTAACAAGGTACTAGCCTTCCCAGTCATGTGATAGCTATCTTTACAGTTTCTGGATCTGTAGAATGTTGCAAGAATCAGCGAACAAAAGAATAAAGACAAATAAAGAAATATAAATTGGGTGAAACTGGAAGAGACATACCTCTTTATCCTTCTCGGGCCAAGAGAATACCCAAGGTTGATAAGAAGCGGGATTCTCAGGAAGAACATTTGACCCAGCAATGTAAGGTCCTTTCAGCATCAAGTGAAAAACACACCATTTATCATCTTTGGATTGGCGAGGAGTTCTGTTCTTACCAGAGTGCCAAACAATGTCTTGCATGAGTATTTTATCTTCATCAACATTATCTTTCCTTTTCAAGCGAATACCCCAGCGAATATTCTCTTTCTTCATGGATATTAATTCATAGTTTTCGAAGAAATTCGCTAATGTATATTTTTCAGTGACTATCTCTAGATCTACGAGCTTAGGATCCCTAAGCTCTTTGGAATAAAGAGATCCTTTACCAGCACCACGGTTAGCGAAATCTAGCATCAAACGGATGCAATCCCCACTCAATTGGAAGATAGCTCGCGAAAATCCCGAGTGAGCGAGAATTTCATAGAATAGAGGAATATCTGGGTCATAAAGAGGAATGGGGAGACCTGCGAGAATTTGACCTAGCAAAACTATGATATATTGATCATCATAATGTTGATTGGAGAACAGTTTGACAGAAAGAATTGACTTGGCACTTTCACCAGGAATGGTAGAAAGTGTGAAACCTTTCTCAGCAAAATATTTTTGGACGTCTTTTAAGGTTTTCTCATGTTTTTGGCCACTTGGAGGCATATCTGAATATAGAGTATGGGAATGGATGAAAATTAAGAAGATTGAAGAGGGAAGAATTACAGTAGCAGAACTTACGGAAGAACAATAGAGTTGCAGAGATGAGAGAGTAAAAAGAGAAGAGAAAGTAAAAAGAAAATGGAAAGAAGAGTAAGAAGAATATATAAAGAAGATTTTTTTTACTCGAAGAAATAAACACCATTAATGCGAAAAGACGTGAGCGGTTGAAAAGCAGCGGTTACAGAAGACGTGTCAAGAAATAGATGGAAGAAAGGATACGTGTGATAAATGCAGAATATGAAGAGATGGACAGCTGCGGGATTTCTCACATCATTCTCTACTTCGCAGAGAAGATATGAGAAGAGGCAAGATGTAGGATCAGAATTTCGCACCAATAATGCCTCAGCGAAATTATGAACAACACAACACAGCAGTGTCGCAGAACAACTTCAGAAACAAAATAATAAACGACGTCAGCTAAATCATGAGAAAAATGTGATGGTCCTGCGAAAATTAGAGAGTTTGCGAGATTAACATTTGTAAGGATGCGAGAATGTCGCAAGTCATATCCGAAAATAAATGACAGATTAGCTCTCATCCACTATGTAATTCCCTATAAATAGCCGCTCAGTTGTAAAGGAAAAGGGAGATCTTTTTCTGGGTGAAAAGCAAGTAAATAGGAGAGAGAAAATCTAGAGCAGCGGTTATTCTTGATTCCTTTATCTTTTCTTGTAAGATTGTTCAAAGATTCATCAATAAAATTAAGATTGTTAATTTAAAATGAGTTGAATGTTAATGAAATCTTGTGAGGGATGTAGTGTAGGATTTCCTGCAACTACATATGTAAAGTTGTTGTAGATTACTTGAAAAAGTTTGACCCAATTTTGCACAGATAGTTTAGTCATGCCGCTGGTTGTGAACACTTCCCGATTTGTAAACTCACTAGAGCTAGTGACTTTAACAACATCATTTTTCACCAATTCATCATACCAAAGACTATCACCAGTAGACGATTCATTCGGCTCATGAAAGAAAAATGAAGGAATCAATTCCAAATCGGAAGACTCATCGTCTTCGCCAAAGAAAATCAACTTCGATCCGACAGAACCAGTTTCTTCGTCATCGAAGAAAAACGAAGGAATAATAACCTCAAAATCATGAGATTCAGCTCATGTTTCTGCTGATGGGATTGAAGAGTCTTGACTGAAACCAGTTACCGAGTCTTTAATGAAAACCTCCCCCTCCTTCTTCGTAACTTCTAGATCCCCAACTTCATCAATAATTTCATCTTCGGATTTTGGTAGAAGTGATTTCAACTTGCTCGTGGCGATGGAGATGAGATATTCTATTAGCAGAAGATATAAACCTCGAGTTGGTGAAGTTACATCTTCCAGAAACTCTCTACGTTTCCTATCCAAATCACATAAATAGATAAATGCGTTGAATTTCGCCATCAATTGAGCCATAACATCCCTCGACGTCGGTGAAAATTGTTCAGCGGTCTCCATGGAAATTTTTTGAATGGTTCTGATGCCAAATGTACTATACTTAGTACAATTGGGGACCAAGAAACCAGGAATTGATTGTGATAATCTCAATCCTCACCGATTGAGCCTACTGGTTCCTAATGAACACAACGAACATAAGTTCTTCTTAGATTAATTGATTATTCATTGGGGTTTCATTACAGAATACAAGGACATATATAACTCACACCCTCTCTCAATATCCGATGACCACTAATTATCCAGGTGGAATAATCTAAACACTCAATACAACTGACTAGGTACTACTAAATACCCATACACATACGATACGGGCACCCCTGTGCACATGACAGTAACATTCTTCGCAAACGAACCACTCGAATGGAGCGAATTAGCAGGAGATGATGGAAGACTCTTGGAAGATACCACCATAGCACCAGTAGTAGCCGAGACAACAGGTTGCATATCACCAGGGGCAGAAAATGAAGGAACCTTTGGTAACAAAGTAGGAGTTGGAACTTTAACACTAACCGGGTTCACCAATGAAGCATCATCACCAACTGAGAGGTTCTCACCCTCCACAGAGCCGGTACGGATAGGACCAGGACTATTCTTGGAAAAATCTTCCTCAATATCATCGTCCAGATGAGGGCTGAGGCCAGTGTCCTCAACGCCCTCCATGTATTCGTCTTCCGGCGCCTCCTCACCAGCCTTGGGATCCTCATCGTATTCCACAACATTAATAACAACCTTCAACTTGCCATTTCTCTTGGAAGACTGTGGAAAAACACATGCGCTATCTAAGGATCAGGGGAAAAATACTAAGAAACCTATGAACGCAAAGGTATAGATATAATCCTTACCTCTGCAGGTGTTGGCGTAGCTGCTTCAGCCGATGCCTTTCTTTTCCTAGTCTTAGTGGCTACGGAATTACCAGCAGAGCCCGGAGCAGTCCTAGCAGCAGAACCTGGGGCAGTTCCAGCAGAAGAAGCAGAGGCAGACTACAAACGAAAGCCATCAGAATACCAAACAAAGACTACAAAGCAAAATATGAAATGAAAAACCTCCAAAGAAAGCAAAGGTTACCTCATGAGAAGCGGAAGGGTTGAAAACCCAAGGCTGATAACCATCATACTTCTCAGGCAAGGAGAAAGTTGTACGAGGGTGTTTATGGGTGAAAACTATTCCTGTCGAATTTGGTAATTTGGGGTGTGTGGATGAGAAATGAATCTAAACCCTAAAAAAATGCACTGCACGGGAGTGCTTGTGATTCGAGAAATCAATCTGTACAACTCCGGCCTAAACCAAGAAATGACCGTTCCAGACTTGCTTCGGTGAGATGGGGTTGATCTTAGGGAGGGAAGCGAAGAAGGTGTTGAGATTGTGAAGGTGTTGGATGTGTATGACTTGTATCAGAAAGCTGAACTGGCTTGCAAAATGTAAGCTATCAGTTCCGGTGTTTGAATACGGTTGTATCAACACTTGTTTCTGTTGTCTTGTCTTGTTTGAAAATAGGGAGGAGAATCTATTTATACAAGTCATTGAACCTAACCCACGTCTCTCATGGGAAGTGGAGAAAGTGGAGTGATGGAGTAGTGGAGTTGCATGTGTTAGTGTTACACGCTCAGTCTTGCCCACTTCTCCCATCATCACTAACCGTCCATGACTTCCTGACACGTTCTTGTGATGGCGCGTTGTGCGCTTGATGTAATTTTGTAGTGGTAAGTAAAGTGTTCGTTTCTCGGACTTATTGAGATTCGATTTTAGACTTAATATAATGTGTACAAGGAAAGCTGTCACAGTATCGAGAGGTACTGAGATTCAGGATTCCACCAAATTCCATTCATGTGACTCAATTAATAACTCCAATCAATTATAGCTCAAGTATTAAAAATATGGACTCTTATTCTTTGCCAAAAATAGATATTTAAAACTTTAGATGTAAATTACAAGCATGGTGTATCAAAAGCTCTTACGTCTAAGCATACACCATCAAACGAAATCACAACTAATTATTGAAAATCATGAATCAATTAAAATAAGTGCTAAAAGTCATAAAGAATTATTAAAATTACCACATGCGTGAAATAGGGTTTCCTCCGTCATCCCAGTGTTGGGGTTTAGCTCCTCATATTAATCATGATCTCAAAATACATGTATAAAGCTCAAAAGTTGATTAAAAGGGAGTAAAACAATTGAACAGAAAAATCGCAACAGAAATAACTGTTGCAAAGGCGTTGTTCACTGTTACAAGAAGAACGATATATATGAAGTGTTGTTGAGACTTCAGCTGCGACCCCCACAACTTTGTCGTAAACACTGTTGAAGAACGACTGTCTTCGGACGTCCGTTCTTTGTGTTCTTCAGCAGCAGCAGCAGCAGAAACAGAGTTTGATCGAACTCTGATTTTTTCTTCTCTGGCCCTCCTCCGGTTCCCAAACTCTCGACTCCCTTCTATGAATTCCAAGCAACTTATATATAGCCAACAGAGCGATTTAATCTCCCCAAAACTTCTCAAAATCTCTTCTTTTCTTTTCTTGGCAGTTTCGGCAATAATCTCTTCCCAAAATTGTTTCACGTGTTTCTGAGCTTTCCAACTTATCTCAAACTCTTCCTTAGATAGATATGTATCTTTGGAAAGAGTTTTAGGTCTTTAGTCTCTCTAGAACTTCTAAAAATAATCTCAATAGGGTCCGAGAAACACTTTCCCTGTTTAGCTCCAACTCGGTTTCTAGCCCAATTCGATCCAAACAAACGACTATACCAGGCTTTTTTAGTTGAATCACGTCCAGCCCAATCAATTCTGGCGATTGAATCTCAGTAAAACACCTTCAAAATCAATCCCCAACTCTGCCAGTTGCATGCACAAAATTTCCCGCCAATTTCAGTTTTTAAAACGATGAAGATGACCTCCCCCTATCCTGTGCTGGTCTCCCTTTAGCAGCTGCCTGGAAATGGATTCCCCTTAGTAATTATTCACCCCTTATCCATTTTAGGGGTCCGAATATCAAGTGTCCTCCGGGGGTGCCCCACGCAACTTTTCGAGCCGATTTTTCCAAAAATGTTTATTGGCCAAAAATACCTACACACACATAAAACACCATAATAAGTACAAAAATGAGCACTATCAATATATAGAATTGAGATTATATAAGACACAAAAATGTGCCTATCAGCGCTGCACGCTGTGAACCGCCAGACCAATACCCAAGTATGTATCCCCCAGTTTGTGACATGATTGATGTCTCGAATGTGCGGATCGTGGGACCCACAAAAGGTAGCATGTAATGCTAGGTTAAATAACTAAGTTATTTGGGAATTTGATACTTGTAAAATATCACGTGAATTCTATGCATGTAATGCATCGAATATATTCAACATGTATGAAGCATCGCTGTTGAGCGTCTTAAAATAGCATCATGTCCAGCCTACTTCATGTGATGGTTTGGAGGCTGCGCAAGCAAGTCCTCTCTTGGCCGACCACATGGTTTGGTAGAGTGGTGGATGGTAATCACCACGACACCTCATTGACCAACTAACTCCTGACCAAGGCTGTATAACCAAGCAGGTGAAGTTGAACGAACGAGATGATCTTTGAGACACTCATCTGCGACCGTCAGTGGAATTAGGGTTTATGAAGAGGTGAGCAAGCATCACTCTTCAGCTTGGTCGAATCCAAGCTTGGGACACGATTTTGGCAAGGCTGATTAGGCATGCGTGTAGACGACATGCCGGTGTACATGCCCATACCTCATTGTCTCGTGAAAGTGTAATCTAGATCGCTCAATTTGTCCGGCAAAGAGGAGCGGGTAGGATTGATTTGCGACAGAGATTTTGTGCCGTAAATGCGCGCGTCATGCCAACTTTGGGGGCGTGTTTCGAGGCGACCAAGCCTGGTCGGTCTTGGACGATTAGTCTGGTGTGCAGACGACGGGCTGATGTAGACGCCTGTTTCATTGTCCCATATAAACGTGATGTAAGCCACTCAATTTTTCCGGCATAGTTGAGTGATAGAGATTAGTTTGCAATTGGGAGGTATGACCACGCCTAGTTTGGGCGTGCGAATCGAGGCAACCAGGCATGATATGCCTTGGCCGATCTGGTCTGGAGATAGATGGACCCACGATGATCATGTTGATGCGCACCATATCTGCCTAGTCTATTCCTGGACCCTTCATTCGTGCAGGAGAAAATGGACGCTCGTGATGTTCAAACCCTAATTAGGGTTTCACCGGCCGTTCGTCATGCCTTGTTTGGGCGCACGAACTGGAACGACCAACTATAGTTGGTCCTGACCGATCGGTCATGTGTGTAGGCGGGCCCACGGTGATTGTGTTGACATGCTATGGGCCCTTTGCATCTACATTTACACCCTCCATCTATGCCTGCGAAGATGGATGGTTGAGACTGCTTTGCGACACATGTAATGTGCCGCAGACCCTAAATTAGGGTTTCACGTCCGCGCTGCTTTGGCTGGACGATTTGGCAAGCGATGCTACCATTTTGGGGAGGCCGACCATGCGGGGCCCGCATTGGGGAGGCCGACCATGCGGGGCCCGCATTGGGTCGGTGGTGAATACTCCAATACCTGCCTGAGGGTTATGGATTTGATCTGAGCCATCCAATCATGCTGGTGAAGTTGGATGGTCGTGATCATTTCTGAGACTGATATGGACAGTACAGATTCTCAATCGGGCTAATATAACACTCCGAGAGTTATAGCTTGTACGGGTATTTCGTACATGCTTCATTATTAATGCTTGGAGATTCGTGTTGCTCTGCTGAGAGCAACACTCAGTCGTCATGCCGCACCAATGATAAGAGTGGAGCAGTACAGGAAATACAAGGTTGGTCATAAATTTACAAGGTATATGGGATTGTTGCTACATGATCCATTTCAGGTGAATTAGTAAAGTGAAGAAGTATTCATCACTTATCAGTGGCTCTATCCTTTTCAGGATGTTAGAGCATAATTTTGGCTTTTACAATTTTAGCCATGAACTAAAATCCACCATCAATATTAAGTCCCCTGCCTAGCGCTAATGGTTGCATTATTGTGGGGTAGGCATGAGATCGTGACGGTTAAAGATAAAACTTATGAGACAAAGTTAGATGTTACCAGGAAAGACGGGTCGTCCTGTCCTTGGTGGATTCACGTTCAAGAGGCGTCCAGGCGAGCGTTCCCCTAGCATCATGTCGGTCTTGCATGCTTCGATCGACCTTGCTATGCTTGCTTCGGTCGAGGGCCTGCTCCGTGCTTGCTCCGTTCGAATGTCGGTCTTGCCGGATCGACCTTGCTAAGCCTGCTTCGATCGAGGGGCTATTGCGCATGCTTGATCGAACGTGGGCTTGATGTGCCTAATAGACAGACTGTTGTGCCTGCTTCGTTCGTGGGAGTATGCCAGGTGTGACGATGACCTTGGTGGGAGCGGTTTCCTCCTTCAGGTATTTGAGCCAAGAAGGGAATATAACTTGTATGCTCCTCTTCCCATAGACAACCTTGCATTTAACCCTGAACGGATGTGGACCCCACCATGTATATGATTCGACCAAACGTTACCCTGTTGCACCTGTTTGATAGGCATGTGGGCCCGCCTACTTCGCTCAACCGTGGGATTCATCATGCGCCTGCTTGATCGAATGTGGGCTTGTTGTGCCTGCTTCGGTTAAACGTGGGTCCATTGTGTGCCTTCTTTGGTCGAACGTGGGACCTGATGTAAGCATGCTTGCTTCGAACATGGCAGATGTGCATGCTTCAATTAAACACGGGTCCACCGTGTACATTCTTCAAACGTCGGCCCTGTGCTTCGACAAAAAACTGGCCCTGCTGTGTGTGCCTATTTCATTCGAATACCAGCCTTATGACCTTGATCAACTCCGGCTTCTTGGATTCGACCAACACTGGCCTTGTTTGCTGACGTGGCTCAATACTAGCCTTGCTTGCTTTGCCCGAACGTGGGACCCGCCGCGTGCCTGCTTCGACCAGACATCAAACCTGTTGCCTCACCCAACACCAGACTTTTCTCTTGACCAACACCGGCCTTTCCTTGACGAACACCGGCCTTGCTATCTTTTTTCGTTCGAACACCGGCCTTGTCCCATACACCAGCTTTTTTACCTCTACCAATACCGGCCTTGCTACTGCGACCAACACCGGTCTTGCTGACTAACACCGGTCTTGCTAATTAACATCGGTCTTCCCTTTGCTCGAACGTGGGACCCAGGCGTGCTTGCTTTTCCCAAACGTGAATCTTGTATGTTCGAACGTGGTGTGGGTCCCACTGAGAGCGTTGAAGCAGCTTCTGGTGGAGGGAGCGTTGAAGAAGCTCTTGACTGACGGCGAAGGAATTTCATGCTGAGCCTCAGTCTCCAAGCGTGGTCTACGTGGCTCCATCTTATATGCCCGATGGGTCTTTTGTACGTAATGGTTGTTGATATGGTGAAGCTCTGGATGGTATCAATCGACGAGCAACAACAGTTCTTGGCAGCAACTGTGATCAGAAGAGACTGGCAGGGAGAGGCGTGGTAGCAACTTGCACGAACTTGGCACCCTCTTAAGTCCCAGGTGCAATCTCCTTTGGTAACGGAACTACTTTTTCCACGAGAGACAAATTCTGAAAGCGTCTCTCATTGATGTAGTTACCGTCGATCCAGATATGGAATATCTAGGACGTTGTTTCATTATTGCGGCAGTCTTGCACGTAGTGCTAGAGTTGAAGTTGGCAATTTTGGACGCGCAAGATGTTGTATCTCGGTGGCTTTCCTCTTGATGCTTTAGTGAAACTGCTTACAGAAGGCTGAAGGTTGTATTGCCTGTTGGTGAGATGTATGCTTCCGCGAACATCATGAGGCTCTTCATTACTGGCAGACTTGTTCTTCTAGCAGGGCAGGTGCTGTCGCAACTAAGCGTTTAGCATCTTTATTCTTCGACAAAGCACGATAGACAGGTTCCGTCATATTGATGCACAATTATACCACTTGTTGTTCAGTCACATTTGGATCGTGACCCTCAAGTGTCCTGAATTCGGGACGCTCCAATAGATCCGAAGATGTCCCTGGCTCGCTCTTTGTCCGGACTGACATGATAGGTGAACACTTGTGATGATATGGAGATGACAATGTTCGTTGAATCTTCCGAAACGCTTCCTCTTGTAGTGCGGTCCAGACGAAACTTGCTCGTCTCTTCAGCAAGGGAGTGAATGAAGCAACGAGCTGGGCTAAGCCAGGTATAAAACGTTGAATTACCTTGCCCATGAAGCTGTGGAGCCCCTTAACGGTTCGCGGCAGCGGCATTGTGAGGATAGCTTGAGTCTTGTTTGACTACTATATCGTCCACGTAGTCTTCAACTTGCTTATGCATCATGTCATGGAAGATTGTCGTCATAGTGCGTTGATACGTCGCACCGGCACTTTTCAAACCGAATGGCATTACCAAAAATTTCCAATAGGGTTTGAAAAGATGTCTTACTTGCACCACGCTCATACATCCTTATCTGGTTGTATCCGCTACATCCATCCATGGAGGAGAACATGCCGTGTTCGCTGGTAGCATCTACCAACATGTTGATGTTGGGTAGAGGAAATCGTCATTGGGGCAACATTCGTTCAAGTCTCTGGAATCCATGCAATACCTGATCTCGCGTCTGAATTGCCTCGGAGATTGTTTGACCGACTTGGATCGGAGATTGTATGAATGCTTACACAAGGTCGAGCTGATGGAGATAGGCCTAAGAGATTCCTCATCGTCGAGCTCATCAGTTGTGGAGTTGGTACCATCTTGCAACTGTCGTGGAGCGTCTAGCACTTCTTCTTGTGGATGATCGTTGTTATAGCATTCTGTTGGGTGGAGAGAAGAATTAAGATGCCTCGTCAGCAAGGATGCATCATGGGGCCTAGCCTTCGATGATGCAGGTCGGTCCTCCTCCTGGATTGACGCTCATGTGGGGAGTGGGATGCAATGGACTTTGTCCGATCCTTCCTGCGGAGCTTCCCTCGGTTTGAACAGTTCCACTCCGCATATTCGTGCGTAAGGAAACAATGATGCAGGAATACGAATGACTTCTTTATTCAGCATAGTCTTCAGGCATTGGTGATACGTTGAAGGGACGATCTCGTATGTGCTGGTCTGGTTTCATTCAAAGTCTGTCATTGTGGTAGGATGCCATACGATCTTGCCTGAGCGAACCTTGGCCGTCCTGAGAGTCTTGAGAGTAATCACATTCGAAGACGCTCCCGTGTCGATGAGGGCCCTCTTGATCTCTAAATCCTTGAACCGGTTGTGACCTTCTTCTGGTTGATTGCTGTAGTTGCAGGAAATCCTACACTACACCGCTCACAAGAATTCATTAACATTCAAATCATTTTAGATTAACAATCTTAATTTTATTGATGAATCTTTGAACAATCTTACAAGAAAAGATAAAGGAATCAAGAATAACCACTGCTCTAGATTTTCTCTCTCCTATTTACTTGCTTCTCCTTCATAAAAAGATCTCTCTTTTCCTTTACAACTGAGGGGCTATTTATAGGGAATTACATAGTGGATGACAGCTAATCTGTCCTTTAGTTTCGGATATGACTTGCGATATTCTCGCATCCTTACAAATGTTAATCTCGCAAACTCTCTAATTTTCGCAGGACCATCACATTTTCTCATGATTTAGCTGACGTCGTTTATTATTTTGTTTCTGAAGTTGTTCTGCGACACTGCTGTGTTGTGTTGTTCATAATTTCGCTGAGGCATTATTGGTGCGAGATTCTGATCCTACATCTTGCCTCTTCTCATATCTTCTCTGCGAAGTAGAGAATGATGTGAGAAATGCCGCAGTTGTCCATCTCTTCATATTCTACATTTATCACACGTATCCTTTCTTCCATCTATTTCTTGACACGTCTTCTGTAACCGCTGCTTTTCAATCGCTCACGTCTTTTCGCATTAATGGTGTTTATTTCTTCGAGTAAAAAAATCTTCTTTATATATTCTTCTTACTCTTCTTTCCATTTTCTTTTTACTTTCTCTTCTCTTTTTTACTCTCTCATCTCTGCAACTCTATTGTTCTTCCGTAAGTTCTGCTACTGTAATTCTTCCCTCTTCAATCTTCTTACTTTTCATCCATTCCCATACTATATATTCAGATATGCCTCCAAGTGGCCAAAAACATGAGAAAACCTTAAAAGACGTCCGAAAAGATTTTGCTGAGAAAGGTTTCACACTTTCTACCATTCTTGGTGAAAGTGCCAAGTCAATTCTTTCTGTCAAACTGTTCTCCGATCAACATTGTGATGATCAATCAATCATAGTTTCGCTAGGTCAAATTCTCGCAAGTCTCCCCACTCCTATTTATGACCCAGATATTCCTCTGTTCTATGAAATTCTCGCTCACTTGGGATTTTCGCGAGCTATCTTCCAATTAAGTGGGGATTGCATCCGTCTGATGCTGGAGTTCGCTAACCGTGTTGCTGGTAAAGGATCTCTTTATTCCAAAGAGCTTAGGGATCCTAAACTCGTAGATCTATAGATAGTCACTGAGAAATATACATTAGCGAATTTCTTCGAAAACTATGAATTAATATCCATGAAGAAAGAGAATATTCGCTGTGGTATTCGCTTGAAAAGGAAAGATAATGTTGATGAAGATAAAATACTCATGCAAGACATTGATTGGCACTATGGTAAGAACAGAACTCCTCGCCAATCCAAAGATGATAAATGGTGTGTTTTTCCCTTGATGCTGAAAGGACCTTACATTGCTGGGTCAAATGTTCTTCCTGAGAATCTCGCTTCTTATCAACCTTGGGAATTCTCTTGGCCCGAGAAGGAGAAAGAGGTATGTCTCTTCCAGTTTCACCCACTTTATATTTCTTTATTTGCCTTTATTCTTTTGTTCGCTGATTCTTGCGACATTCTACAGATCCAAAAATTGAAAGATAACTATCACAGGACTGGGAAGGCTAGTACCTTATTAGCTCTTCGCTCATACACAGATGAGGTAAGAAATATTCTCTTATGATTTTAAACAGTATACTGTTGCCTCTATTTCTTATTTCTATCTGTGTGTGAACATTATTGCTGAAACAGAAGAGCCTGCCAATGTTGCGAGACTGGAGATAAAGGCAAAGGTGCTCTTCGCAGGGAAAAACCAACTTCACCTCCTTCAAAGAAGAGAAAAATCCGTTCTTCCTCTCCTTCAAATATTCCTTCTCATGAAAACTCCGAGAGTGATGAGGATGATGAGGATAATGATGACCTTGCTGCAAATGAAGATTCTCCATCTGAATCTTCTATGGCTAAGCTCTCTGGCCTCTTTTCTGATTCTTGGCAAGGAATGGGAGATACTCAATTCGCTAATACATGCAAATCTCTCGCTACGATTTGCGATATTCCTTTATTGGATGGTGATAATTCTCTTCGTGGAGTTTCTAGATCGGTGACTCCCAACTTCCTGCATTCTCTTAATAGTCTGGTATGCTTTAGTCCTTTTACTTCTTCATTATTGTAACTCAAAATCTCTTTCTATTTTAATACTTTTTACATTTTCTCGCAGTCTGGAAAAGCTTCTTTCGTTGTTGCCTCATATATGGAGAGGAGACGCGAAATTCTTGAAAAGAAGAATCTTCAATTTCGTACAAAGAATGAGGAACTGGAAGCTGAAATTAAATGTCTTCGCGAGAAGAACAAACAACTAGAAATTGATTCTTCTTCGCACAAGAATAAAATCTCTAGTCTTCAGCAAGCTAATAATCAACTCTATGGTATGTTACTTTTCTCCTTTCCCTTCATTCATTCATCCTGTTATTTTATCTTATTTGTTTGACCCTTTTTGCAGACATTTATGGTCTTTCTGATGAAGCTACCATTCTTCGTTCATTTCCTAATGCCTTGGATAATGACACCCTTATTGAGCATCTTAATAAATCTTTAAATAGTTTCTCAAATGATAAAATTTCATCTCTTTCTCTGAATGAACTGAGATCCAAATTTCGCCTCTTAGAGATTGACCGTAGATCTAGTTTAGGCTTAGCCAACCTATTTAAGCGTGTCTTTCTTAATTCTAAAGAGAAAATCAATGAGCTAAGAACCAAAATTAGCGGTCTCATAGATGATAAGGATCGCATTTCTAACCAAGGTGCTGAGACTTTAGCAAAATTCCAAGAAATTCTTCTTGAAGCTCAACTTGAACGGGATGAAGCTAACCACCAAAATGCCGTGCTTAACGAGAGAGAAAACCAAATTCGTTCTCGTCTTATTATAAATAATGAGGATGAATTCGCTTGGGCTGCGAAAATCTTAGACGATGCCAGAAAAGATTTAGGTGTAAATGTTAGTCTCCAAGTTGAGCATACAGCCTTGATTAGAGATATGATTTCTGACATAGGAGGTTATTAACTGTTCTTCTTCACTAATCTTTTTTTTCTTATGAATTTTCATCAAGTTATTAATTGATTGCCTTTTGCTCGCATATTCTGAAAGTAGATATCGCGAAAGAATTGAGGAACTTGAAGCTGAAAAAGAGGAACTCGCAAAGAATCTTTCTTCTCGCAACGATAAGTATTCTAGATTAAAGAATCAAATCAAGATCACTGTTGCGAACTTTAAGAACGATGCTCTGCGTTTTCGCAATCAAACTATTCAAATAGTTTGTGATGACCATAGTATTCCTCACTCTGATTATACTTGTCTCTTGGAGGAGATCCCGAAGAACATTCCTAGTCTGACCATCTCTGATAACGAAGCTGATGATGAAGAATCTGATGGTGATGAAGGTTCTGATGGAGATAAAAGTTCTGATGCAGACGAAGAAGGGAACAAGTCTGATAAAGATGATGAAGGATCAACTAAGAAGTAGTCTTTGTTTCTTTTTTTTTTGATCTTCTGTAATACTTGTACATTTATTCCTTCTTTCTGTATACTTGCGAATTCTTTTGGTTCTCCATATTCCTTAATATATGAGTTTCTTTCATTTTGACCTGCATTCATTAAAACAATTCTTCCTTGCAATACGGTTAATCAACATAATCATTAATTTTTTAATTTTTGCGTAAATATATCATGTGGAGACAAATAACATTTTCTAATTTCATTCATTCCCATACTTGTCTCTGTTATTTGTATCTAAATGAGAGATTTTGCAGATTTTTCTTATTTTGTGCCTCAACTTCGCAGTTGTTTATGTAAAATTTCGCAATCATATGCGAAGTGAATTTTGATTCTTTTCAAAATCTCATCCATGTGTGGTCTTCTTTTTCCTTCCTAGTTAAAGGTCTTATTATGCCACCTCTTGTCATTGCAACAAAATCGCAGGACGTCCTTGCACTTTCATGCAAAAACCCATTTATCTTGCCTTAACTTTTTCTTTTGTATTATTGCCTCTTCAGGAATGTTGCGACAATATGACGGGCCTAAATATTCTTGCGAAAATAAAGCCCCATTACATTGCTGTCTTGCGACGAAATCGCATGACGTCTTCGCACTTTCATGCGAAAACCCATTGATCTCGTCTTATCTTTTTCTCTAGTATTATTGCCTCTTCAGGATTGTCGCACAAATATGACAAGCCTTATTACCCTTGTGAGTAAAAAGCCTCATGACATTTGCGTCTTAAGACACTTATCACCTCCCTAATGGAGGGTGCCGCCCTTATCTCCCCCTGGTTGCCCCTTCAAGGAGGCGTACTTCTACCATACAAGGTTATCTCCTCCCATCCGGTCTTAACAACAACCAGTTGTTTTCGCAGCCTCTTATCCCTTTTACCTATAGGGTTTATGGTTACGATACTGCACCCTAAGTGGGGTTTTCTTCAGATCGAGTGCAGTATAAGCCAAGACTTGTCAAGAATGGCAAGGTACGCTCCAGACGCCCCTGGCACTCTTGACTCCACCGTGTACCTCGACGCCTTGGTCAGATTCTTCACTCCTTGGGAGAGTCCTTATTACCTTAGTCGCCCAACCTAAGTCATATGCTTAAGCTGAGAATCCAAGGTGCCTCTCCCGGATGGGATTTATTGACCCCAAATCTCCATGACTCGGGTTCCGGTGGCGGTGTAGCCTTTCCCTGAGCCATGCAACAGGTACCCCCTTATATGACGTACTTTAGGTCTTACATTTTCCTCTTGCGAAATTGTATTAGCGAACTAGGCTGTACGCCATAAAGGTTCGCCCCTTTCTCTTTTGTCATTGTTCTCTGATTGTCTTTTGTAGAATTCATTATCTCTGCGAAATTCTCGCACATCATCATATCATATTTGCATTTCGCAATCTCAATTTTTTCATTCAATAAAATGCATTTATGAGAATTTTATTTATTGCGAGAGTGTCGCAACAAATCAATCATTCATACATTTCTTATTTTTATTACCTTTGCCATTCTCTGCTTCTTTGTTATTTTCTGCTACTGCTTCCTTGATAGTGGCATGTTCACCATTTTTTATTCTGAGCTAGCATTAGTTTCGCAAAATCTCTTCTTCTTTTCGTTCGATTGCATCCACCATCAATCTCTCACTTCTTTGTGTCTCTTTGATTTTGTGTCGCCAACTTTCCTTCTTGTTTGTTCCTCCTTCGCAGGATTCCACCTCAGTTTCGTAACACCTCTTTCCTTCAACCCAATCTCCCTTTATGATTCCTACACCGCTGGGGTGAGGGAATTTGATGCACTGATGGAAAGTTGAAGCTACACCTAGAATCCCATGTAGCCAAGGTCGACCAATTAATGCATTGTAGGTTGATTCTACGTCAGGACACATAACATGATTTCAGAAGATATTCCCTTCAATGGAATTCGCATAGTAACCTCCCCTTTAAGTTTGTTGGAAGTATCATTAAAACCATATATCTTATATGTTGATGGTATAAGATCATCATCTCTTCTTCCTCCCATAGTTTTATAAGTATGATAAAATAAGATGTTCACAGAGCTTCCAGTATCGATTAGAATCCTATTAATTGCCCATGAATCTTGAGCTTCATCATCCTCATCTTCTTTCGGTTTTGGATTAATTTCTAATTTTAATACCAATGGATTATCATGTACCTCTTCACCTTCGGTGATTTCTTCTGAGGTAAAAGAAATAATCTGTTTCTGTCATTCCTCTAGTGGCGAGATTTTCGCAATATTCATAATTTCTCTTCCATCATTATCTCTTGTGAACACTCTACTCAAAACATTGTCATGAAAATCTTCAATTGTCTTGTATGAATGTACGATAGAGTGACAGAATAGATTCTTTGCTTTTGCACCAACTTCTATGAAGAATGTTTCCTTCTTTTTCATCGTGTTTACTTTGTGATGCTCTGGTGGTGGTGGCAATGGTTGAGATTGTGGGTGCCCTACCAAAAAGTGGTTTAGTTTTCCTTGATCTATCATTCTCAGAATAATTCTTTTTACATTTCTGCAATCATTTGTAGTATGTCCATGCAAATGATGATAAGAACAGAACTCATGACTTCTGTGGTTTGGAGGTGGTTCCGTTCCCATGTTCCATGGTGTTGGTATATTCTCCATCAAAATTATAGCTTCCCATATTTTCTCCACACTTGCATTTAGAGGTGGCATCTTGATTTCTTCCCATACTACCTTGTGACCTCCTTGTCCTCTATTATAGTTTTGTCTTTGACCTCCATAAGTTTCTTGCGGCTGATCGAGTCTTTGAATCTTGTTATTTCCACCACGATTGTAGAAATTTCTTTCTCTTCCATACTCTTCTTGATCTCGGCTTTCCATAGCCACCAGTTTTTGTTGATTCTTGTCCGTCACCTTCTCTTGTTGTACTTGTGAAGTGCTCGCCACTGTGTTTATTAGTTTGGGTAATAAGCTTGCATTCGCTGTTTGTGAACTGGTGTTCGCAACTGGGTATGATTCCATTTCATTTTGCCTTTCTTCTAGAGCAATATATTCTTCCTGAAGTTCTCGCAATTCAGTCATCGTGATCGTATTCTTGACTCTAAAAATTTAGATATACAATAGGTTGGTTGCAAACATAGCATTGATAAATGATAAGATAAGATATCTCTCATCCACACGGCCATCCATTTCGCTACACATAGTCCTCCATCTTTTAGTTAGGTGTTTCAAACTTTCGCCAATCCTTTGTTTTAATCCAAACACGTCTTCAATACCAGGTCGCGAAAAATTATTACTTATATATACCATCCAACTAGAATGGGAAGAGAATCAGCTTGATCACTGATTGCCCCTAGCATTGACTGTCTTTGAAAGCACAGTCAATCATAGGCATATCAGAGCACCAACTTCTTCCCATTACTCAAGCAAAACAGGCCTTCCTAGCAATTCATCATTCATTAGTGCACTAAGGTTTCATCTGAGCCTCAACAGTGAACTCAGAACATAATTAACACTACAATGGAACTAAACATGATTAACAGGAACAACACACATTTAAACTACAATGGCAAAACAGTAACACACATTTAAACAACACATTTAAACAACACACATTTAAACAACACACATTTAACAGGAACAACACAACATTTAAACTACTAAACAGTTAATGAAAATTGCAAAACAAGAACCCTAAAAAATTAACAGTGAAATTAAATTAACCCAATTAGGGGGTGTCTCGGCTAACCAAGAACAACTTTTAACATCCTACATCAGTTCCTATTTATAGTTTACAACAAAATACAAAAACCCTAATTCGAAACCCTAATTTTTTTGGGGAAAATCAAATTCTCTCACCAATTTCCTGAATTGAGCTCGACCCATGCTTTGGGTATGTCCCCTGCTCTCTGAAGCTTTCCTGCCCTCAATTTTGTCTTCTCCTCGCTGTGGTGAAACCCTAGCTCGAGATTTCTTGTCAAACCCACACCTAGGGTTCAAAGATGTGAATTTGGAAAGAAGCCTAGGCTAGGAGAGATGTCGTGGTGTTGTCGGGTGGTTGTGGTGTGGTGTGGTTCGAGAAGAAGGTGTAGCTGGTGGAGGTGATGGAGTTGCAGAGCTCTGCAAATTTTGGGAAGAAGGGGAAGAAGAGCTCGATGGAAATGGGATTAGGGTCTGTTTGTTTGGGGTGTAGGTGTTCGGTTGCTAGGGTGTGAAGCAGGTTCAGCGAAGTTTGATGATCTGCGACAAGGAGCGATGGATGGGAAGATGGTAGGTGGATCCAACGGCGATACGGAGGTAAGCGTGGAGCGAACGTCGGATGAAGGGATGTAGCAAAACGGACGACCCAAGATGGAGTTAGGTGTTGTAGTGTTAAGCGGAAGTATCGAGGTTTGATGCGCAGGCAAAGAAGCGACCGTAGGATGCAGATGCGATCCAATCTGACGATCGGGAATAGAGCGGGTATGGATATAGAAAATGGGTTTGGGTAAGGGTTTTGGGCCTGGGTATGCCAAGCCCATATCTTCTTTAAGAATAATTCTTCCTTCTTGAGCCCATTCCTAGCTTTTAGGACGTGCGCTCCATTCTTTGCGGCTTCCATGCGTAATTCTTCCCGGCTTTTCACTACTTTTCTGCTCTTTTCCGCTCTGCTATTCATCCAAACTTTATTATTACCTAAAAATGCAAAATTAAGTAAGAAAAATATTTATTCTTGAAAACAATGAAAATACATAATATGGGATAAAATGTAGAATTAATGCACAAAAGATGAGTTAAATGCCAAGAAAAATATATAGAAATATGCACTTTTTAGCACTCATCAAATACCCCCAAACCTGAATTTTACTTGTCCTCAAGTAAAACAAAACTAAGGAAATCCTACCTATACCACTGTCGCTGGTCTCTCGAATGCATTTAGCGTATGCACTAAGCCTTTTAAACCACTAAGTGTCCCTAGTGGACGAGTTGAAGTCTCGTGAAGTTTGCTTAGAACGTACCTACAAAGTTCTAGGTCAAAATATAAGCTCAGATTCCATCAAATGTGACATGTGCAAGTCAGTTAAGCTCACAGCAAAATGGAGATGTCAATCTAGCTATCAAAGGCACAATCCTAGCACTGATAACAAAAAAAGACATGTGATAAGAGTGTAAAGTGTATCTACACATGTGTAAAGAAAGATCGTATGTATGACTACTAATCACCAAGAGATAGTTTCTCAGGCTAAGAACCAAGGTCGAAATCTAGCTAGCTGTCCGGACTTTACGAGAATTGTGAATGAGTTGGAGGTATTTCACAATTACTCGCGTTGTACATCAATGGCATACACCCTCCTTGCTTATTACAATGAAACAACAAAATGACTATTTACATGACTCTTATTTACATTGACTACTCTCTTTTATTTTGGAACAAGAGAAGATGGAATTGATAAATACTTGATTGATTTTTTCATTTTTTTCATTCTTTTTTTTTTTTTTTTTTTTTTTTTTTTTGAAAAGGAAACACTTTGATACATATACAAAGGAAACAAAAGATTACATGACACTTTGCAAGAGGTAGCCCTTTTTGATGGCCCAGTTAAATTCGATGGTTGTCTTTCTTAATGTAACCTCCACCTTCTATCCCAACCAACCAAAGAACAAGCTAGTCAAGTTTCGTTCAGTATTCTAAAGTGATTGGCAATCGTGACTTCCTATCAAACACCTTGAAGATCGAGGCTATACATGTATTGGTAGATCGTGCGCGTGCAAATTCTTATCACTATGTGAATTGTGCTAGAATCAGGGTGCCTAAATATCTAGACTAAGACTCCTAATAATTACATATTTGCACAAGAGTCAACATTTCAAGGTAAATGAGCTCCATTTTTATGTTTTTCAATTTTTTTTTTTTTTTTTATTTTTTCATTTATTTATTTTTTTCAAAAAGAAGGAGTTCTTGTTTTCAATTATGGCATATTATCATGGTATCTACTCTATACCCCCAAACCTAAACTAAACATTGTCCTCAATGTTTCAAAATATGAACAAAATTATAATACAACATATGAAGAGGATCATGTTGAGTAGAGAAAAAGGAAAGAGAATACCCGATATCGGCGAAAGCAATATTAGAACTCCGTTATTCAAGGCAAGAATCCAACATATGTCAGCCGAGATCATATTGGATTAGCAAAATATATACAAAAGGAACAAAAAGGTTTTAAGAATTATCTACTGGATTATATACAAAAATTCACCATACACTAACAATCTAAAGAGTTGAGGATCAACCCAAAAGACAAAGTGTAGAGGTTCAACAGCTTCACACAATAATAATATGATAGGCATGCAAGTGAAGCTGTGAAACAAAATGAGCTACCCCCAAACCTGGATTTTACAGAAGATATAATTTTGAAAACAAAATCGCGCAGTTTCGGGGGTTCATCATGCACAAGGTCTAACTCAAAGTGAACTGTGCTAGGGACGGGCAAACATGCTAATTCCAACTGTGGTTCCTCAAATGTATTATACTTAGAAGCAAAAAGTCCAAGAGGACTTGGGAAGCCACACAGTTCCAAACCTAGATTAGGGACTCTCAGAAAAGTCGGTTTGACAATATGGGTACAAACCAAAATCTGTGGGGGGGAAGGCCATCAGATGTGACTTATGTAGGAAGAGGCACATCATTACTAATCACATCAACATCTCTAAGTCTTCTACAAGTGTCATAACATGCTCACAATCATCAAACAAATTGGCAAGATCACATCAGAGTCATCAACATCATCAACAAATTTATTCTCATGCATCGGCAAATCAGGAGAAATATCACAATGTGACCTAGGTAGAGAATCAGACACATCAAATATATTTTTCATGCATATTAGTGTCTACAAGATTCAACTTTCCTATGTCATGCTCATCTTCACAGAAATTGTACGAATCCCATGTCAATATCAAAATCATATGAATTACAATGAGTATTAGAAAGAACAACATGCATGAAGGTCGAGGGCGAGAAGCCATATGTTTTTGAACCAACAGGTTCCACAATATTTTCATGTTCTTCTAACATATCATCATAATCATCATAATCATCATCATGGTAGCATGCATATTGGTCCTCATTAACAGTGGTGGTGTCATTAGTCGATTCATGTTCCTCTAAATTAGGTTCATATTCAACATTATTTACATGAATGGGACTAGACACTTCATTAGGGACAACATACATTTCCTCATGAATTTCCTCCTTTGTAGGTGAAGCAACATCTGATCTAAATATGCATGAATTCGTGATGTAGATCTATCATAGTCTTGCTTGCAGAGTCTTAAAGCTTCTGTGGTGGAGTCTAAATTCATGGGAGTACCAAATTCTTCATGTTCAAATTGTGGTGAATGGTACATGTGTGCATGGTCATTAGGGTTTACAAAATATTGAGCAACCTTCAAAGGATTGATTATGGTCCAATGACTACCATTCTCAAATTTATGGGCATTTCATACCTTGGATTTCTCTAGATTGCCTAAAAATTATGCAAAATATGACAATTCTCAACAGGGTGGTCTAAACTACCACATGCGGGACATGCATAGATTTCAGGTTGCCTAAGAAAATTAGATGTGAAGATTCCTCATGTGATTGCATTTCTAAAGCTGTGATTCGAGCTTCTATTTGATCCATAAGTGATGATTGTGTGAGTGAGGCTCTAGCAGAATGTTCATTTTCACGTTGTGATGAATGATGCATGTGTGAATAGTTATTAGGGTTCATGTATTGAGGCTCGGGACTTTGAAATGTCCATAATAATTCCTATAACTATATGACATCATGGAATGGGGGAGGATCACAATGTGAATTTGGCCGTAAGCAAGTTCTCTAAGTGTTTTGTTTCCACTCCCCGAAGCAGGCCAAAATCTAGACAGATTGGCTCAAAAGCTAAGTAACTATGTACAAAGCTCAGAATTTGGTTTTTAAAGGGTTTGGATTTTTGGGAAAAATTTGGTTTGGTGGGAGACATTTTTTTGGTTTTTTTAAAATTTTGGGAGCAAGTTTTGGTTTTAATGGGTTAAAGAAAAAAAATTTGGTTGTTAAATGGGAGCAAGTAAAATTTGGTTTTGAATGGGAGAAAAGTTTTGGTTTTTTTTGGGAATTAGGAGCAAAATCTTGGTTTTTTTTTTTTTTTTTTTTTTTTTTAAAGAAAATAAAATTTGGTTTTTGAATGGGAGCAAGCCCACTGTTGGTTTTGTGTTTGCTTTGGCTCAGCTGGTTTGAAACGTTTGGTGAAACTGAGTCCAAAATCTCGGCCTAGAATTTGGGTACTCGGCCCACTAACGAGTTAACCTAGCGTGATAGGTTACAAGCTCAGCTGGGTTTAAAAACCCAGAATACAAAATACCAGTCCAAATTAAACAAGCTCACAAAAAAATACAAGCCCACAAATTAAACAAACAAGCCCACAGAAATTAATTACAAACCCAACAGAAAATAAAAAGCCCAAAAATTGGCTTTAATATTACAAGCCCACAATTAAAAATTGGAAGCCCACAATTCGGGTTTTCTTAAATGGGTTACCTTTTAAGCACAGCCCAGCTGCTCTGATATTGTTGCAAAAACCCAGTTGGGCTTTGGTTCTTTTCCTTGGTGGCGTCCCAGCAGAGAGGAAAAACTGGTTCAGAACAGCAGGACCAACAACAAATGAAGTGAAGCAGATGCAGATGCAAATGCTATGCAGTGAAATGCAAAAATAGCTAATAAAACTACAAGAAAAACACAGCACCAATCCCGCAGCGGCGCCCAAAAACTTGGTGGACCCGGGAAAGTGTGTAAAATTGAAGTGAAATGAAACGGGCCTACAGTAATACCGCAAGTGCACGGTCGTCAGTTGTAGCTCGTGCAAGTACGGGTCGAATCCACAGGGACTGGGGTGTTTGGAGTGTGTAGCTATTTTGGCTCTTAAGTTGCTATTGGGCTTTGGTAACTTCTAGGCACAGTGGGCTTGGCTTTGGTTTTGAAGTGCACTGGGCTCTTGATTGAGTTTGTGCTTTGGCTTATTATATAAGAATGAACTGGGCTTTGGGCCTTTGGACTACAGATGGACTGAACTGAGCCTTGGGCACCCTAACAGTGGTCTGGGCTTTTGCTTCACCCTAGCAATGAGCTGGGCTTTTGGCCTTAACCTAACAGTCTACAATGACAAAGAAACAGAGAACAAACCAGGAAGGACAAAAAAACAATGGCAAAGAAAGAACAGTGAAGGTAAAGAAACAGTAGTGAAGAGTAACAAAGGTATAGTGTATCAAAGAGTGACAGTGAAATGAAAACAGAAAAGAAACAGAGAAAGAAAACAGATGAAGTGAATAAGAAAACAGTGAGACAAAAACACTAAAGTGACAGTGGTAAAGACAATGAAACAATGGAAGCATATACAATGGCAGTGAAATGGTGATTGTTAACAGTGGCAAAGTGCCAACGAAGCAAAGTAAGTTACAAAAGAAAGTGGTAAAAGAAAGGTGGCAGTGAAGATGATGTGAAGCAATGGTATTGAAGTAAACCAAGGCTATGAGCCAAGGGCAGAGAGGAGGTTGCAGCTGTGGCTAAGCTAAGGCTTAGAATCCACCTTGTGTCCTAGCTAAACAATGCAATTCTAGATTTAAAAACTTAAGCATCCAACTAGAATGGGAAGAGAATCAGCTTGCTCACTGATTTGCCCCTAGCATTGACTGTCTTTTGAAAGCACAGTCAATCACAGGCATATCAGAGCACCAACTTCTTCCCATTACTCAAGCAAAACAGGCCTTCCTAGCAATTCATCATTCATTAGTGCACTAAGGTTTCATCTGAGCCTCAACAGTGAACTCAGAACATAATTAACACTACAATGGAACTAAACATGATTAACAGGAACAACACACATTTAAACTACAATGGCAAAACAGTAACACACATTTAAACAACACATTTAAACAACACACATTTAAACAACACACATTTAACAGGAACAACACAACATTTAAACTACTAAACAGTGAATGAAAATTGCAAAACAAGAACCCTAAAAAATTAACAGTGAAATTAAATTAACCCAATTAGGGGGTGTCTCGGCCAACCAAGAACAACTTTTAACATCCTACATCAGTTCCTATTTATAGTTTACAACAAAATACAAAAACCCTAATTCGAAACCCTAATTTTTTTGGGGAAAATCAAATTCTCTCACCAATTTCCTGAATTGAGCTCGACCCATGCTTTGGGTATGTCCCCTCTGCTCTTCTGAAGCTTTTCCTGCCCTCAATTTTGTCTTCTCCTCGCTGTTGGTGAAACCCTAGCTCGAGATTTCTTGTCAAACCCACACCTAGGGTTCAGAGATGTGAATTTGGAAAGAAGCCTAGGCTAGGGAGAGATGTCGTGGTGTTGTCGGGTGGTTGTGGTGGTGGTGTGGTTCGAGAAGAAGGTGTAGCTGGTGGAGGTGATGGAGTTGCAGAGCTCTGCAAATTTTGGGAAGAAGGGGAAGAAGAGCTCGATGGAAAGGGGATTAGGGTCTGTTTGTTTGGGGTGTAGGTGTTCGGTTGCTAGGGTGTGAAGCAGGTTCAGCGAAGTTTGATGATCTGCGACAAGGAGCGATGGATGGGAAGATGGTAGGTGGATCCAACGGCGATACGGAGGTAAGCGTGGAGCGACCGTCGGATGAAGTGATGTAGCAAAACGGACGACCCAAGATGGAGTTAGGTGTTGTAGTGTTAAGCGGAAGTATCGAGGTTTGATGCGCAGGCAAAGAAGCGACCGTAGGATGCAGATGCGATCCAATCTGACGATCGGGAATGGAGGCGGGTATGGATATAGAAAATGGGTTTGGGTAAGGGTTTTGGTCCTTGGGTATGCCAAGCCCATATCTTCTTTAAGAATAATTCTTCCTTCTTGAGCCCATTCCTAGCTTTTAGGACGTGCGCTCCATTCTTTGCGGCTTCCATGCGTAATTCTTCCCGGCTTTTCACTACTTTTCTGCTCTTTTCCGCTCTGCTATTCATCCAAACTTTATTTATTACCTAAAAATGCAAAATTAAGTAAGAAAAATATTTATTCTTGAAAACAATGAAAATACATAATATGGGATAAAATGTAGAATTAATGCACAAAAGATGAGTTAAATGCCAAGAAAAATATATAGAAATATGCACTTTTTAGCACTCATCAAACATGCACCTAACGTAGGCTTTAATGTGTTGAATTACACAAGTTGTTCCATCAAAAATGCTGGTTAATACGGGAATTGCATTTCAGAGGTATTCCTCCTAGTTGTACTTCCCTTGTAAATGGAGTTTTCGCAGCTTCTTCTATAGCTTCATCTAATTGTCTTCTGCCTACTTCTCCTCTATTATTTAACATTCCTCTCATTTCTTCTAATTCTTTTAAGATTTGTTTATTTACACCTGAATTTTGATCCATTGGTATTTTTAATTTCGCCTCCCTTCTTCTGCGTTCATGTCTTTCTTCTCTCACGAAATTTTGCATTTCTTCTTCATCATCCTCATCTCGTATTCTTCTGCGATTCTCTTCCTCATCTCTATCTTGAATTCGCATATGATGATGTCTCTCATTTTCCCCTCCATGATTTTGTTCATTTCTTATCAATTCCATTCGCTGTCTTTCAACCATCCTCTGTACTCTATCATACTCTTCATTGATATTACCGTTATTCCGGTTTTGTGTACGCCTTCTTTCTCGATTGTCGTGATTGTTCTGGCGAATTGTCTCTTGAAGCTCTTGTTCTTCCATTTCCGTTCTCAATCTTTCACGTTCGCAAATTAAACGTGCTTGTTCAGCATAATGTCTTTCAATTTCTTCTTCAATTGTTTGTTGATTTCTTTGAGCTTCTCTCTCATGTAAAATTCTCCTTCCTTCCTATCGATTACCTTCGCCATTTTGATTATTTCGTCCCTGACGTTGTCCATTCTCTTGATTTCTATCATTTTGCCTATCATCAAAAGTTTCATTTTGTGGAACGTAACGATCATCAGTCCTTTCTCTATCTTCGCGATGTTCTTCATTAAGATTTGATATTTCTTCTCGAATATTATTTCCAGCATTAATTGTGGGTGAGTTTCGCCTCATCTCTCTTCTAGTCGATCTTGAATATGATTTTGTAGTACTTTTCAATCTTCTACTCTGTACTCTCATATTTTCCATCCTCAATTCGTGATTTTGCCTTGTTAGATTTGCACGTTCTTCTGCCTCAGCTCTTCTTTCTTCATGTATTCTTCGTCTCAACGTTTCTAACGCTCCAATATCCTCATCTCCATGAATTATTCCTTCATCTGCTTCTTGATTTCTCTCTACATGTCTATTGTTTCTGGTTTGCTGCTCTTCATCTACTTCTTCTGCTGAATTTGATTGCCAAGTGTGTATACTCACCCTATCATAATCTGTATTCCTTCCTTGTACTAGTGTTTGTTGAATTGGTGGTTGAATTTGATTTTCTCCATTATTTCTCATTCTAGTAGATTCTCCCATTTCACTTCTTTCCCTTCGAGCAAGTCTCCTGCTTCTTCTAACAGTAGTTGGTTGTTCTGATGTATTTCTTCTTCTAGCCATTTATTCAATATTAATGAATTGCAAGAGATTATGTAAAATTCTTAACCAATCACTCCAAATCTTCACAAATCTCAATATTAATCTTCAATTTTTTCTAGAATAATCTTCAATCCTCCCTGTTTCTAGTGCCATTATGTAGTTGCAGTAAATCCTACACTACACCCCTCACAAGATTTCATTAACATTCAACTGATTTTAGATTAACAATCTTAATTTTATTGATGAATCTTTGAACAATCTTACAAGAAAAGACAAATGAATCAAGAATAACGACTTCTCTAGATTTTCGATCTCCTATTTACTTGCTTCTCCTTCAGAAAAAGATCTCTCTTTTCCTTTACAACTGAGCGACTATTTATAGGGAATTACATAGTGAATGACAACTAATCTGTCTTTTATTTTAGGATATGACTTGCGACATTCTCGCATCCTTACAAATGTTAATCTCGCAAACTCTCTAATTTTCGCAGGACCATCACATTTTTCTCATGATTTAGCTGACGTCGTTTATTATTTCGTTTCTGAAGTTGTTCTGCGACACTGCTGTGTTGTGTTGTTCATAATTTCGCTGAGGCATTATTGCTGCGAGATTCTGATCCTACAATTGCAGAAAAACGTCTTTGCCCATTGATTCTTCGAGAGGTGTAAAAGTTCGCATAAACTTTCCACTAGAGAAACCGCTTCCTGATCCACCGGCCTCTGGCTCATAGTGAGACTATTGACTTGAGGAGGATAGTTGTGAGGATCAGTCCCCAGTGTAGGAATCTCCATGACATGACCGTTCATATCTGATATCACTTCTTTGATCAGGTCCATGTAGGTCCGCGCCGCTGAAGTACCTTCTCCGGGTGCGTTGAATGCGTTTCTTGTTGGCTCCAGGAGATGTCGCGGATCTTGTGGCAATCGATCAGTTAATTCCTTAAGAAAAGTGAGTACCTCTTTCTGTGTTGCAGCCATATCCGTTTGAGTCTTAACAAGGACTTCCTGCCTCTCCATGCGATGGTATTGGGAGATGGTCCTCCTCTTGCTCCTCCAGCTACCCGTTCTGATGAAGGGGTGGAAGTTGTTGCTATGGTGACCGCCAGAGGCGTTACACTTGAGGAGATGCCGGGATTTGCGGCTGCTCTGTCTCTGGTGATGGGAGGTGTTACACTTACTGGAACATCTCCTGCTCCGCTAGTGCTAATAGTAGAGGAAGCAATTCCACGAGATACATTGATGCTATTGACTGGCTGCACAGTGACACCTGGGATATCAACACCGAGAGTGTTGTCAACGCTAGTCCCGTCAGGATTGGTCGCTGATCCAGACCTAAGATTCACCATTTTCGAAATCAGTAAAATTGAATTGGTATTGAAGAAATTGACTTCACAACCGAGAGATTAATCTCCCGCTGTGGTCACCAATTGTTTATGGGTGAAAACTATTCTTGCCGAATTTGGTAATTTGGGGTGTGTGGATGAGAAATGAATCTAAACCCTAAACAAATGCACTGCACGAGAGTGCTTTGGATTCGAGAAATAAATCTGTACAATTCCGTCCTAAACCAAGAAATGGTCGTTCTAGACTTGCTTCGGTCACAAAGTGAAGGAGATGGGGTTGATCTTAGGGAGGGAAGCGAAGAAGGTGTTGAGATTGTGAAGGTGTTGGCCGTGTATGACTTGTATCAGAAAGCTGATCTGGCTTGCAGAATGTAAGCTATCAGTTACGGTGTTTGAATACGGTTGTATCAACACTTGTTTCTGTTGTCTTGTCTTGTTTGAAAATAGGGAGGAAAACCTATTTATACAAGTCATTGAGCCTAACCCACGTCTCTCATGGAAAGTGGAGAAATTGGAGTGATAGATTAGTGGAGTTGCATGTGTTAGTGTTACACGATCAGTCTTGCCCACTTCTCTCATCATCACTAACCGTCCATGACTTCCTGACACGTTCTTGTGATGGAGCGTTGTGCGCTGCACGGTGTGAACCTCCATACCAATACCCCAGTATGTATCCCCCAGTTTGTGACATGATTGATGTCTCGAATATGCGGATCGTGGGACCCACAAAAGGTAGCATGTAATGCTAGGTTAAATAACTAAGTTATTTGAGAATTTGATACTTGTAAAATATCACGTGAACTCTGTGCATGTAATGCATCGAATATATTCAGCATGTATGAAGCATCACTGTTGAGCGTCTTAAAATAACATCATGTCCAGCCTACTTCATGTGATGGTTTGGAGGCTGCGCAAGCAAGTCCTCTCTTGGACGACCACATGGTGTGGTAGAGTGGCGGATGGTAATCACCACGAAACCTCATTGACCAACTAACTCCTGACCATGGATGTATAACCAAGCAGGTGAAGTTGAACGGACGAGATGATATTTGAGACACTCATCTGCGACCGTCAGTGGAATTAGGGTTTATGAAGATGTGCGCAAGCATCACTCTTCAGTTTGGTCGAATCCGAGCTTGGGACACGATTTTGGCAAGGCCGATTGGGCATGCGTGTAGACGGCATGCCGGTATACATGCCCATACCTCATTGTCTCATGAAAGTGTAATCTAGATCGCTCAATTTTTCCGGCAAAGAGGAGCGGCTAGGATTGATTTGCGACAGAGATTTTGTGCCGCAAAGGCCGCGCGTCATGCCAACTTTGGGCGCGTGTTTCGAGGCGACCAAGCCTGGTCGGTCTTGGACGATTAGTCTGATGTGCAGACGACGGGCTGATGTACAACGCCTGTATTTCATTGTCCCATAGAAACATGATCTAAGCCACTCAATTTTTCCGGCAAAGTTGAGTGGTCGAGATTATCTTGCAATTAGGAGTTGTGACCATGCCTAGTTTGGGCGTGCGAATCGTGGCAACCAGGCATGATATGCCTTGGCCGATCAGGTGTGGAGATAGATGGGCCCACAGTGATCATGTTGATGCGCACCGGATATGCCTAGTCTATTAATGGACCCTTCATTCGTGCAGGAGAAAATGGACGCTTGTGATGTTCAAACCCTAATTAGGGTTTCACCGACCGTGCGTCAATCCTTGTTTGGGCGCACGAACTGGAACGACCAACTATAGTTGGTCCTGACCGATCGGTAATGTGTGTAGGCGGGCCCACGGTGATTGTGTTGACATGCTCTGGGCCCTTTGAATCTACATCTATACCCTCCATCTATGCCTGCGAAGATGGATGGTTGAGACTGCTTTGCGACACATGTAATGTGTCGCAGACCCTAAATTAGGGTTTCAAGTCCGCGCTGCTTTGGATGGACGACTTGGAAATCCATGCTACCCTTTTGGGGAGGACGACCATGCGGGGCCCGCATTGGGTCGGTGGTGAATACTCCAATACCTGCCTGAGGGTTATGGATTCGATCTGAGCCATCCAATCATGCTGGTGAAGTTGGATGGTCGTGATCGTTTCTGAGACTGATATGGACAGTCCAAATGCTCAATCGGGCTAGTATAACACTCCGGGAGTTATAGCCTGTACGGGTATTTCGTACATGCTTCATTATTAATGCTTGGAGATTCGTGTTGCTCTGCTGAGAGCAACACTCAGTAGTCATGCCGCACCAATGATAAGAGTGGAGCAGTACAGGAAATACAAGGCTGGTCATACATTAATAATGTTATAAATTCACAAGGTATATTGGATTGTTGCTACATGGTCCATTTTAAGTGAATTAGTAAAGTGAAGAAGTATTCATCACTTATCAGTGGCTCTATCCTTTGCAGGATGTCAGCGCATAATTTTGGCTTTTACAATTTTTTCCCTGAACTAAAATCCACCATCAACAGAGGGACGTTCGGGACTGCGATAGTAAAACCATAGGCCCAAGGACCCACCACACGAAGAGGAGTACGAGCCCAGCGATCATCATGATCAAGACGAATACGATCAATCTTTGGAAAAGGTAACTTAGCAGAATAATGGATAACAGTCAAACCGGTCTTATCAATCTCCTCCAGCAGACGAAGGCTATTACCCTCCCTAATCTGCTTAGTAGTAACATGGATACGACGAGGGACAACGCTCCAAGGAAAAAGATTACTTTTCCGAATAGCATCAGCGTACGTAGAATTGAAGTTGGCAGTGGTATAATCCTCTTGCTTAGACCTTCCAGCAGCAAAAGGGTCATAAGACTTCAAAGTAGTCTTTCCCTTACTACGGTACCAACACTCATGAAGGGCACGCCAGTAATTGCCAGTATATTACATAACTCCTCGAACTTGAGTTTTGTTTACCGGGTCATCCCTGGTAGACAAAACATCGTAGTAGAAAGGATCCTTTCTACTAAACAAAGGAAGGAGCATACCTGCGGCCAACTGGCCGACACTAATCAAGAGATTGTTCTCGTTATAAGAGAAATCTCGGATTAGGGATTAGGTGAGAACATCAGAGCCATTGACGAAGGAGATCTCAAACTTATGGAGACCAAAAGACTTGGTAATCTCAGCTAAAGTCAAGTGAGTGTAGATGTCTTTGTCGCGCAGTTGCAACCTTTGAAGCTCATAATGAGGTGGAGGAGGAGGAATATCTTCAACAACAACTTCTTCTACCTCAGCACCCGCGACCATCTCAGGTTCCACAGCTACCTCAGTACCAGCGGGTGTCTCAGTGTCCTCAGGAGGTGGAGATGGCGTAGCATCAGGATGATCCATCAGCGGAGGTGGATCAGTAGACGAAGACGGTCTCTGGTCCTTCCGCGTAGGCTTTTTCGGAAGTTTCATAATCCCTAACACCAGCAGGAAGAACAGTCCATCAACAATGGCAGACTGAATTACAGTCGAACCAAAAACTTGTTTGGTGCAAAATGATAAGTACTTTGGGGATAGGTTTAGAAAAAACCAACCAAGGGAAGTAATTTCATCCTCCCAAGAAGCAAAAAAATAGATTACGGTCGATCAACATATTCAAAATTTTGCAGACATGGAGCAATCATGATACATTCATGATGAAGAAACACGAAAAGGGAACGAACCCATGTTCTCAAACAACACAGAGAGCATATCAAAAGTTGCAAATATCATATGCAGACATCCAAGAACATCAATGGTGTTCAAAAACAAGTAACCAAGTTTGAAGCAAGGAGAATCCAGGACAAAAATTCAAACCACATGAGAAGAAGCAAAAGATCACTTACTTGTATGTGATGATCGAGTGTTGAAAAATCAGAGCCTTGGGGAATCAATGGAAGAACAACAGTTGACAGCGGAAGAAAATCTCTGAGAAAGAGATTGAGAGCGACAGTTCGGGGAGAAGCAAGGGGAGTTAATGAAAATTCCTTCTCTTTATTCTCTTCTTATAGGCGGCTGGAGAATCCAAAAATTTGGATGTCCAGAAATTCAAGGGTAAGTTATTGCATGAAAAGACATGTGAGGACCGCCCAATCGGTACGTGCAAAAATGGCGGTGTTACGAGACTTTTTCTTCCAAACCTACCAAATGGTAGGATATGAAAGAAAAGGGGCAAACTGTGAATACCAATATTCCACGGAGCACGTGTCACGATCTTAGTGCTCGCATGCGGGTTAACTGTGTAGCCCTCTCTATACATAGAAACCTGAGTAGCAAAGGATACCTTCGCAGATCTACTTTATCTCATCCCAAGAAAGGATACCTCAACGGTCAAGATAGAAAAGGTAAATCATAGTCTAGAGAGGGGCAGCTGGCGAAGGGACAGAAGTAGATGACATATATAATCAGCATTAAATGCACAAATCTCTTATCTACATGCATAACCAAAGCACGTGGAGAGAGATGACGTGGCGGAAGTTGACTGACAAAGGATAGCGGTGAACGAAGGTACAATCTGTACTGAGGCTGGGAAGTTCCCGAAGGAACATGGGTCAGCTGAGGTGGTAGAGTCCGACTGGAGAAAACGCGCGGTGAATGAAGGTACCATTTGTACGAAAGGTATATCAGGGAACGGTAGACCCAAAGACAGCAAAGATATACCTGGAGCAAAAGGGGCTATAAATACGAAGCTTCACCAACAAATTAAGGGCATTCAATATCTAGGAGAGAAGATCTAGTCTTAAGCTTATACCTCTTTAATGTTTAGAACTTAAGTATTTACTTCAACTAGAGTTCTCTCTATTACTGTTGGAAGCATTTAAGATCTTTGTAACCACCACAACTTAATACAAACAAATCACTCATTACCCCATGGACGTAGACAAAAGTCGAACCACATAATCTCTTGTGTCTCAAGATAACTTAGTAGCATTTAAATTACATTAATGTTCTTTGTTATTATTGTGATCTTGAATACATTTTATTACTTAGTCTATTCACATAAGCAATGCAATCTAAACTGTCACAAAGAATAATACAAAATGATTTAAATAAAAGCTTAATTAATCATTCATATTATTGATAGTTTTGAATAAAATTTACACAAATATTGAAATAAATCAACAATTGATTAGTCTATTCTCATAAGAATTGAATATTATTATCTATTTATGGTGTTTCGATCTTCTGCGTTTAATAGGAATAATTCTTCGAATTCCTTGAAGAGATCCTTGATCAAAGTATAGTTCCTCAACTTTGAGCATATCAGGTTCTCTCTCATTTAATCTCTTTAGAAGCATTTCTTGTTGTTTGACAAGATGAGCTTGAGCAAGTAGAGATGTTTCAAGAGAACACTTCAACACCATAACTTCTAACTTTGTTTCTGCACAAGTACGTGCCATTTTGTGGAACTCTTTTTCATAATCGATCATGGAATAAGATGGATCGATATTATTACAAAAAGAAACTCCATTCCATCTAGATTAATAGGATTAGAGTACAAAAAGGGATTAAAGGCGATCTTTTTAGCATATCTTTCCGAAACCTTTGCAGAGAATTTTGCATGATAATCTGTATTGTACATAACTCTTGTTCTAAAAGAAACAAACAAGGTTTATCTTTAAGAGTTGTAAGAGGAACATCGAAACCCATTGTAATAATAATATTAATAGTTTCCTAAAACTTGGTCAATGCTCATGGAAGGTAGTTATGTTCTTGAACAAAATAAAAGAACTAAAACTTTTATATTGTCATGATTTAAGAAAGTGCCTTCTTGTGAATATCTTCCATATATCTCGTAAGTTGTTGACTATTGTGCTATATACATGATACATGTGTATCTTCCTTTCCCTGGGAACTAGCAATCCTCAAGACGAATTGAGGATAAAATCCTATATTAGGAAAGGTTCCTTGTTTAGGATAAATTCCTAGTTTAGGAAGGAGTATTGTTTTGAGCAGTATTCTTAGTTTAGGTAATATACCTAGAAAGGGAATTAGTCCTACAAAAGGAAATAGATTCCTAAGACGTTTGGGAAACCAAACCAAGCCTATAAATAGGTATGTTTAGCTCATAACTAAACACATCTAGTTGGTGTGTTTTTGATATAGACGTACACACACAGATATTAGGTACATAAAACCTAGAGAAATCTTGCGACAATTCTTGTGCAAGCTTAGCAAACAGTTCAAGGTTAATCCACTGTTGGAGAAGATTATGAGCGTAACAAAGAGAGAATTGTAATCGTTTTCTTGTTCATAATCTAGAGAAGATATATTTCTTCGAATTACTACTTTGTGTTATGTGTTCTCTAAGTTTCTCGTCTATTATTATTCTGAATTCTGCCTTTATAGTAATATCTACCAAGGTACAGAAATCACACGTATCAATACACTAAACCTATCAAAAAAAATTGAGCACTTCACGAGATAATGTATGAATTTAAGAAGCCAGGTATCACAATAAGATAGACTAGACTCTTTAAAAACTGCAAAGGGTTTCCTCTTATTTGTTCTCTTCGGAATATTACTTCTCTTGTGGATGTACCAAACTTATCATAGAAAAAACTATCATCAAGATATGTAGGTAATACCTTATGTAGATAGGAGATAGAGGATTGGCATCACTGCTTCTTTTTCGGTTATGCAGACTTCTCTGGTACCCACTTCCATATCTTGCTAGGCTTGAAATCTTCTTTCCTTTTGTAAGTTACCTCTCTTTGATATTCCTTATGAGGATAAAATTTACATGAACTCTTTTATCTGACAGAATCAGGGTTATAATTAAATATTCTCGTAAAAGGATTTTTAGAATAATATTGATTAGATGTTGTTCTTTTAGAGTTTGAACAAATTACTTGTTGACAATCTCTTAAAATGTGACCTTTAATTCCACAATGAAAATATATTTTGTAATGATGTATTGTGTCTTGGAGTGCTATGATGAGAGTAGTTCTTCTTGAAATCATTAAGTGAAACAGAAGCTTCTTTAGAAGATGAAGATTTCTTGCGAGAGAATTCAACGTCAACCTTTTTCCATTTCTAGGAAGAAGTCAAATCATATTTTGTAATAATCTTGGGTTTATCCATAAAGGATACTACTATTTGATTTTTTTAACATTAAAATACGATTTTCAACTTCTAGCCTTTTGAAAAGTTCAGACACTGTCTTTATCTCCAAATCAGATGAGATTTTTAAGGCGTTGTATTTGTCAGAAGTTGAGATTCTTAAAAGATCAATCCTATTTTCTTGATCGATACTTTTACTAAGTGTTAGAGCATTGCTCGATCGAACTCATAAGTGTTGTTATATCAAGCTTGTTGTCAAAACTATATCTTGATTTCTAGTCTACAGTTAGTTAAGTCTCGGTTTTGGATAGAGGCCTGCTTCCTTTCCTTAGTGAATCGAAAAATGCTTTGCATTCATCCGATGACCTTGCTATGAATCTTCCCATGGAAGCTAAGATTCCATTTAGCTTTTGTACTCCTTTTAGTGTTTGTGGAGATGACATTTCCATTATTGCTTTGACCCTTTCGGGGTCCACTTCTATTCCTCGCTTAGTTACCAAGTATCCTAGGAATTTTCCTGAGGTTACTCCGAACGTGCATTTCTCCGGGTTCACTTTCATGTGAAAGTTTCTCATGGCTTCGAATATTTCCCTTAGGTCTGACATGTGGTTTTTTGCCTCTTTGCTCTTGACAAGCATATCGTCCACGTAGACCTCTAGTATCTTGCCTATCCATGGCTTAAAGATTTCGTCTACCAATCGATGGTATGTAGCCCCCGCGTTCTTTAGTACAAAAGGCATCCTTGTATAGAATTACAAGCCTCGTGGGGTAAAGAACGTAGTATGCTCCTGGTCTTCTTCTGCAAGGGAGATTTGGTTGTAATCGGAGTATCCATCCATGAAGGATAGTCTCTGGTGACATTCGGTTGCATTGACCAGTTGGTCAATGTTTGGAAGCGGGTAGCTATCCTTGGGGCACGCTTTGTTGAGATTGCTAAAGTCGATGGAAATGCGTACACCTCTGTTCTTCTTAGGTACAATCACCATGTTGGATATCCACGTGGGATATTTGACTTCTCGTATGAATCCTGCTGCTATGAGTTTTTGCAACTCCTTTTCTACTGCTTCCTGATAGATATCCGCCACCTTCCGGATACGTTGCTTGAATGGTGCCATTTCGGGTTTGATCCGAAGGTGGTGGGAGACCAGATTCGGGTCAATCCCTGGAATGTCTTCCATTGACCACGCAAAGACGTCTACGTAGTCCCTTAGTAACCTTTGTAGTTGCATCTCCTCTTCCTCTTCTAGTAAAGTTTCGACGTTGATCATCTTTGGCTCTGCCTCCGTTCCGATGTTGATTTTCTTTGTTGGTTCCACCGGAGAGAAGGTTTGTTTCTGAGGTCGTAGAGGAGTGCATTTCTGTAATTGTCATTTGGCAGAGACGTCCACTACCGGAGTGGCAGAGGTGCTTGCTTTCGGAACTGAGGCGGCTTCGGGTACTAGAAAGGCCCCGTCCTTTACTTCCTTGGTGTTCACTTTTTGTCTTTTCCTTTTGTGTTGCTGTGCAACAGCTGTTTCTTTGTTAAGTCTGACCTATGCTAGATTACATAGCCTTGCATCTTGTTGATCACCTTTCATTTCTATTTCACCCATAGGTGTAGGGAATCGAAGGTACTGGTGATATGTCGAGGTTGTTCCTCACAATCGATAGACCCATAGTCTGCCATGATTACGTTGTAGGGAGAAGGTACTTCCACCACATAGAACCTTGTATTGGAGATACAGGTGTATTCGTACTCCTTTAGGGAACTTAGTTAACCTCAAGCTAAGTTGAGGGAAGAATCCTAAACTAGGAAGGAATCCTTTTATAGGTAGAATTCCCATTTAGGGAAGAATTTTGTTTTAGGCAATACTCTTAGTTTAGGAAATAGATTCCTATTAGAAGCTCTTGGTCGGCTGAGTACAATTAAGGCTATAAATAGAATGCTTTGGATAATAGCTAAGCACACACAAAAACTTGGCACAAAAACTTAGCAAAACAATTTAAGGTTGATCCACTGTTTAGAGAGATTGTGAGCGTAACAAAGAGAGAATTGTAATCATTTTCTTGTTCATAATCTAGAGGAGATAGATTCTTCGAATTACAAATTGTGTTATGTTTTCTAAGTTTCTTGTCTATTATTATTCTGAATTGCGCCTTAATAGTAATACCTACCAAGGTACAAAGATCAATATGTATCAATTTGGCATCACGAGCAAGGTTAGTTTCTAGGGTAAATTCCCGTGGTTTATGGTTTTCACTAGATCTCTCTACATAAAGCTTGGTGAGGTACTCGAGAAGCTAGAAAACGTTAATAAAACAAGGGGATCAAGGATGACAAAGCCAGATGATGATCTTAAGGAAGGCGAACTACAAACTATGGAAGAAAAGGTGGCTATGCTGCAAACATACATGAAGTCAATTTAAGTTACCCCTCAGGAGCTGACTGCATGTATTCGTTCTCATATACCCAAGCCGAAGACAAAGAAGAAGATTACACCTTCACCCGAAGCTTCGGAAAAAGATGATTCGGAAGAAGAAGAAGAAGAAGAAGAATAAGAAGAAGAAGAAGAAGAAGAAGAAGATGAGGATGAAGAAAACAAGAAACGTGAGCTTCTTAAAAGTCCTACATCAACTAAACCTCATAGTAAGAATCTGAAAATTGATTTTCGTGTTGATATTCCACTTTACAATGGGAGTGTCGATGTTGAAAAATTAGATGATTGGATTGAACGTCTAGAGACGTATTTTTCTTTCTTTGAATATGGTTCAAAGGAGAAGATTGCTTTCGCGACATTGAAGATACAAAAGAATGCTCTAACCTGGTGGAAAGCTTATCAAAGACAAAACCTAGGTAAGGGAGTATTGTCGTGGAAAAGATTCAAGGCAGTTGTAAGGAAACAGTTTTATTCGGTTGGCTACTTTGAGGAGAGATGTTTCAAGTGGTACAACTTGAAGCAAACCTACAACCAAACCGTGCAAGAATATACTTTGGAATTTCAGAATCAAGCTATGATTTTGGATTTAGACTTGGGAGATTATGTTATCTATATAAAATATATTTCTGGGTTCCATGAGTATATACGGAAGAAGTTGAAGATGTTTTTGGTGGATACTATCTCCGAAGCAAGTATAAAAGCTAATGACATCGAAGGCAGGATTAAGAAATCTGATTCAAAGGGAAATACTAAGGTGAAATCTGGAGGTACCACTGCGAAAGGAGGTGAAAGGAGCAAAGAAGAATGGAAGTCTAGTGACAAGGAAGGTTTGTCTTGCACCTATTGCAAGCAAACATGTCACGTTGTCGACAAGTGTTGGGTTAAGAACCCTCATCTAAAACCTAAAGGGTTGTAGAGAAAAGAAGCCAAGAAGGCAGCACTAGTCGCTCAAACTCCAAAAGAAGTCCACGGACTAACGGAACCCAATTCAAAGATTTCTTTTATGACAGGGGCAAAAGAAAGACCTTAAAAAGATGATCTTAGGGATCGACTCTTCACAGTGAATATGCAAGTCAAAACTTCACTAGTCGATGTTGTTATTGACCCGGGAAGTCAGAAGAATTTACTTTCAAATTCTTTGGTGCAGAAGTTAGGATTGAAGACTATCAAACATCCAAAACCATACCCTTTAGGATGGCTGCAAAAGGAAGGAGGCTTACAAGTTTCACAGCAGTGCACGTTCAAATTTGCTCTAGATGAGTCATATATTGACGAAGTTACATGCGACATAGTTCCTTTGGATGTCTGCCAGGGAGTACTAGGTAGTCTATGGGATAGAGATGCAACTCTACACATGAGGGAACAAAAGTATACCTTTACCAAAGATAGGGAAATTTTTGTGATTCGGGCCATAAAATCTCCTCTTGAAGGAGCAAGCTTGATCACATCCACTCAGGCTAAGCGGTTGGTGAATGCTAGCACAAAGTTCATTCTCCTTGTGATCTGTTCTCTTGAAGAATGTCGAGTAGATTTTGTTTGGAAGCCTTGACTGCACAACAAGAAGGCGACCTAGAAAGGTTGAAGTTGAAGTACAAGGATTTATTTTCTAATGTCACGGGGTTACCGCCAAAGAGGAGTGTTGAGCATGAAATTATGTTGACTGGAGAGAGTTCTCTTCCTAATGTAGGTCTTTATCGCACGACCGTAGAGGAATCTAATGATATCAAGAAACAAGTCCAGGAACTTCTAGAATTAGGAATGATAGTGCCAAGTGCTTCACCTTGCGGATTCGCGGTGTTGTTGGTTCCAAAGAAAGATGGATGCTGGCGCATGTGTATTGATTATAGAGCATTGAACAAGATCACAATCAAGAATCGTTACCCTTTACCCAGGATAGACGACATGATGGATCAGTTGGAAAAAGCTCGAGTCTTTACACAGTTAGATTTCAAATTTGGATATCACTAGATGAGAGTTCGAGAAGATGATACATGGAAAACTTCTTTCAAAACCAAACAAGACTTGTTCGAATGGTTGGTGATGCCTTTTGGTTTGTGTAATGCTCCAGCGACGTTTATGCATTTAATGAATGATTTGTTACGACCTTTTATAGAAGATTTTGTGATTGTTTACTTGGATGATATCCTAATATACAACAGAACTTGGGAAGAGCATCTCGTTCACATTGAGAAGGTGTTTAAAGTGTTACATGAAGGCCATCTGAAGTTGAACGTAAAGAAGTGTGAGTTTGGAAAGGAAGACTTTGTGTACCTTGGATTCATTGTTGGTGGAGGACAACAAAATATTGATCCAAAGAAGGTTGAAGTGATCACTAAGTGGCCTAGACATAGTACTGTAACTGAAATCAGGAGTTTCTTAGGGGCTTGCACCTACTTGCGTAAGTTTATCCGGCATTTTTCGAATATTGCAGGACCATTACATGGTTTGACGGGAGCTAAGGAAAAGTTTGAATGGAAGTAAACCCATGAAAACGCTTTTCAGTTACTAAAAAAGAAGATTTCAGAAGCACCGGTGTTGGCATTGCCCATCTTGCAGCGTACTTTTGAAGTTGAGACTGACGCTTCGAACCATGCATTGGGAGGAGTGTTGTTACAAGATGGTAAATCATTGGAGTACCATTCAGAATTGTTCTCAGGTGCTATTAAGAACTATGCACCTTATGACAAAGAATTTTATGCTTTATATCAATGTATCAAGTATTGGCGAGTGTATCTTTTAGGTAAAGAAGTAGTGGTACATTCAGATTCTCATTAAGTGGAGTATCTACATGCACAGAATAAACTACAACAAGCCCGGCACATGAAGTGGATGTCTTACTTGATGACTTTCAATATTCTCATTAGGTACAAGAAGGGAGTAACAAACAAGTTGGTAGATATGTTATGTCGACCTCCAGTTCGAGCATTAATGGTGGCCATGAGAATTCAGCCAATTTTTCCTCACGAGTATGCAGAGTCATACGCATCCAGCAAAGACTCCGAGAAGGTGTAAAGAGTGGTTTGAAAGGGAGCATGAACTCCGAGATGGATTTTTATGCAAAGGTCAGTTACTTTGCATACCTGAAGATGGAGATCATTTACAGTGGTTGAGAGAGCCACACACTTCCCGAGTTTCTGAACACTTTGGGATGAATAAAGCTCTACTTAACCTCCGGCGTTATGTCTTTTGTCCAAAGATGCAAGATAATGTGGCTAAGTTAGTTAGAGGGTGTAAGTTGTGTAGCACATCTAAACCTTCCAACAGAAAACGTGGGTTATATCTACCATTACCAGTACCATCAAGGTATTGGGAGAGTATTTCTATGGATTTTCTTGGTGGGTTAACAAAGACCAAGTATGGTTATGATTACTTTTTCATTGTGGTCGACCGATTCAGGAAGATGATTGCATTAATTCCATGTACAAAGACGGTAACGGGAGCCGGTGCAACAAAGCTCTTCTTTGAGCATGTGGAAGCATTTTGGTTTACCTGCTTCGACTATTTCTGATAGGGATAGTCGGTTCCTTAGTCATTTTTGGGATTCTTTATGGAAGATGATGGACACTAGGTTGAAGAAGAGTACAACTTTTCATCCACAAACAAACGGACAAACAGAAGTGGTCAACATGACTATGGTTCACATGTTAAGGGGATATAATTCTAAGCATCCTAAAACTTGGGATGAGAGTTTACCATATCTACAATTTACATTCAATAGAGCAGTTCATAGTTCTTTGAGAAAATCTCCTTTTGAGACGTGTTATGGTTACTTACCACCGAGTCCTTTCGATCTAGTATTTTCTAGTGACACCTCAAAGGGGGGTAAAGGAAGGAAGTGAACGACAAAAGGCACAAAAGTTATTGGAAAATATATCTCAGATTCACGCAACTGTTGAGGCACAATTAAAGAAGTCACAAGCCAAGTACAAAGCAAAACATGACAAGCATCTTGTGCCTTGTAATTTCGGTGTTGGTGACTTGGTATGGTTAAAATTAGTTAAGGAGCGACTAAAGGGGGAAGGTAAGAAAATGAAACCATTGAGATATGGACCGTTTCGTATACTCTATTAGATTGGTGACAATGCCTTTCGTATGGATTTACCACCTTATATAGGAATGTACTCGGTTATAAATGTTGAATACTTGAAGTTATTTGAACCGCCATTACTAGATGATGACGGCGACGACACTATGATCTTACCACGAGTAGAAGAATTATGGTTTGATAGAGAGGAACCACTCAAGGAAGACTGCATATTGGAGCGAAGAGTGACTAAAACACGACAAGGAGAGAAATAAGCTTTTCTAATTGGATGTAAAGGTCAAGTTCCTAGCAAGACTAGGTGGTTTAACAAGGAAAAAGGGACTCTTGAGTTCCCTAACCTTCATGTTTAAATTTCACAGGAGTTCAAGTTCTTAAAAGGGGGACCCATGATACAGGTGTATCCGTACTCCTTTAGGGAACTTAGTTAACCTCAAGCTAAGTTGAGGGAAGAATCCTAATCTAGGAAGGAATCCTTGTTTAGGCAGAATTCGTAGTTAGGGAAGAGTTTTGTTTTAGGCAATACTCTTAGTTTAGGAAATAGATTCCTAATAGAAGTCCTTGGTCGGCTGAGTACGATGAAGGCTATAAACAGAGTACTTCGGCTAATAGCTAAGCACACATAGAAACTAGGCATAAAAACCTAGCAAAACATTTTAAGGTTGATCCACTGTTTAGAGAGATTGTGAGCCTAACAAAGAGATAATTGTAATCGTTTTCTTGTTCATAATCTAGAGAAGATATTTTCTTCAAATTACTACTTGTGTTCTGTTTTCTAAGTTTCTCGTCTATTATTATTCTGAATTCCGCCTTAATAGTAATAGCTACCAAGGTACAAAGATCAATACGTATCATTTTCTCCATTTAATAGTAATATCTACTAAGGTACAAAGATCAATGCGTACTTGTAAGACAATTTCTCCTTTTGGTCTAGAGACTTCTCCATTGAAACCGTATATTGTGCAAGTGGATGAATCCATTTGCTCAGCTGTCAAACCCATATGCAGGTAAGGTTTGTAGAATAATACATTTAACGAGATTCCCCCCATCAATGAGGACCTTCGTAACATTCCATCCATGTATTGGAAGAGTGATCACAAGTGGATAGTTGTGTATCTCGACTTCCTGGTTGACGTCTCTTGTTGAAAATGTTAGTGGCGTAGCCAGCCATTCCTCCCAAGTGCTAGTAGGTGGTCCAGTTAACTTGAACACCTCGTGCGCTTCTAGCTTTCTTTTGTTTCGAGCTAACTCGAGGATGTCTTCGAGTAGCTCTTCCTGGCCTCCATTGGAGAAAGTTATAATGTTGATATATTTGCCGTCCTGAGGTAGTTCTACCCTTTTCGTGGGGGCTACCTCAGTATCAGCTGGTTGTATCTACACGTACTCCATGAATTTTCCTTCGTCTATGAATCTCTGAATCGTGTTCCTTAGATGATAGCATGTATCGGTTTTATGCCCATAGTACCGGTGGTACTCACAGTATTCCTTAAACTCTTTTGTTTTGTATGGTTGCTTTCCCCTAGTGTTAAGGTAGGGAAAGCCTGGTTTCGCTCATTCCTTGCTTAGAATGTGGTGTTTAGCTTTGTGTAGATTTTATCTAAAAACTCTTCTCTTCCTTTTACTTTGACTTTTCCATCTCCGTATTTTGATCTTTTATCTCGAGAGATGGTTCTTCCCCCGGCGTCGATTTGCCTCTTAGGTATCTCCAGAATTGGTTCCAGAGAGTTGGTTCGTTGAGGAGCTGTTGTTGTCTTTGCTTGCACCCTGGGGTTGTCCTTCTGGATTTTTTCAAGTCTGATGTAGCGATCTTGGACAACCCTAAGCTCTCCCTCGGAATCAAGGGCTCTGTTGTGAAGCTCCGCGAAGATAGATGAGGTTCTATCAAGTCCGTACTTATAGCAATTAATGCTAATTACTGGATTGACTTTCCCGATTGCTTGGCATGTCTTCTTCCACCTGTCTGTGTATTGCATCAATGTTTCCCGGGGTTCGATATCTAAAGAAAATAGCCTATCTAACCCTGCCTTTGTTGACTTGTTGTACATGTATGTCTTCAAGAACACCGTAGACAATTGCTCAAAAGAGTCAATTGAGTTTGTTGGTAAATTGTCATATCATGCCAATGCTGATCCTGTCAAGCTTGCAGGAAAGTACCTACAAAGTACTACCTCATCTCTTTCCCAATGGGAAAGACACGAGTGTAGTACCTGTATATGGGGAAAAACGATTTGCTGGTTTTTACGGAATTGATGAGACGACCGTGCGGAGACTCCTTGAACCGAGAGAAATGTTTAACCTCACACAGATGCACTGAAAGAAGGGAGTGCTTTAAGTTCGAGAGATCAATCTGTAGGACTCCGGCCTAAACCAAGAAAAATGGTCGTTCCAGAGTCAATTCGGTCACAAGAGAGGATGGGTTGATCTGTAGGAGGGAAGCTGAGAAATGTGTGGGATCAATGGTGATCTGCGATTGTAGGTGTGTTGTGAATTCAGCGTAAGAACACTCTGGATGATTGAATTTTACTCAACTGAGAGTGATTGCTCAGACGATGAGTTCATGTAGACGAAAGATTGTCTGTATGAACTTGCCGAGAAAAATGCTTGTCTTTTTAATCATGATTCAGATGTCTTTTATATTGCTAGGTAGAAAACACCACGATCCCATGAAGTGTGACAGTTGCTGGAATCAGAGAGTGGGGAAGTGGAAATTCATGTCAAAACCAGTTGCTCATCGTGCTGAGACTTGGTTAACTTTCCACCCACTACTTTGCTGACTCTTCCAACTGATTGCACGACTTGCTCACATTCTCGTCATGTGTATGAACAAACGTGTCGTAGACCGCCAGACCAAAACCCTAGTTAATATCCCCCATGTGACACGATTGATGTCTCGTGATTGTGGAGTCAGTTGCTGACTTTATGGGACGATGAGCCCATGTATTGCTGAGTTGAACTTGATTTGCAAATGTTCTGAAACTCATGAGTTAAATTCGTCTGCTGAGATGAGGTATTATCATGTTGACAACCTAAGGCGAGCAAACTGTGTTGCTGAATTGTTGAATATTGATAGTTGAACCAATATTCTTTAATCTGAGCAAATATTGCTGGTTTAGGAAAATATTGCTAGTCTGAGCGAATATTGCTCGTTTGATGAAGGACCAAATAAAATATTAATTTAAGATACTGACTGATGTGTCGAGCATAATAAATAAAAGTGTTGATCATGGAATCAACATAACATTATCAGTATTGGAATCTACTCAGAATCATGTTTTTGCAGAGTTTTGGATTCAAAATCCTAATTTTAATGAATTGATGATTTATTGAAAATCAACTGCAGAGTGAAGCAGGGCCGGACACATGGGATGATGAGTCCACCATGTAACGCCCAGATGCTCGAATGAGCAAAATACCAAAGTCTTTTGAGGACCAGTTGGTGAAAGAATGATTAAATGCTGGTTTAATCATTTATTAAAATAATTCTCGTGTAAGCGGTAGATAATAAAACCTATCCGTGAAAATATGAGGGACCGACCAAGAGATCATGAGACCAGCACTTGGTGGTCATGGGACCAATTGATGGTCGTTTGAGCGAACCCCTGACTGTTTGAAAAGAGTTTGAACCTAATACGAGCAATTGAGAAAATTAAGTTAAAATAACTAAAATACGTGGGACCGGCCAGTTGCAAGCCTTAGGGTCACCCTTGGTCGGTCAAGGGGATGTGCCCGTGTCACCATGATGTTCGTGTCTCAGTCCAGAGGGTTTCGATATTTTCTGGTGTGCGTTCGAGCATCATTTTGAGAAAATATGCAGAATCCAGGGTTTTGCTGAAACTAGGAAAAATACATGAGATGATGAAAAATAATAAATAAAACAGGGAATTGCAAGGTGTGGGACCGGCCACGGCTAGGCATGGCCGGCTGACAAGCACGGTCCCACACTTTCCCAGTTTTATGTAATTTTATGTATTTTCTCTGAATTGAGGGAAATTCCATGAAACTGGAGAGTTTTATAAAATTAGGGAACTTCCATGAGATGAGAGAAATATAATAATAATAAAATAGGGAATGATGCAGTGTGGGACCGACGATGGTCAAGGCATGGTCGGTCGGCCAACGGGCACGGTCCCAAGGCACTCTTCCCAATTTTATGTAATTTTCATGATTAGGGAATTTTCATAAAATCAAAGAGATTTGTTGAAACCAAGGTATTTTGTTGAAATCAGGGATTTTTCATGGAATGAGGAAAGCAAAACAAATAATAATAATAAAATAAGAGGTGTGTGGGACCGTCTAGGGCATAACTGGCCGGCTAGGGCCCGGTCCCACGAGTTTTCTTGATTTTATAATATTTTTTGTGGTTTAGGGAAAATTCATGAAATCAAGGAATTTTCATGGTTTTAGGGAAAAATCATGAAATCAGAGAATTTTCATGAATTGAGGGAAATAATAAAATAATGGAGAACCGTGAGGTGTGTGACCGGCCACGGCTAGGGCATGGCCCGCCGGCTGGTGCTTGGTCCCATGACACCTTTCCCTAATTTTATTATTTTCCTTGACATAAATAAATATCATGAAATTAGAGAATTTCCTTGAAACGAAGGAGATTTGCTCGAATGAGAGAATTTCATGAGGTCAGGGGAAAATAATAAAATATAAAATTGGGTGTGGGACTGGTCACGGCATGACCGGCCGGCTGGTGAACCCAGTCACATGGCGCCTTTGCTAATATTTTATTATTATTATTTTTCCTTCCTATTTTTGCATAGGTTCCTCATTCATATTTTTGAGATGCTTGATTGCACATTCAAATGCTGGTCTGTGCATTATTGCTAAGTACACTTGCACCATTTTAGTCAGGGATTATTCGCTATTCAGATGCCTGCTCGTTGAATATTTATTACTAACCCATGGATTTTTGCTGTGAAAACCATAAATTGAAGTAACGAAACATTCGAAGAATCGTAGAATATAGTTGAATATTCAGCTATGATTAGGGATAATTAATTGATGTCTCTACACTAGCAGGGCTTCCTATATAGGAGCATTAATTATCTGAGAATTGAGAAAAATGAACTTGCTGGAGTGTCATATTCCTACTGTGTAGTTAGGGAAAACCTGGTTGCATCCTGAAGACGTTGTTGCTCTATACTAGCAGACATGCTGTCTAGGAGCCGTCCAATCTTTCGATTCTATACAGAAATAATTACTGAAATTGCTCAGTATTTATGAGATGCGTCGTGGCCTCAGCTGAGAGACTACACATCTACATATACTCTGAGAGACAGCCTTCTCAGTCAGAGCGTCGTCCAGTGATCATAAATTGGTGTAGAACCACTAATTCGATGGTAGAACCTTGGTCGGTCTAGGATTCAAGGATCCGGGCCCAAGAAAGGAATCCGTTTTAGCGCGGACCCTCGTTCGTTCGTTAGTTTAAGAAACAACAAAATAGACCTGAGTCTAATGATAAGAATTTTGTCTATGAGCTTTCACGAAAAACAAAACTTTCTTTTTTAAATATGTGAGATCTTACAAAGTGGAATAAACTCTCGTTTCGAAGGTGGATGCTCGTACGAGAGAATTTTTTTTTGAACAGACGTGCGTCTGTTAGTAATAAAATTTTGGTTATGAGCTTTCATGAAAATTTTTATCTTCGAGCTTTCAGAAATCTTTAAAATTATACTCTCGCTACAAAGACAGATGCTTGTGCGATGGAGCAATATATATATATATATATATATTGTTCAAACTTACGTGAGTTTCACGTTAAAATATGTATATATTTTTGTAAAATCAATGTTTTGATTTTGAACAACTGGTGAAAATAGACAATTATACATGGTGAAATAATGTCTGTATGTGAGTTTTCACAATTGTAGAATGGACGTCAGCCCAATTTTTGAAAAACCAGTGGATGTTAAAATTCACGTGGATTGTTCATGGTTTTATGAAAATCAAGTCATGATTTTGAATAATGAAACTTGCTCGTCTTTGCAGGTTTGAAGGAATTTGCAAGTTTTTCGAAATTCCGACGTTATAATCACTACAGCTAGTGAAATTGTAGATAGGTAAGAGTTGGATTGTTACCATTTTTTTTGCGTGTTTGTTATCGGTACATCCATGATTCCATGTCTTTCGCCTCAGATAGTGGAGACTTCTGGTTACAACCAACCTTCTGGATCTTCCGGCGAACGCTCCAGAAATATGAAGTCAAAGATGAAGACTTCTGCAGATGTTTATGCCGAGGTGAATCAACCTTTCAGAGACGCTGGAAAGCTGGTACTTTGTATGTCTCTCGATCATGTGGGAGTCGTCCCTTATCAGTAGAAGTACCGCCGACTTCAGCAAATGGGACTATCGGCTGAAGATGAAGTCAGGATTTGCGTTGATGGTGTAGATCCTGATTCAAATGTGGACGAACGATGAACTTCATCATAATTCGTCATCAGAAAATCCAGTAGTCGGTCTTTCAGTAAAAACGTTGTAGAATCTTCGTCCGATGTCTGACTACCGCGGTATAACCATGTTTTTTCATCCTCAGAAGATTTCCAAACTTTAGTGAAGAAGATTTTCGAGTTTTGAGCATGTTTAGGGGCCGAAATAGGCGAAACAGTAAACTTCCAGGAGATTTCCAGAAACTTTTCAGCTGGCATGTAATCCAATATTTCGACCACATCTCTTTTCTCGTTCATCCAATTACTATAAATTTAGGATATGTTGTAGAGGACATCCATGCGAAGAGAATGGTATATGATCCATCCTTATATTCTTCACCAATTTCTCCCAGATCACCTCTTTGTGCAAGATAGTGTAAAATCGTTTCAGACTAGCTTGTTGTAAAACGCCCTTGTTGTGTCTTTAAACCATTCCCTCGTGTCTTGTTCATGGTTTTATGAAAATCAAGTCATGATTTTGAATAATGAATCTTTCTCATCTTTGCAGGTTTGAAGGAACGAGCAAGTTTTTCGAAATTCCGACGTTATAATCACTACAGCTAGTGAAATTGTAAATAGGTAAGAGTTGGATTGTTACCATTTTTGTTGCGTGTTTGTTATCGGTACATCCATGACTCCATGTCTTTCGCCTCAGATAGTGGCGACTTATGGTTACAACCACCCTTCTGGATCTTCCGGCGAACGCTCCAGAAATATGAAGTCAAAGATGAAGACTTCTGCAGATGTTCATGCCGAGGTGATTCAACCTTTCAGAGACGCTGGAAAGCTGGTACTTTGTATGTCTCTCGATTATCTGGGAGTCGTCCCTTATCAGTAGAAGCACCGCCGACTTCAGCAAATGAGACAATTGGATGAAGATGAAGTCAGGATTTGCGTTGATGGTGTAGATCCTGATTCAAGTGTGGACGAACGATGAACTTCATCATAATTCGTCATCAGAAAATCCAGTAGTCGGTCTTTCAGTAAAAACGATGTAGAATTTTCGTCCGATGTCGGATTTCCTCAGTCTACCCATGTTTTTCATCCTCAGAAGATTTCCAAGCTTTAAACAACGAATATTTTCGAGTTTTGAGCATGTTTAGGGGCCGAAATAGGCGAAACAGTAAACTTCCATGAGATTTCCAGAAACTTTTCAACTGGCATGTAATCCAATATTTCGACCACATCTCTTTGATCGTTCATCCAATTACTATGAATTTTGTATATGTTGTAGAGGACATCCATGCGAAGAGAATGGTATATGATCCATCCTTAGATTCATCACCAATTGCTCCCAGATCTCCCCTTTGTGCAAGATAGTGTAAAATCGTTTCAGACGAGCTTGTTGTAAAACGCCCTTGTTGGGTCTTTAGACCATTCGCTCGTGTCTTGAACACTTGATGAAGGATTTTAATGACATTTATTAATTATAAATATGAACCTCTTGATTGATACATGAGAATGGTGCTTGCAGTGCCATCTTGTTTCTGTCAGTCGTAGAAACATCACTTCTGAAACCCTGGTCACGAGACCCTAGCTGAGGTTGCTCTCGAGAGGGGATGATGTAATGACCATGGTTTCATGTCCCGGTGGTAGAATTCCTTTATGATGAATGATTAGCATATGAGAGTCTGGTGCCACGTGTCTTGGACTGTGAAACTGATCGTCATGATCAGTGGACCGTCAGTCCCCAGTATCTTGTTGAATCTCTCATTTTCGTTTTCTCTTCTTCTGGCAGACTTGGATAGAGGACCCAGGTAGAAAAATTGATGTAAAGACCTAGGTGGTCGAAGTTGGAGGTACCTTGATGAAGTACTTGGTGGAAAGACCTGGTGGACACCGATCGACTGTGGAAGTTATGATTCCCGTCCAAGAATTGATGCTTGCATGTACACTCTGGAAGCTGTAGGAACCTCATACGACGTCGGAATTCGACGCTTGACCCCAAATTTTGAATCTAAGAGGCTGATTTATCACATGAGAAAAGAATCACTCAATTTGGAGTTTTAGAGGTCAGCCAACGAAGGATGCACATTTGTAATTTGTAATCCCGTACAAATTTTTCAGATTTCGTAGACCTGACAGTAAAGGCCATATCTTTCAGCTTGTATGTCCGATTGATGTTCCCTTTTGGCATGTTGTAGCAGAGACATAGACGAACATCTTTTGTTGAGGAAGCATTGTCCAATTCCTCACCCATTGGTACGTTTTTGTAAACCCATGAAGCATGTTGTATCTCATTTGTAGAGGTGATGAGAACATCTTGTAGAGGACTTTGGCTTGTGCCTGTCCGTCATGCAAGCTTTGGGAAGACTTTGATGCTAACATGTTTTCATGTCCACATGTCTTGATATGAGTCGTTAGTGCTTGCAGAAGTATGATCCATCGAGTAACACTTCCAGACTTAGGTTGTAGAGAATGGACAGTTGATGGAGCTTTGTCATGAGGATGTTGCTCTTGAGACCGGTGTTAATGCTGAGATCTTGATTGAATTTTCTCCAGACATTCTTGTTGATGCTGAGACCATGGACATAGTTCCTCCAAATATCCTTTTTGATGCTGATACCATGGTTGGAGTTGCTCCAGAGACCGAGAAGGATAGAACCATGATTATCAACATAGTGTTGCTCCTCCATCCAGTGAGCCGAGAAGTGGCTTTGTCAGGGAATTGGTGTTGTTGCAGCAAATAGCAGCAGCGTACTTTATTCAATAAGATCAAGTCCCCAGCGTGTTGAAGGAGTTTGTGCAACATTGCATCTGCTCCAGAAGTATTATCACGGGATAATGAAGACCTATCGATTGAACTTTGATCGTTTCGGTGTTGAATCAGTGTGTCACCGTAGAGATATTGTGCTTAAGATAGAGGAGCTATTATCGAAGGTGTACTCTTTGATTGGGAGTATAGTTTGAAGGCTTCTGAAGAATGTAGCATTCAGAGATGAGAGGTTTTTGACTTTCAGTTGGCCTTGGAGAAGTAGGTGATTGACAGCTGTTGTAAGGATTTTCTTAGATGCTCGAGTGTTGAGGCTTCACACTCTTTAAGCGTCCGATGTAGTAGGTTTGATCGTCTCGGCCTCGAGTATCCTCTGTTGATTCAGCATTCCTTTCGTTGCGGTAGTGGGATTCAACAATTGTGCGGACATCAAAGCTTTCTGATTTTGTGGTACGCGAGGACACTTGTACAAGGCTATGGAGAAATGCCCAAATTGTTCTTTTCCGTGCTTGAACACCATCTCAGTAATGTATGTCTCAGTCAGATGCTCGATTCGGAGAAATGTCAGATTCAACTACTTGGTAAAATATTGTTGAAGTGAGATTACCCACTTATAGCGTCTTGCAATAGCAGAAATGCTAGCAGAATTGAATCCCCATGCTAGAATAGCATGTGAGGAAATAAATGACATACACATGGGAGGAATGAGCCTTGCCTAAGTGCAGGACCTTTGGATGAATGTCTATGCACCTTTGGCAGGTTCTTGTTTCAACCTCGCCAAAGTTCGAAATTCCTCTAAGTGCTCTGACGATGGGACGTCCGCATCAGAACTTTCTTCTTTGGAGAGATGTGTAATTAAATGCGCTTTGTAAGTACCCATCTCTTAAGCGTGGATCCACGATCATCTGAAGTACATGTCATATCCTGGATTTTCCTGACTATGTGAAACTTGGCTTCTGTCCAGGTTGAACTTATGTTCACTTTGAGAGTGATGTAGCCATAAGTATTTCCGAGCGTTCCTTCAAGGTCTCTGATTGAGATGGGAGCATGAGTAGCTCCTTGTCGAGTGATTCCTGTGGATCCGATGGTTTTCAAAGGAATGTTGTTGATGGCGGTGCCAGCATCGATCAACGTTCTTCCAAATTCATTTCTTCTGAGATTGACCGTGGTAAGCAGCCCCCAGTCGTACATCTCTTGGTATGTGGCTCGAGGCTCAAGAAGTATTTCCGGAATGGACTTCTTGACACGATGTAGTTCAGTGCTGTGAACATGTCTCTCCTTTGTGCCTTCGACAGATAGAGCAATCCACGTTCGACCAAGGATTGAACTGCCTCTTTGATAGGTTGTTCAGAAAGTGTAAAGGTTATGATTGGGAGAGGATTCTTGTGTACTCCTTCAGTCCCCAGTTGAAGCTATTATGGATCAACCGTCTCTTCAAAATGTTGCAGTCACCTGTTAGATGATAGGTGAACTTATGAAGGCAAGAATACCTGGGATTCTTCATTTCTTCTTCAGTCAGATGCCTCCTGATGAATGTCGGTTTGCTTGCACCAACCTGAATCCAAACTTCTAGTAAGTCGATCACTTGTTTAATGAAAAGAGGGAGCTTAGAATCTGTATGATCATTTCCCCGTTTGTTGATGTAGGGTTGAGGTTCGTGCATTTCAAGATTGGTTATCTTTTCTTTGTGCTTCCGGAAGAGCTGGAGAAGCATGCTTGCGTTATGACTCGGCTTTCCTTTTTCTCCCTTATGGAACAAAATTTGTGGAAGCTTGGAGGTTGTATTTCTTGTTAATCAAATGCCTGCTACCTTGAGTGTCTCGTGGATATTCAGCCTTTGTAGCTTTTGTTCGTTCCAGTAAAACGGGTGCAGTAGTTGCCGATCTCTTCGCCGCTTCATGAAGCTATGAGAAGGTATGGAAACGAAGATTTTTCAATAAAGCTCTCTAGACCGGGGTCATGCCGTTGATACACAAGTCTACCAGTTTTTGCTCCGTGACGTTTGGATCATGACAGTCCAGGCCTGGACTCTGAATCTTTTCACGTAGTCATTGGGATGTTCATTTCTCCTTTAAAACATTCTTCCAAGATTGGAGAGAGTAACTTGCTCTGACAAAGAAATACTTTTTGTAGAAGGCGTTAATCATTTCTCCCCAATTGTTGATAGTTCCTGGTGCGATGTTGTTGTACCAGGTGTGTGCCCCGCCTTTCAAGGATTTTGAAAATTATTTGAGGCGAACAACATGGTTATGCTCATGTTCACCCAAGGCTTCCAGGAACCGAGAAACATGCTCCAGAGCATTGTCTGTTCCGTCATACAAAGTGAAGGTCGAAGAGGTATAACCTTTTGAAAGAGGAATCCTTTCCGTAGCAGCAGGGTATGGAGGCTGGTGACGATGGATATGTGATGTCTTATCTTTTCCATGGTTCTCCAAGAGGAGTTCCAAATCTTCCCGAGTAATGAAACTTGATGATTTCTTCGCTGATGGATCGTCTGCAGCTTTGCGGACTTCGTTGTCATCCACTGTATGAATTGGAACTACTTTAGGATCAACATCTGAGGAGGTTTCCTTTTATTTTTATTTTCCTTGAGTCTTCTCTGACAGCTTGTCAGTTAGAGTCTTGAGATAATTGAATAGCTCTTTCTGTGTTGCAGACATGTCAGTTTGATTCTTTGCAAGAGTCTCTTGCACCTTAATGAGATCATCCATGGTAGGTGCCGGATGCCCCCTGACTTCCTCAGGGTGTTGACCGAACAGGGGATGACCTTCCATGTTAGCGTGACGAGGAATAACATCACCACCGTTAGTGTTAGAGGCCGGAATGGTTTCCGGGATATCCTCATTGTTATTGTTGCTAGTGCTAGCGTCGTTTGTGTTGGAACCTTTAACTAACCCAGACTTAAGACCAGCCATCTTTGTGAATTGAGATTGCAACCGAGAGATTAATCTCCCACTGTGGTCGCCAATCTGTAGATGGGAAAAAACGATTTGTTGGTTTTTACGGAATTGAGGAGACGACCGTGCGGAGACTCCTTGAACCGAGCGAAATGTTTAACCTCACACAGATGCACTGCAAGAAGGGAGTGCTTTAAGTTCGAGAGATCAATCTGTAGGACTCCGGCCTAAACCAAGAACAATGGTCGTTCCAGAGTCAATTCGGTCACAAGAGTGTATGGGTTGATTTGTAGGAGGGAAGCTGAGAAATGTGTGGGATCAATGGTGATCTGAGATTGTAGGTGTGTTGTTAATTCAGCGTCACAACGCTCTGAATGATTTAATTTTACTCAATTGAGAGTGATTGCTCAGACGATGAGTTCATGTAGACGAAAGATTGTCTGTATGAACTTGCCGAGAAAAATGCTTGTCCTTTTAATCATGATTCAGAGGTCTTTTATCTTGCTAGGTAGAAAACACCATGATCCCATGAAGTGTGACAGTTTCTCATATCAAAGAGTGGGGAAGTGGGAAATCATGTCAAAACTAGTTGCTCATCGTGCGGAGACTTGGTTAACTTTCCACCCACTACTTTGCTGACTCTTCCAACTGATTGCACGACTTTATCACATTCTCGTCGTGTGTATGAACACACGTGCCGTAGACCGCCAGACCAAAACCCTAGTTAATATCCCCCATGTGACACGATTGATGTCTCGTGATTGTGGAGTCAGTTGCTGACTTTGTGGGACGATGAGTCCATGTATTACTGAGTTGAACATGATTTGCAAATGTTCTAGAACTCATGAGTTAAATACGTCTGCTGAGACGAGGTATTATCATGTTGATAACCTAAGGCAAGCAAACTGTGTTGCTGAATTGTTGAATATTGATAGTTGAACCAATATTCTTTAATCTGAGCAAATATTGCTCGTTTGAGCAAATATTGCTTGTTTGATGAATTGTTGGTAGTAGGACCAAATAAAATATTAATTTAAGATACTGACTTCTCGGTCGAGCATAATAAATAAAAGTGTTGATCATGGAATCAACATAAAATTATCAGTATTCGAATCTACTCAGAATCATGTTTTTGCAGAGTTCTGGATTCAAAATCCCAATTTTAATAAATTGATGATTTATTGAAAATCAACTGCAGAGTGAAGCAGGGACCGACCACATGGGATGATGAGTCCACCATGTAACTCCCAGATGCTCGAATAGGTAAACTACCAAAGTCTCTTGAGGACCAGTTGGTGAAAGAATGATTATATGCTAGTTTATTCATTTATCAAAATAATGCTCGTGTGAGCGGTAGATAATAAAACCTAGCCGTGAAAAGATGAGGGACCGACCAAGATATCATGAGACCGACACTTGGTGGTCATGGGACCACTTGATGGTCGTTTGAGCGAACCCATGATTGTTTGAAAAGAGTTCGAACCTAATACGAGCAATTGAGCAAATTAGGTTAAAATAACTAAAATACGGGGGACCGGCCATTTGCAAGCCTTAGGGTCACCCTTGGTAGGTCAAGGGGATGTGCCCGTATCACCATGATGTTCGTGTCTCAGTGCTGAGAGTTTCGATATTTTCTGGTGTGCGTTCGAGCATCATTTTGAGAAAATATGCAGAATCCAAGGTTTTGCTGAAACTAGGAAAAATACATGAGATGATGAAAAATAATAAATAAAACAGGGAATTGCAAGGTGTGGGACCGGCCACGGCTAGGGCATGGTCGGCCGGCTGACAAGCACGGTCCCACACTTTCCCAGTTTTATGTAATTTTTTGTATTTTCTCTGAATTGAGGGAAATTCCATGAAACTGGAGAGTTTTATAAAATTAGCGAACTTCCATGAGATGAGAGAAATAAAATAATAATAAAATAAGGAATGATGGAGTATGGGACCAGCAATGGTCAAGGCATGGCCGTCCGGCCAAGGGGCACGGTCCCAGGGAACTCTTCCCAAATTTTATGTAGTTTTAATGATTTTAGGGAATTTTCATAAAATCAAAGAGATTTGTTGAAACCAAGGTATTTTGTTGAAATCAGGGAGTTTTCATGGAATGAGGAAAGCAAAACAAATAATAATAATTAAAAAAAAATAAGAGGTGTGTGGGACCGGCTAGGGCATGACCGGCCGGCTAGGGCCCGGTCCCACAAGTTTTCTTGATTTTATAATATTTTTTGTGGGTTTAGGGAAAATTCATGAAATCAGGGAATTTTCATGGTTTTAGGGAAAATTCATGAATTTAGAGAATTTTCATGGATTGAGGGAAATAATAAAATAATGGGGAACCGTGAGGTGTGGGACCGGACACGGCTAGGGCATGGCCGGCCGACTGGTGCTTGGTCCCATGATACCTTTCCCTAATTTTATTATTTTCCTTGACATAAAGAAATATCATGAAATTAGAGAATTTCTTTGAAACAAAGGAGATTTGCTCGAATGAGAGAATTTCATGAGATCAGGGAAAAATAATAAAAATATGATAAAATATAAAATTGGACGTGGGACTGGTCACGGCATGACCGGCCGGCCGGTGAACCCATTTCCCTGTCGCCTTTGCTAATATTTTATTATTATTATTATTCCTTCCTATTTTTCCATAGGTTCCTCATTCATTCATATTTTTGAGATGCTTGTTTGCGCATTCAAATGTTGGTCTGTGCATTATTGCTAAGTACACTTGCACCATTTTAGTCAGGGCTTATTCGGCGTTTAGATGCCTGCTCGTTGAATATTTATTACTAACCCATGGAATTCTGCTGGGAAAGCCATAAATTGAAGTAACGAAACATTCGAAGAATCGTAGAATATAGTTGAATATTCAACTACGATTAGGGATAATTAATTGATACACTAGCAGGGAATCCTATCTAGGAGCATTAATTATCTGAGAGTTGAGCAATATGAACTTGCTGGAGTGTCATATTCCTCCTGCATAGTTAGGGAAAACCTGGTTGCATCCTGAAGACGTTGTTGCTCTATACTATCAGACGTGCTGTCTAGGAGCCGTCCAATCTTTCGATTCTATACAGAAATAATTACTGAAATTGCTCAGTATTCATGAGATGCACCGTGGCCTCAGCTGAGAGACTACACATCTACATATACTCTGAGAGACAGCCTTCTCAGTCAGAGGTTTTATGGCATGAGCTTTCACGCTTTATTGAGAGACATAAGTCTCAATACTCATCCGATTGCCGGATCCGGAGTATGTATAATTATATTTTTACAATTTTTCCCTTATCGAAAATCCACCATCTACATTAAGTCCCCTGCTTAGTGAGTGACAATCATGGTCTTCAGTCAGCATTGAATGGTGATTTTCCAAATACAGACAAAAATAAGTAATTGAACTTAGTCATAAGATAAGACGTTACAGATTTCGACCAAATGAGCAAACCATGGTTTGAGCGAAAACCCCAGTGACATAATAGAGTGTCATCGAGTGATCATAAATTGGTGTAGAACCGCTGATTCGATGGTGGAACCTTAGTCGGTCTAGGATTCAAGGATCCGGGCCCAAGAAAGGAATCCGTTTTAGCGCGGATGCTCGTTCGTTCGTTAGTTTAAGAAACAACAAAATAGACCTGAGTCTAATGATAAGAATTTTGTCTATGAGATTTCACGAAAAACAAAACTTTCTTTTTTAAATATGTGAGATCTTACAAAGTGGAATAAACTCTCGTTTCGAAGGTGGATGCTCGTACGAGAGAAATTTATTTTTTGAACAGACGTGCGTCTGTTAGTAATGAAATTTTGTTTATGAGCTTTCATGAAAATTTTTATCTTCGAGCTTTCAGAAATCTTTACAATTATACTCTCGCTTCAAAGACAGATGCTCGTGCGATGGAGCAAAATATATATATATATATTGTTCAAACTTACGTGAGTTTCACGTTAAAATATGTATATATTTTTGTCTGTATGTGAGTTTTCACAATTGTAGAATGGACGTCTGCCCAATTTTTGAAAAACCAGTGGATGTTAAAATTCACTTGGGTTGTTCATGGTTTTATGAAAATCAAGTCATGATTTTGAATAATGAAACTTGCTCGTCTTTGCAGGTTTGAAGGAATTTGCAAGTTTTTCGAAATTCCGACGTTATAATCACTACAGCTAGTGAAATTGTAGATAGGTAAGAGTTGGATTGTTACCATTTTTTTTGCGTGTTTGTTATCGGTACATCCATGATTCCATGTCTTTCGCCTCAGACAGTGGAGACTTCTGGTTACAACCACCCTTCTGGATCTTCCGGCGAACGCTCCAGAAATATGAAGTCAAAGATGAAGACTTCTGCAGATGTTCATGCCGAGGTGAATCAACCTTTCAGAGACGCTGGAAAGCTGGTACTTTGTATGTCTCTCGATCATGTGGGAGTCGTCCCTTATCAGTAGAAGTACCGCCGACTTCAGGAAATGAGACTATCGGCTGAAGATGAAGTCAGGATTTGCGTTGATGGTGTAGATCCTGATTCAAATGTGGAAGAACGATGAACTTCATCATAATTCGTCATCAGAAAATCCAGTAGTCGGTCTTTCAGTAAAAACGTTGTAGAATCTTCGTCCGATGTCTGACTTCCGCGGTCTACCCATGTTTTTCATCCTCAGAAGATTTCCAAACTTTAGTGAAGAATATTTTCGAGTTTTGAGCATGTTTAGGGGCCGAAATAGGCGAAACAGTAAACTTCCAGGAGATTTCCAGAAACTTTTCAACTGGCATGTAATCCAATATTTCGACCACATCTCTTTGCGCGTTCATCCAATTACTATAAATTTAGGATATGTTGTAGAGGACATCCATGCGAAGAGAATGGTATATGATCCATCCTTATATTCTTCACCAATTGCTCCCAGCTCACCCCTTTGTGCAAGATAGTGTAAAATCGTTTCACACTAGCTTGTTGTAAAACGCCCTTGTTGTGTCTTTAGACCATTCTCTCGTGTCTTGTTCATGGTTTTATGAAAATTAAGTCATGATTTTGAATAATGAATCTTGATCATCTTTGCAGGTTTGAAGGAACCAGCAAGTTTTTCGAAATTCCGACGTTATAATCACTACAGCTAGTGAAATTGTAAATAGGTAAGAGTTGGATTGTTACCATTTTTGTTGCGTGTTTGTTATCGGTACATCCATGACTCCATGTCTTTCGCCTCAGATAGTGGCGACTTATGGTTACAACCACCCTTCTGGATCTTCCGGCGAACGCTCCAGAAATATGAAGTCAAAGATGAAGACTTCTGCAGATGTTCATGCCGAGGTGATTCAACCTTTCAGAGACGCTGGAAAGCTGGTACTTTGTATGTCTCTCGATCATCTGGGAGTCGTCCCTTATCAGTAGAAGCACCGCCGACTTCAGCAAATGAGACTATTGGCTGAAGATGAAGTCAGGATTTGCGTTGATGGTGTAGATCCTGATTCAAGTGTGGACGAACGATGAACTTCATCATAATTCGTCATCAGAAAATCCAGTAGTCGGTCTTTCAGTAAAAACGATGTAGAATCTTCGTCCTATGTCGGATTTCCTCAGTCTACCCATGTTTTTCATCCTCAGAAGATTTCCAAGATTTAAACATAGAATATTTTCGAGTTTTGAGCATGTTTAGGGGCCGAAATAGGCGAAACAGTAAACTTCCATGAGATTTCCAGAAACTTTTCAACTGGCATGTAATCCAATATTTCGACCACATCTCTTTGATCGTTCATCCAATTACTCTGAATTTTGTATATATTGTAGAGGACATCCATGCGAAGAGAATGGTATATGATCCATCCTTAGATTCTTCACCAATTGCTCCCAGCTCACCCCTTTGTGCAAGATAGTGTAAAATCGTTTCAGACGAGCTTGTTGTAAAACGCCCTTGTTGGGTCTTTAGACCATTCGCTCGTGTCTTGAACACTTGATGAAGGATTTTAATGAAATTTATTAATTTTAAATATGAACCCCTTGATTGATACATGATCATGGTGCTTGCAGTGCCATCTTGTTTCTGTCAGTCGTAGAAACATCACTTCTGAAACCCTGGTCACGGGACCCTAGCTGAGGTTGCTCTCGAGAGGGGATGATGTAATGACCATGGTTTCATGTCCCGGTGGTAGAATTCATTTTATGATGAATGATTAGCATATGAGAGTCTGGTGCCACGTGTTTTGTACTGTGAAACTGATCGTCATGATCAGTGGATCGTCAGTCCCCAGTATCTTGTTGAATCTCTCATTTTCGTTTTCTCTTCTTCTGGCCAGATTTGGATAAAGGACCCAGGTAGAAAAATTGATGTAAACACCAAGGTGGTCCAAGTTGGAGATACCTTGATGAAGTACTTGGTGGAAAGACCTGGTGGACACCGATCGACTGTGGAAGTTATGAATCCCGTCTAAGAATTGATGCTTGCATGTATGCTCTAGAAGCTGTAGGAACCTCATACGACGTCGAAATGTGACGCTTGACCCCAACTTGTGAAGCTAAGAGTCTGAGTTATCACATGAGAAAAGAATCACTCAATTTGGAGTTGTATAGGTCAGCCAACGAAGGATGCACATTTGTAATTTGTAATCCCGTACAAATTTTTCAGATTTCGTAGACTTGACGGTAAAGGCCATATCTTTCGTCTTGTATGTACGATTGATGCGCCCTTTTGGTATGTTGTACCAGAGACATAAATGAACATCTTTTGTTGAGGAGGCATTGTCCCATTCCTCACCCATTGGTATGTTTTTGTAAACCCATGAAGCATGCTGTATCTCATTTGTAGAGGTGATGAGAACATCTTGTAGAAGTCTTTGGCTTGTGCCTGTCCGTCGTGCAAGCTTTGGGAAGACTTTGATGCTAACATGTTTTCATGTCCACACGTCTTGATATGAGTCGTTAGTGCTTAAAGAAGTATGATCCATCGAGTAACACTTCTGGACTTAGGTTTTAGAGAATTGACAGTTGATGGAGCTTTGTCATGAGGATGTTGCTCTTGAGACCGGTGTTAATGCTGAGATCTTGATTGAATTTTCTCCAGACATTCTTGTTGATGCTGAGACCATGGACATAGTTCCTCCAAATATCCTTGTTGATGCCGATACCATGGTTGGAGTTGTTCCATAGACCGAGAAGGCTAGAACCATGATTATTAACATAGTGTTGCTCCTCCATCCAGTGAGCCGCGAAGTGGCTTTGTCAGGGAATTGATGTTGTTGCGGAAAATAGCAGCAGCGTACTTTATTCAATAAGATCAAGTCCCTGGCGTGTTGAAGGAGTTTGTGCAACGTTGCATCTGCTCCAGAAGTATTATCACGGGATAATAAAGACCTATCGATTGAACATGATCGTGTCGGTGTTGAATCAGTGTGTCACCGTAGAGATATTGTGCTGAAGATAGAGGAGCTATTATCGAAGGTGTACTCTTTGATTGGGAGTACAGTTTGAAGGCTTCTGAAGAATGTAGCATTCAGAGATGAGAGGTTTTTGACTTTCAGTTGGCCTAGGAGAAGTAGGTGATTGACAGCTGTTGTAAGGATTTTCTTAGATGCTCGAGTGTTGAGGCTTCACACCCTTTAAGCGTCCGATGTCGTAGGTATGATCGTCTCGGCCTCGAGTATCCTCTGTTGATTCAACATTCCTTTCGTTGCGGTAGTGGGATTCAACACTTGTGCGGACACCAAAGCTTTCTGATTTTGTGGTACGCAAGGACACTTGTACAAGGCTATGGAGAAATTCCCAAATTGTTCTTTTCTGTGCTTGAACACCGTCTCAGTAATGTATGTCTCAGTGAGATGCTCGATTCGGAGAAATGTCAGATTCAACCACTTGGTAAAATATTGTTGAAGTGAGATTACCCACTTATAGCGTCTTACAATAGCAGAGATGCTAGCAAAATTGAGTCCCCATGCTAGAATAGCATGTGAGGAAATAAATGACATAGACATGGAAGGAATGAGACTTGCCTGAGTGCAGGACCTTTGGATGAATGTCTATGCACCTTTTGCAGGTTCTTGTTTCAACCTCGCCAAAGTTCGAAATTCCTCTAAGTGCTCTGATGATGGAACGTCCGCATCAGAACTTTCTTCTTTGGAGAGATGTGTAACAAAAGGCGCTTTGTAAGAACCCATCTTTTCAGCGTGGATCCACGCTCGTCTGAAATAAATGTCATATCCTGGATTTTCCTGACTATGTGAAAATTGGCTTCTGTCCAGGTTGAACTTATGTTCACTTTGAGAGTGATGTAGCCATAAGTATTTCTGAGAGTTCCTTCAAGGTCTCTGATTGAGATGGGAGCATGAGTAGCTCCTTGTCGATTGATGCCTGTGGATCCGATGGTTTTCAGTGGAATGTTGTTGATGGCGGTGCCAGCATCGATCAACGTTCTTCCAAATTCGTTTCTTCTGAGATTGACCGTGGTAATCAGCCCCTAGTCGTACATCTCTTGGTATGTGGCTCGAGGCTCAAGAAGTATTTCCGGAATGGACTTCTTGACACGATGTAGTTCAGTGCTGTGAACATGTCTCTCCTTTGTGCCTTCGACAAATAGAGCAATCCACGTTCGACCAAGGATTGAACTGCCTCTTTGATAGGTTGTTCATAAAGTGTAAAGGTTATGATTGGGAGAGGATTCTTGTGTACTCCTTCAGTCCCCAGTTGAAGCTATTGTGGATCAACCGTCTCTTCAAAATGTTGCAGTCACCTGTTAGATGATAAGTGAACTTATGAAGGCAATAATTCCTGGGATTATTCATTTCTTCTTCAGTCAGATGCCTCATGATGAATGTCGGTTTGCTTGCACCAACCTAAATCCAAACTTCCAGTATCTCGATCACTTGTTTAATGAAAAGAGGGAGCTTAGAAATGTATGATCATTTCCCCGTTTGTTGATGTAGGGTTGAGGTTCGTGCATTTCAAGATTGGTTATCTTTTCTTTGTGCTTCCGGAAGAGCTGGAGAAACATGCTTGCGTTGTGACTTGGCTTTCCTTTTGCTCCCTTATGCAAAAAAATTTGTGGAAGCTTTGAGGTTGTATTGCATGTTAATCAAATGCCTGCTACCTTGAGTGTCTCGCGTATCTTCAGCCTTTGTAGCTTTTGTTCGTTCCAGTAAAACGGGTGCAGTAGTTGCCGATCTCTTCGCCGCTTCATGAAGCTATGAGAAGGTATGGAAACGAAGATTTTTCAATAAAGCTCTCTAGACCGGGGTCATGCCGTTGATACATAAGTCTACCAGTTGTTGATCCGTGACGTTTGGATCATGACAGTCCAGGGGATGGACTCTGAATCTTTTCACGTAGTCATACGGATGTTCATTTCTCCTCTGAAACATTCTTCCAAGATCGGAGAGAGTAACTTGCTCTGACAAATAAATACTTTCTGTAGAAGGTGTTAATCATTTCTCCCCAATTGTTGATAGTTCCTTGTACGATGTTGTTGTACCAGGTGTATGCCCTGCCTTTCAAGGATTTTGAAAATTATTTGAGGCGAACAACATGGTTATGCTCATGTTCACCCAAGGATTCCAGGAACCGAGAAACATGCTCTCGAGCATTGCCTGTTTCGTCATACAAAGTGAAGGTCGGAGAGGTATAACCTTTTGGAAGAGGAATCCTTTGCGTAGCAGCAGGGTATGGAGGCTGGTGACGATGGATATATGATGTCTTGTCTTTTCGATGGTTCCCCAAGAGGAGTTCCAAATCTTCCCGAGTAATGAAACTTGATGATTCCTTCGCCGATGGATCGTCTGCAGCTTTGCGGACTTTGTTGTCATCCACTGTATGAATTGGAACTACTTCAGGATCAACATCTGAGGAGGTTTCCTTTTCTTTTTCTTTTCCTTGAGTCTTCTCTGACATCTTGTCAGTGAGAGTCTTGAGATAATTGAATAGCTCTTTCTATGTTGCAATCATGTTAGTGTAGAGATCATCCATGGTAGGTGGCGGATTCCCCCTGACTTCCTCAGGGTGTCGACCGAACAAGGGATGGCCTTCCATGTTAGCGTGAGTAGGAATAACATCACCACCGTCAGTGTTAGAGGCCGGAATGGTTTCCGGGATATCCTCAATGTTATTGTTGCTAGTGCTAGCGTCATTTGTGTTGGAACCTGTAACTAACCCAGATCTAAGACCAGCCATCATTGTAGGATGGAAGCTGAGAAATGTGTGGGATCAATGGTGATCTGAGATTGTAGGTGTGTTGTGAATTCAGCATAAGAACGCTCTGAATGATTTAATTTTACTCAATTGAGAGTGATTGCTCAGACGATGAGTTCATGTAGACGAAAGATTGTCTGTATGAACTTGCCGAGAAAAATGCTTGTCCTTTTAATCATGATTCAAAGGTCTTTTATATTGCTAGGTCGAAATCACCATGATCCCATGAAGTGTGACAGTTGCTGGAATCAGAGAGTGGGGAAGTTGGAAATCATGTCAAAACCAGTTGCTCATCGTGCAGAGACTTGGTTAACTTTCCACCCACTACTTTGCTAACTCTTCCAACTGATTGCACGACTTGCTCACATTCTCGTCGTGTGTATGAACACACGTGCCATAGACCTCCAGACCAAAACCCTAGTTAATATCCCCCATGTGACACGATTGATGTCTCGTGATTGTGGAGTCAGTTGCTGACTTTATGGGACGATGAGTCCATGTATTGCTGAGTTGAACATGATTTGCAAATGTTCTGAAACTCATGAGTTAAATACGTCTGCTGAGACGAGGTATTATCATGTTGATACCCTAAGGCGAGCAAACTGTGTTGCTGAATTGTTGAATATTGACAGTTGAACCAATATTCTTTAATCTGAGAAAAATATTGCTGGTTTGAGCAAATATTGCTAGTCTGAGCGAATATTGCTCGTTTGATGAATTGTTGGTAGCAGGACCAAATAAAATATTAATTTAAGATACTGACTGCTGGGTCGAGCATAATAAATAAAAGTGTTGATCATGGAATCAACATAAAATTATCAGTATTCAAATCTACTCAGAATCATGTTTTTTCAGAGTTCTGGATTCAAAATCCTAATTTTAATGAATTGATGATTTATTGAAAATCAACTGCAGAGTGAAGCAGGGACCGGCCACATGGGATGATGAGTCCCCCATGTAATGCCCAGATGCTCGAATGAGCAAAATACCAAAGTCTCTTGAGGACCAGTTGGTGAAAGAATGATTAAATGCCGGTTTAATCATTTATTAAAATAATGCTCATGTGAGCGGTAGGTAATAAAACCTAGCCGTGAAAAGATGAGGGACCGACCAAGAGATCATGAGACCGGCACTTGGTGGTCATGGGACCAATTGATCGTCGTTTGAGCGAACCCCTGATTGTTTGAAAAGAGTTCGAACCTAATACGAGCAATTGAGCAAATTAGGTTAAAATAACTAAAATATGTGGGACCGACCATTTGCAAGCCTTAGGGTCACCCTTGGTCGGTCAAGGGGATGTGCCAGTGTCACCATGATGTTCGTGTCTCAGTCCTGAGGGTTTCGATATTTTCTGGTGTGCGTTCGAGCATCATTTTGAGAAAATATGCAGAATCCAGGGTTTTGCTGAAACTAGGAAAAATACATGAGATGATGAAAAATAATAAATAAAACAGGGAATTGCAAGGTGTGGGACCGGCCACGGCTAGGGCATGGCAGGCCGGCTGACAAGCGCGGTCCCACGCTTTCCCAGTTTTATGTAATTTTATGTGTTTTCTCTGAATTGAGGGAAATTCCATGAAACTGGAGAGTTTTATAAACTTAGGGAACTTGCATGAGACGAGAGAAATAAAATAATAATAAAATAGGGAATGATGGAGTATGGGACCGGCAATGGTCAAGGCATGGCCGGCTGGCCAACGGGCACTCTTCCCAATTTTATGTAATTTTCATGATTTTAGGGAATTTTCATAAAATCGAAGAGATTTTTTGAAACCAAGGTATTTTGTTGAAATCATGGAGTTTTCATGGAATGAGAAAAGCAAAACAAATAATAATAATAAAATAAGAGGTCTGTGGGACCGACTAGGGCATGACCGGCCGGCTAGGCCCGGTCCCACGAGTTTTCTTGATTTTATAATATTTTTTGTGGGTCTAGGAAAAATTCATGAAATCAGGGAATTTTCATGGTTTTAGGGAAAATTCATGAAATCAGGGAATTTTCATGGATTGAAGGAAATAATAAAATAATGGGGAACCGTGAGGTGTGGGACCGACCGCGGCTAGGGCATGGCCGGCTGGCTTGTGGTTGGTCCCATGACACCTTTCCCTAATTTTATTATTTTCCTTGACATAAAGAAATATCATGAAATTAGAGAATTTCCTTGAAACGAAGAAGATTTACTCGAATGAGAGAATTTCATGAGATCAGGAAAAATAATAAAATATGATAAAATATAAAATTGGGCGTGGGACTGGTCACGGCATGACCGGCCGGCTGTTGAGTCCAGTCCCCTGGCGCCTTTGCTAATATTTTATTAGTATTATTTTTCCTTCCTATTTATGCATAGGTTCCTCATTCATTCATATTTTTGAGATGCTTGTTTGCACATTCAAATGCTGGTATGTGCATTATTGCTAAGTACACTTGAACCATTTTAGTCAGGGCTTATTAGGTGTTCAGATGCCTGCTCGTTGAATATTTATTACTAACCCATGGAATTCTGCTGAGAAAACCATAAATTGAAGTAACGAAACATTCGAAGAATCGTAGAATATAGTTGAATATTCAGTTACGATTAGGGATAATTAATTGATGGCTCTACACTAGCAGGGCTTCCTATCTAGGGTCATTAATTATCTGAGAGTTGATCAATATGAACTTGCTGGAGTGTCATATTCCTCCTGTATAGTCAGGGAAAACCTGGTTGCATCCTGAAGACGTTGTTGCTCTATACTAGCAGGCATGCTGTCTAGGAGTCGTCCAATCTTTCGATTCTATACATAAATAATTACTGAAACTTCTCAGTATTCATGAGATCGCCGTGGCCTCAGCTAAGAGACTACACATCTACATATACTCTGAGAGACAACCTTCTCAGTCAGAGGTTTTATGGCATGAGCTTTCACGCTTTATTGAGAGACATGAGTCTGAATACTCATCCGATTGCCGGATACGGAGTATGTATAATTATGGTTTTACGATTTTTCCCTTGTCGAAAATCCACCATCTACAATACCGTAGGTGGGGTGCGGGATCAGAGGTGCCATTGTATGCTTGGGACGTAGGTACCTGGAATTTCGCAGGGATATGATGATAAGAACTTAATAGTTCTTACCCACGGCCAGCAGAGTAGACTTTAAAAGAACACAGAAACTTAGAACAAACTTATAATTCTCATATATAATCAAACTAATAACACTAGACCTTCTTATATAGGCCACTGAACTATAAAATTAAGGAAAGGTAACCTAGAAAGGAAACTACTTCTATAACTAGGAATCTAAAATAAAATTCTTAAAACAGAACAATTTCCAAAAATAAACTAATGCCTAAAACAAGAGAATTTAGGGATTTCTAACCCTAACCCTAGTTTTAATTAAGAATTCTAAGTAATTGGGGATTTCTTATCATTCCCTCCCCCTTAAGATTTTCCTTGACCTCAAGGATCAGTTCAACCATGGAGATTACTGGATCAACCTCATCTTCTTCTTCTGGTAGATTATCCCCAATAGTTGTGTTAGGAAACAAAGCCTTCTTCAGAAACGATACATGAAATACCGAATGTATCTTTGACTCCTTAGGCAAGTCCAATCGATAAGCCACAGGTCCTATACGCTCCAAAATCTTATAAGGTCCAAAATATTGTGGAGATAATTTTTGGTTTTTCCTTTGCACATTAGAATTTTGCCGATATGGCTGCAACTTCAGATACACATAATCCCCAACTTGATATATAACGTCCCGACGTCCTTCATCTGCCCTTAGCTTCATTTTATTCCGCACCACTTGAAGTTGATCCTTAAGCATTGATAAAACTTCATTCCTCTTGGTTATTGCCTCATCCAAAGTTGTGGTTTTCGCTTCTCCTGGTAAATAAGTTGCTAATACCAGAGGAGGAATGCCATACAAAGCCTCAAACGGTGTAGTATTAGTTGAAGTATGATAGGATGTATTATACCAATACTCTTCCCATGGTAACCAAGATGACCATCCTTTTGGTTTATTTTCAGCGAAACACCGTAAGTAACCTTCCAAACATCTGTTAACCACTTCAGTTTGACCATCGATTTGCGGATGATAGGAGGAACTCATTCTTAATTGAGTTCCATGTAGGCGAAACAACTCTTCCCAAAAATTACTTGTAAATACAGCATCCCTATCAGAAACGATAGATTGAGGAAATCCATGAAGTTTGATGATTGTTTCTAAAAACTTCTGGGCTACCGATGTGGCTGTATATGGATGTTTTAATGCAAGAAAATGTGCATATTTAGTTAGTCGATCCACCACTACAAGAATCACAGTTTTCCCTTTAGACTTTGGCAACCCTTCAACAAAATCCATGGATATATCTGTCTATACTGTAGTAGGAATCGGCAATGGTTGAAGATATCCTGCTGGAGAAAGAGTACTATATTTATTCCTTTGGCAAACACCACAGCAAGAAATGTAGTCTCTCACGTCTTTATGCATTCTAGACCAGTAGAACAACTTAGATAAACGTTTTACTGTCTTCAAATATCCGGCATGACCAGCAATTAGAGAGTCATGAAACTCAGCTAGTAGTAGTGCCTTCCACCTTTAAGTAGGACTTATCACTAGTTTATGTTGTTTATAGTAAACTAAACCATCTCGTATGGTAAAGTTATTCTTGCCGAAAGAAGGCTGACTCACTTTAAAGATGAAATCTGTGATCCACGGATCTGTTTTTAGTTCAGCCAATAGGTCTTCCATCCAAGCACAACTAACATAAGTTACGGAACAAATTTCACCATTTTCAAATTTTTGAGAAAGTGCATCAGCAACCTTGTTAAACGATCCCTTCTTGTACTCAATCGCGTACTCATAGCCTAATAATTTTGTTAACCATTTTTTTTGTCGTTGTTACAGCTCTAACATCCAAAAAATACTTCAAACTTTGTTGGTCTGCCCGAATAAGAAATCTTCTCCCAATTAGATAAGGTCGCCATTTAGTAACCGCATGAACTACTGCTAACAACTCTTTCTCATAAGTTGAGCTGTCATCCACTATGTAAATATATATATAAAGAGAAAGGTAGGAGAGAGAAAAGTAACTTGTATTATTATTATCTTCTTATTCTTACCCAAAAACCAGAGAGAGAGCTCCAAATACTCATTAATGGAGTCTCAATGTAATTCATATGTAATTCAATGATCATAGTAAAACCTAACCCCGTGGATGTAGATCAAATTGATCGAACCACGTAAATCTTGTACCTTATTTTCTATTTTCATTATCTTTATCTTTATTTTCATATCAAATAAGTTTAGATCTAGAAATCATAATCATCATAATACAAGGGGTGTGTTGTAGGATTTCCTGCAACTACAATCTATTATATCTTTCCATCACTATATGCATAATGATATAATAGACTTTATCCTTGTCACACAAAAGATTTTATCCTATTTTCCATCAAATAAATGACTGCATAGGCATAACTTTTGTATTTGTCAAAAGTCCATTCGTCCTTTCATCAATACAAAAACCAATTCATGAACGACCTTACTTTTGACAACATATGGGACCTTCAAGTTCACGGACGCAAACAATACATATCCCATAAAAATATTGCAATATCAGAAAATCATAAAGATTAATACTGCAATAACATCATCCTCCAAATATTTTTAGAATTTAAAACCAATAAACCTAAAAAATAAACATAAGAAGATGAAAACAAAAAATAGCTATGTGTAGTCACAATCTTCGATATTCAAAACGCTACTTATTTTTCCAACTAATCCAAAAAGAAGACTTACTAGGTAACCTCAGTTTTCCTTGATGATTTCATACCTCTAAAATGGTCCATCAAAATAGGATTCACTGATATCCTTGATCCTGTTGACTGTAGAAACACCATGTTCAATAGTTAGAATGTTGACTTTTCGATCAATAGTGCGAGCATAATGGCGAGCCTTTGCGCAGTCAAGGATAAATTTTTTCTGATTCCTGATCAAGATATTCTGAGTACTAAGGATTTTTGCTTGTCCACCAAAAAGCTGGTTCATCTGCAGTTGAAGGTTAGCAAGTTCGTTCTTGACTTCATTTTGAACACGAATCAGATCCTTGACAGATTCTCCAATCCAAGAGTTATACTCTTTTCTTTCAACCATCTTCTTCAAAATAAAATCTTGACCAGAAACACATCCTTTGAGATCATCCTCAACCATAGGGTTAACTTCTTCTTTGGGAACATATTCCCTTTCTGAAGAATAAAGAAACACATATAAGACTTATATATATGTTCATGAATACCCTAGCTGGAAACCCTAAAGTTTCTTGAGGAGACACGGACGTTCGTGGACCGTCCAAAGTACAAATGGCCCAAATTAGGAAAACTTCATACCATGCTTTCAAAGATTCTCTATCTCCAAAAGATCATAGTGACAAAGGAAAGAAGTACTAACAACATAACATCATAAGATATACAAACTGGAGAAAAACAATACAATATTTGAGCATCTCACAAATCCTCATTCTTGTATCTCTCAAGTTAGACACAAGAATAGACTTTCTGCTACTAGGTAGCAGAGGGAGATACAGTCTCACCATAGGTTCTAAGAGAATAACAGTTATTTCCTCCAGGATATCTGAACTTAGCATTTCTTGTCTTTCCTTGACAATTTCAAGATACGGGAGAACGTCTCACAGTCCCTCTAGGAATCACAGGTGAGGAATCTTTCTGATAACAAAGTCTAGAACCTGTAGAAATGGGTTCTAGGGGATTTTCGGAAAATGGTCTCCATACACTAGACTTAAATTTACCAG